>NC_091298.1:29264794-29299794 GCF_038502225.1 Cherax quadricarinatus
AGCAAGCGTGCGTGAGCGTGTTAGATAGGAGTGAATGGAGACGAATGGTACTTGGGACCTGACGATCTGTTGGAGTGTGAGCAGGGTAATATTTAGTGAAGGGATTCAGGGAAACCGGTTATTTTCATATAGTCGGACTTGAGTCCTGGAAATGGGAAGTACAATGCCTGCACTTTAAAGGAGGGGTTTGGGATATTGGCAGTTTGAGGGATATGTTGTGTATCTTTATATGTGTATGCTTCTAGACTGTTGTATTATGAGCACCTCTGCAAAAACAGTGATAATGTGCGAGTGTGGTGAAAGTGTTGAATGATGATGAAAGTATTTTCTTTTTGGGGATTTTCTTTCTTTTTTGGGTCACCCTGCCTCGGTGGGAGACGGCCGACTTGATGAAAATATATATATATATATATATATATATATATATATATATATATATATATATATATATATATATATATATATTATGTGTGTGTGTGTGTGTGTGTGTGTGTGTGTGTGTGTGTGTGTGTGTTTGTGTGTGTGTGTGTGTGTGTGTGTGTGTGTGTGTGTAAATATATTTAAACAGCAGTAATGGATAAATCGCTTGAAGAAAATTGCTTATCTGGTGAGTCATTGGAAATACTAAGAACCTCCCCCCCACCCCCAGAAACTTCTCCCCTTCTCCCTAAATCACCAACACCCCTCCAACACTCCCTTCCCCCCCTTTTCCCTCCCCCTACCACCACAACCACGTTGGCGCTGGCTGGTGACTCAGCATCCGAGACCAACAATCAATTTATTCATTGCAGAAATAAATATTCCTGCTTGCATGGTTCCCGGTGTTTGAGCACTTTACATAAATCCTGAATATAATATTGAGGGTAAAGGTGTGTGCAGTAGTTAACTTAGTACAGTGTTAACATTACTGCCGACTTACCCGCCCAGCATGTACGAGGGAGACATCTGGTGACGGCAGCACCAACTAACAAGTCCATCTCTCCCAAACTTTTGTAATATTTATCTATATCTGTGAGTCTGTCGTGCATTCCTGTTACATTTTACACTCCAGTTAATTTTCTCTTCGGTTCCACTGAGTATTGAGTTTTAGGAGGCGGTATTGACCTGTAATGGGTACCATAAAGAGGGTGTTAATGACCACTGGCAACTGAGAGAGGCGGTAGTGTGGGTCAGTCTGTCGGTGAGAGTCGTGTTGCAAGGTTGTCGCTTGTGTCGCTCCTTACAGTGATCTTTGTTTACCCAGGAATCTCTCCTCTCGTCAGCTCTTGACAGGTAAGTTCACGAGCGGTGATACCTCCTGTGTGGTGCCGCAGGTTTGACTGCAGGTAAGGGAGGTATCGTGTGCGGCGGACACGCTGTGCAGGCACCCACAAAAAACGTGGAATACCAACTTGGGGAGTCAGAAGACTGCTGTGGTATTGATTCTGTTCGGGGTGGTCGCAAGTGAAGGCGTTATCCCACACTCTACTGACCTTTTCTTAATTTGTTTCGTCCGTAAGTCACTTGCGGAAACCAGTGCGAGGGGAGAGTTGAAGAGTAGCATAACTTGGCAAAAAACAATCCCGCAGAGTTTGTGTAAAAGTGAGAGAGAGAGAGAGAGAGAGAGAGAGAGGCGCCATCCAGGCGTTCATGAACGGTGAGCCGGGTGGGCACATGGATGAGGCTGCCTCATGGTAGTTATCCTGGGTGGTTGTTAGTGTTCAAATGGTGACCTATGGTAGTTATCCTGGATAATTGTGTTCAGACGGTGAGTCATGGTAATTATCCTGTGTGTGTGTGTGTGTGTGTGTGTGTGTGTGTGTGTGTGTGTGTGTGTGTGTGTGTGTGTGTGTGTGTGTGTGTGTGTGGTGGTGGTGGTTAATGTTAAAATAGAGACCTAGGGTAGTTATCCTGGGTGGTTGATTGGGGTTCAAAGAGTGACCCATGGTTGTTAGTGTTCAGAGGGTGGCCCATGGTAGTTATCCTGGGTGGTAGATACTGTTCAGAGGGTGACCCATGGTAGTTATCCTGGGTGGTTATACTGTTCAGAGGGTGACCCATGGTAATTTTTCTCACCCTGAGTTGTTGCTAGTGTTAAGAGGCTTCCCTATGGTAATTATCCTTACCCTGGGTGATTGCTAGTCAGCAGGAACCACCCAGGGTTAAGACACCTCGGGACAGCCTGTGTTATTAGTGAGGCATATGTGCAAACACACTAATTGCAGAGGTTGCAACAATTGTAAGTTTGTTATGTTAGTAGTCACGATGGCGTTGACCTGCTGACGAGTTGTAGTCCTTACGTTTGATGGTGGTAGTGGCCATTGTGATGGTGGTAGTGGCCATTGTGATGGTAGTGGCCATTGTGGTGGTGGTAGTGGCCATTGTGATGGTAGTGGCCATTGTGGTGGTGGTAGTGGCCATTGTGGTGGTTGTAGTGGCCATTGTGGTGGTTGTAGTGGTCATTGTGGTGGTTGTAGTGGTCATTGTGGTGGTTGTAGTGGTCATTGTGGTGGTGGTGGTAGTGGCCATTGTGGTGGTGGTGGTAGTGGCCATTGTGATGGTACTAATGTTGGTAGTGGTCACTGATTTTGATGGAAGGTGGTAATGGTGGTGATAGCATCGGTTTTGATAGTTTTGGTGATAATTTAAAACCAGTTCCAAAGTGGCAGTTGTGGTGAGACAGTGTTTAATGTCTTAGTTGTAGTGAGTTTTTTTATTTTTTAAATAAAATCTAAGATGCATGTTTCTCGAAAACATTTAGGGGTTGTTGAGATGGTTTAGTCATTTAGAGAATGGATCAAAGTAGAATGACTGGGAGAGCGTATAAATCTGTAAGAGAAGGAAGGCGGGGTAGGGGTCGTCCTAGAAATTGTTGGAGGGGGTAAAGGAGGTTTTGTGGGCGAGGGGCTTGGACTTCCAGCAAGATGTGTGGGCGTGTTAGATAGGAGTGAATGGAGACGAATGGCTTTCGGGATCTTACGAGCTGTTGGAGTGTGAGTAGGGTAATATTTAGTTTAGAGATTCAGGGAAACCGGTTATATATATAACCTGCCTGCACTTCAATGCCTGCACTTCAAAGGAGGGGTTTGGGATATTGGCAGTTTGGAGGGATATGTTGTATATTTTTATATATGCTCCAAACTGTTGTATTTGGGCGCCTCTGCAAAAACTGTGATTATGTATGAGTGAGGTGAAAATATTGAATGATGAAAAGTATTTTCGTTTTGGGGATTTTCTTTTTGGGTCACCCTGCCTCGGTGGGAGACGGCCGACTTGTTGGAAAAAAATTATAAACGTATCATAACGTTAGTATAAGGATGGTGATGGTGTAACGAAGTGATGTAAGTAATGGTGGGGATGGTGTAAGTAGTGGTGGTGCTATAAGTAGAAGTGATGGTGTAATGAATGGTGATGATATAAGTAATAGTGGTGATGGTATAAGTAGTTGTGATACTATAAGTGGTGGAGATGGTACAAGTAGTAGTGGTAATGGTGTAAGTGGCGGTAGTGATTGTCAAAGTAGTGGTAGTGATATAAGAGGTGGTGTAAGTAGTGCTAATGATTGTATAAGTGATGGTAGTGGTGATGGAATAAGTAGCGATTTTAGTGATGATATAAGTAGTGGTGGTGATGGAATTAGTGGTGGTGATGGTATAAGTAGTAATAATGGTGTAAGTAGTGGTAGTAGTGATGGTGTAAGTAGTGATGGTGTAAGTAGTGGTAGTAGTGATGGTGTAAGTAGTGGTAGTAGTGATGGTGTAAGTAGTGGTAGTAGTGATGGTGTAAGTAGTGGTAGTAGTGATGGTGTAAGTAGTGGTAGTAGTGATGGTGTAAGTAGTGGTAGTAGTGATGGTGTAAGTAGTGGTAGTAGTGATGGTGTAAGTAGTGGTAGTAGTGATGGTATAAGTAGTGGTAGTAGTGATGGTATAAGTAGTGGTAGTAGTGATGGTATAAGTAGTGGTGATGGTATAAGTAGTAGTAGTGGTGATATGTTAAATGCGACATCAATTAGCTTATAAATCTCCAGAGAATACTAGTTCAACCAGCTTATTGGTCTCGCTCTAGCATCTAGCGTGTTCCTGGTTATGTAACAGTTTATAATTCTAGTCCAGCGATACTCTGTCATATCAGACTTCTCAGTAGTGCTTCGGGTTTACAACTGGATGAATAAACACCAACCATTTATAATCTGAGAACTTTAATAACAAGAAGGTATCTGGGTGGTGAAAAATTTACAATAAACGTAAACTTAATAATTTTGAGATACACTCGTACACAGATCTTGGCGTATAGCTTCAGTATTATAGATTATCCTTATTCGACTTAGTCTGTATATGAAATTTAGATGGTGCTATCAGCACTTTAATTACAGTACTCGAACTGTATTTTCTGGTACGTTACTGTAATAACAGTAGAAGAGTAAGTGTGTGTGTGTGTGTGTGTGTGTGTGTGTGTGTGTGTGTGTGTGTGTGTGTGTTCGGTTAGATTCTACATAGAATGTGACTTGAGAAAACGATTCCCTAAATAAGCTATCTTCTGACCCATAAATAGGCAATATAGCAGCTTGCTAGAACGGTAGGACGACCAACATACTAAACAATAATAATGCAGGAAGTAGCCGTGAACTGCACAACGTCAAGCATTTTAAAGTATGAGACCAAAACAAATGACCTTAACGAAGGATAATTGTTAGCTCCTTCACGGAAGGCAAAAAACTCCCTTATTACTGAAACTGAGTTCAGCAATTTCCAATCCTCGACTATGCCAGAACAAGGTAGGTCTCAGAGGATAACTCGAGACCTGAAACAGTGTCGCACGACACAACTTAAGATGAAGTCAGAAATCACTAACTCTAATTCTCGGCGAACAGAGTTAGATGTTCAGCTCACCAACAGAGACATACTACCATAAGAGTTTAAGTAACACGAACTGAGGAGAACAGCGTTATCCCAGATAGAGTAAAGAGGCGATGCTGCTTCAGCGAGTAGCTGCGCGAGAGAAAGAGAGAGAGAGAGAGGGGGGGGGGATTGTCGGTCGGTCTGGCAGATAAAACATCAGGTGACTTCTGCCGACTTACCAGGTGCGCCAGCAATCACACAGGCGAGCAGGCAGCTTCCAGCGCGGGTAGCCAATGAAAAACTTATCTTTTAACGAGCACAGAGTATAGTGTTATTACAGCCTAGCTGTATATTAGATAAAAGATAAAATGTATCGAATAATTATGGCGGTTTTTTCTGAGGACCCTATATAAAAATAGTGATGGTATAACTAATGGTGTTAGTGATGGTATAAGAAATGGTGGTAGTAATGTTAGTGATGGTATAAGTGGTGGTGGTAGTGATGGTATAAGTGGTGGTAGTGACGGTATAAGAAATGGTGGTAGTAATGTTAGTGATGGTATAAGTGGTGGTGGTAGTGATGTTATAAGAAGTGGTGTTAGTAATGGTATAAGTAGTGGTAATGATGGTATAAGTGGCGGTGGTAGTGACGGTATAATAAATGTTGTTAGTGATAGTATTAATGCTGTTTGGTGTTAGTGATGGTATTAGTGCTGTTAGTGACGGTATTAGTGCTGTTAGTGACGGTATAACAAGTGGTGTTAGTGATGGTATAAATATTGGTATTTATGATGGTATAAGTAGTGTTGTTAGTGATGGTATCAACAGTGGTGTTAATGATGGTATAAATATCGGTGTTATGGTATAAGTGGTGATTATGATGGTATAAGCGTAATAGTGGTTGCGATGGTATATGTAGTGTTGGTGATAGTATACGTAGTAGTGATGGTTGTGATAATATTAGTACTGGTATTGCTAGTATGAGTAAGCGTGGTGATCGTGGTAAATTTAGGTAATAAAATTGTGATAGTTGAGAAATACACATTACAGTTAAATGTACATAATCTCATTTTTATTATTTTTTTTCGTAATGTTGGTTGTAGCTGTGGCGATGGTGGTAGCTGTGGCGATGGTGGTAGTTGTGATGATGGTGGTAATTGTGTAGTGGTTGTGATGGTAGCTGTGATAGTGGTAGTTGTGATGGTTGTGATAGTAGCTGTGGCGATGGTAGCTGATGGTGGTAGCTGTGGCGATGGTGGTTGTGGCGGCTGTGATGGTAGCTGTGGCGATGGTAGCTGATGGTGGTAGCTGTGGCGATGGTGGTTGTGGCGGTTGTGATGGTAGCTGTGGCGATGGTAGCTGATGGTGGTAGCTGTGGCGATGGTGGTTGTGGCGGCTGTGATGGTAGCTGTGGCGATGGTGGTGGTGGTAGGTGTGGCGATGGTGGTAGTAGTGATAGTAGCTGTGATGGTGGTAGCTTGAAAATCTCGGCTGAAGGTGATCAGATACAATTACAACATTGGCTGTTGATACCAAACAATGTACCGGCTAAATAAAGGTCTGGAAATATTGACTATCATGTACGTATACTCGCTGTATAGCCCTTGTGGTTTAGCGCTTCTTTTTGATTATAATAATAATGTACCTATACGGGGGAGCAGCTTGTGAAAACTCATCCTTACCTAATTATCAGTTTTTTTTATTTTTAATATATCTGTTTCTGTTGTTCTTCGTTATCTTTATCTTCTTTCATATTGTCACCTTAATCTATCTTTATCTTTCCAAAGTTCTTCCCCCTCCCCCCACCAAGCTTCACCCTCACTTTCCTAAGTTCTTCCCCCTCCCCCCCACCAAGCTTCACCCTCACTTTCCTAAGTTCTTCCCCCTCCCCAACACCAAGCTCCACCCTCACTTTCCTAAGTTCTTCCCCCTCCCCAACACCAAGCTTCACCCTCACTTTCCTAAGTTCTTCCCCCTCCCCAACAAGCTTCACCCTCACTTTCCTAAGTTCTTCCCCCTCCCCCCCACCAAGCATCACCCTCACTTTCCTAAGTTCTTCCCCCTCTCCCCACCAAGCTTCACCCTCACTTTCCTAAGTTCTTCCCCCTCCCCCCCACCAAGCTTCACCCTCACTTTCCTAAGTTCTTCCCCCTCCCTCCCACCAAGCTTCACCCTCACTTTCCTAAGTTCTTCCCCCTCCCTCCCACCAAGCTTCACCCTCACTTTCCTAAGTTCTTCCCCCTCCCCCCCCCCAAGCTTCACCCTCACTTTCCTAAGTTCTTCCCCCTCCCTCCCACCAAGCTTCACCCTCACTTTCCTAAGTTCTTCCCCCTCCCCCCCACCAAGCTTCACCCTCACTTTCCTAAGTTCTTCCCCCTCCCTCCCACCAAGCTTCACCCTCACTTTCCTAAGTTCTTCCCCCTCCCTCCCACCCAGCTTCACCCTCACTTTCCAAAGTTCTTCCCCCTCCCTCCCACCAAGCTTCACCCTCACTTTCCTAAGTTCTTCCCCCTCCCTCCCACCAAGCTTCACCCTCACTTTCCAAAGTTCTTCCCCCTCCCTCCCACCAAGCTTCACCCTCACTTTCCAAAGTTCTTCCCCCTCCCCCCACCAAGCTTCACCCTCACTTTCCAAAGTTCTTCCCCCTCCCCCCACCAAGCTTCACCCTCACTTTCCTAAGTTCTTCCCCCTCCCTCCCACCAAGCTTCACCCTCACTTTCCAAAGTTCTTCCCCCTCCCCCCACCAAGCTTCACCCTCACTTTCCTAAGTTCTTCCCCCTCCCCCCACCAAGCTTCACCCTCACTTTCCTAAGTTCTTCCCCCTCCCCCCACCAAGCTTCACCCTCACTTTCCTAAGTTCTTCCCCCTCCCCAACACCAAGCTTCACCCTCACTTTCCTAAGTTCTTCCCCCTCCCCCCCACCAAGCTTCACCCTCACTTTCCTAAGTTCTTCCCCCTCCCCCCACCAAGCTTCACCCTCACTTTCCTAAGTTCTTCCCCCTCCCCCCACCAAGCTTCACCCTCACTTTCCTAAGTTCTTCCCCCTCCCCCACCAAGCTTCACCCTCACATTCCCAAGTTCTTCCCCCTCCCCCACCAAGCTCCACCCTCACTTTCCTAAGTTCTTCCCCCTCCCCAACACCAAGCTCCACCCTCACTTTCCTAAGTTCTTCCCCCTCCCCAAAACCAAGCTCCACCCTCACTTTCCTAAGTTCTTTCCCCTCCCCCCCCACCAAGCTCCACCTTCACTTTCCTAAGTTCTTTCCCCTCCCCCCACCAAGCTTCACCCTCACTTTCCTAAGTTCTTCCCCCTCCCCCACCAAGCTTCACCCTCACTTTCCTAAGGACTTCCGCCTCCCCCCCACCAAGCTTCACCCTCACTTTCCTAAGTTCTTCCCCCTCCCTCCCACCAAGCTTCACCCTCACTTTCCTAAGTTCTTCCCCCTCCCCCCACCAAGCTTCACCCTCACTTTCCTAAGTTCTTCCCCCTCCCCCCACCAAGCTTCACCCTCACTTTCCTAAGGACTTCCCCCTCCCTCCCTCCCACCAAGCTTCACCCTCACTTTCCTAAGGACTTCCCCCTCCCTCCCTCCCACCAAGCTTCACCCTCACTTTCCTAAGTTCTTCCCCCTCCCTCCCACCAGCTTCACCCTCACTTTCCTAAGTTCTTCCCCCTCCCCCCACCAAGCTTCACCCTCACTTTCCTAAGTTCTTCCCCCTCCCCCCACCAAGCTTCACCCTCACTTTCCTAAGGACTTCCGCCTCCCCCTCCAAGCTTCACCCTCACTTTCCTAAGTTCTTCCCCCTCCCCCCACCAAGCTTCCCCCTCACTTTCCTAAGTTCTTCCCCCTCCCCCCACCAAGCTTCACCCTCACTTTCCTAAGGACTTCCCCCTCCCCCCACCAAGCTTCACCCTCACTTTCCTAAGTTCTTCCCCCTCCCCCCACCAAGCTTCACCCTCACTTTCCTAAGTTCTTCCCCCTCCCCCCACCAAGCTTCACCCTCACTTTCCTAAGTTCTTCCCCCTCCCCCCCACCAAGCTTCTCCCTCACTTTCCTAAGTTCTTCCCCCTCCCCCCCACCAAGCTTCACCCTCACTTTCCTAAGTTCTTGCCCCTCCCCCCCCCAAGCTTCACCCTCACTTTCCTAAGGACTTCCCCCTCCCCCCCACCAAGCGTCACCCTCACTTTCCTAAGTTCTTCCCCCTCCCCCCACCAAGCTTCACCCTCACTTTCCTAAGTTCTTCCCCCTCCCCCCACCAAGCTTCACCCTCACTTTCCTAAGGACTTCCGCCTCCCCCACCAAGCTTCACCCTCACTTTCCTAAGGACTTCCGCCTCCCCCTCCAAGCTTCACCCTCACTTTCCTAAGTTCTTCCCCCTCCCCCCACCAAGCTTCACCCTCACTTTCCTAAGTTCTTCCCCCTCCCCCCACCAAGCTTCACCCTCACTTTCCTAAGTACTTCCCCCTCCCCCCACCAAGCTTCACCCTCACTTTCCTAAGTTCTTCCCCCTCCCCCCACCAAGCTTCACCCTCACTTTCCTAAGTTCTTCCCCCTCCCCCCACCAAGCTTCACCCTCACTTTCCTAAGTTCTTCCCCCTCCCCCCCACCAAGCTTCTCCCTCACTTTCCTAAGTTCTTCCCCCTCCCCCCCACCAAGCTTCACCCTCACTTTCCTAAGTTCTTCCCCCTCCCCCCACCAAGCTTCACCCTCACTTTCCTAAGGACTTCCCCCTCCCCCCCACCAAGCTTCACCCTCACTTTCCTAAGTTCTTCCCCCTCCCCCCACCAAGCTTCACCCTCACTTTCCTAAGTTCTTCCCCCTCCCCCCACCAAGCTTCACCCTCACTTTCCTAAGGACTTCCGCCTCCCCCACCAAGCTTCACCCTCACTTTCCTAAGGACTTCCCCCTCCCCCCGTCAAACTCCACGCTCATTATTCCAAAAATTGCTCCACAGTTATTATCCCTAATTTCCTAATATACTTTTCTTTACGACTTATTTGACCTCCATAGTTCCCCCATCCTGCTTGTCTAGTTCCCCCATCCTGCTTGTCTAGTTCCCCCAGCCTGCTTGTCTAGTTCCCCCATCCTGCTTGTCTAGTTCCCCCATCCTGCTTGTCTAGTTCCCCCATCCTGCTTGTCTAGTTTCCCCATCCTGCTTGTCTAGTTTCCCCATCCTGCTTGTCTAGTTCCCCCCACCTTCCTTGTCTAGTTCCCCCCACCTTCCTTGTCTAGTTCCCCCCACCTTCCTTGTCTAGTTCCCCCACCTTCCTTGTCTAGTTCCCCCCACCTTCCTTGTCTAGTTCCCCCCACCCTCCTTGTCTAGTTCCCCCCACCCTCCTTGTCTAGTTCCCCCCACCCTCCTTGTCTAGTTCCCCCCACCCTCCTTGTCTAGTTCCCCCCACCCTCCTTGTCTAGTTCCCCCCATCCTCCTCGTCTAGTTCCCCCCACCCTCCTCGTCTAGTTCCCCCACCCTCCTCGTCTAGTTCCCCCACCCTCCTCGTCTAGTTCCCCTCACCCTCCTCGTCTAGTTCCCCTCACCCTCCTCGTCTAGTTCCCCCCACCCTCCTCGTCTAGTTCCCCCCACCCTCCTCGTCTAGTTCCCCCCACCCTCCTCGTCTAGTTTCCCCACCCTCCTCGTCTAGTTTCCCCACCCTCCTCGTCTAGTTTCCCCACCCTCCTCGTCTAGTTTGCCCACCCTCCTTGTCTAGTTTGCCCACCCTCCTTGTCTAGTTTGCCCACCCTCCTTGTCTAGTTTGCCCACCTTCCTTGTCTAGTTTGCCCACCCTCCTTGTCTAGTTTGCCCACCCTCCTTGTCTAGTTTGCCCACCCTCCTTGTCTAGTTTGCCCACCCTCCTTGTCTAGTTTGCCCACCCTCCTTGTCTAGTTTGCCCACCCTCCTTGTCTAGTTTGCCCACCCTCCTTGTCTAGTTTGCCCACCCTCCTTGTCTAGTTCCCCCCACGCTCCTTGTCTAGTTCCCCCCCACGCTCCTTGTCTAGTTCCCCCCCACGCTCCTTGTCTAGTTCCCCCCCCACGCTCCTTGTCTAGTTCCCCCCCACGCTCCTTGTCTAGTTCCCCCCCACGCTCCTTGTCTAGTTCCCCCCACGCTCCTTGTCTAGTTCCCCCCCACGCTCCTTGTCTAGTTCCCCCCCACGCTCCTTGTCTAGTTCCCCCCCACGCTCCTTGTCTAGTTCCCCCCCACGCTCCTTGTCTAGTTCCCCCCCACGCTCCTTGTCTAGTTCCCCCCCACGCTCCTTGTCTAGTTCCCCCCCACGCTCCTTGTCTAGTTCCCCCCCACGCTCCTTGTCTAGTTCCCCCCCACGCTCCTTGTCTAGTTCCCCCCCACGCTCCTTGTCTAGTTCCCCCCCACGCTCCTTGTCTAGTTCCCCCCCACGCTCCTTGTCTAGTTCCCCCCCACGCTCCTTGTCTAGTTCCCCCCACCCTCCTTGTCTAGTTCCCCCCACCCTCCTTGTCTAGTTCCCCACACCCTCCTTGTCTAGTTCCCCCCCACCCTCCTTGTCTAGTTCCCCCCCACGCTCCTTGTCTAGTTCCCCCCACCCTCCTTGTCTAGTTCCCCCCACCCTCCTTGTCTAGTTCCCCCCACCCTCCTTGTCTAGTTCCCCCCACCCTCCTTGTCTAGTTCCCCCCACCCTCCTTGTCTAGTTCCCCCCACCCTCCTTGTCTAGTTCCCCCCACCCTCCTTGTCTAGTTCCCCCCACCCTCCTTGTCTAGTTCCCCCCACCCTCCTTGTCTAGTTCCCCCCACCCTCCTTGTCTAGTTCCCCCACCCTCCTTGTCTAGTTCCCCCCACCCTCCTTGTCTAGTTCCCCCACCCTTGTTTAGTTCCCCCACCCTCCTTGTCTAGTTCCCCCCACCCTCCTTGTCTAGTTCCCCCCACCCTCCTTGTCTAGTTCCCCCCACCCTCCTTGTCTAGTTCCCCCCACCCTCCTTGTCTAGTTCCCCCCACCCTTGTCTAGTTCCCCCACCCTCCTTGTCTAGTTCCCCCACCCTCCTTGTCTAGTTCCCCCACCCTCCTTGTCTAGTTCCCCCCACCCTCCTTGTCTAGTTCCCCCCACCCTCCTTGTCTAGTTCCCCCCACCCTCCTTGTCTAGTTCCCACCACCCTTGTCTAGTTCCCCCACCCTCCTTGTCTAGTTCCCCCCACCCTCCTTGTCTAGTTCCCCCCACCCTTGTCTAGTTCCCCCACCCTCCTTGTCTAGTTCCCCCACCCTCCTTGTCTAGTTCCCCCACTCTCACTGTCTAGTTCCCCCACTCTCACTGTCTAGTTCCCCCACCCTCCTTGTCTAGTTCCCCCCACCCTTGTCTAGTTCCCCCACCCTCCTTGTCTAGTTCCCCCCACCCTCCTTGTCTAGTTCCCCCCACCCTTGTCTAGTTCCCCCACCCTCCTTGTCTAGTTCCCCCACTCACTGTCTAGTTCCCCCACCCTCCTTGTCTAGTTCCCCTCACCCTCCTTGTCTAGTTACCCCCACCCTCCTTGTCTAGTTCCCCCACCCTCTTTGTCTAGTTCCCCCCACCCTCCTTGTCTAGTTCCCCCACCCTCCTTGTCTAGTTCCCCCACCCTCCTTGTCTAGTTCCCCCCACCCTCCTTGTCTAGTTCCCCCCACCCTCCTTGTCTAGTTCCCCCCACCCTTGTCTAGTTCCCCCCACCCTTGTCTAGTTACCCCACCCTCACTGTCTAGTTCCCCCACCCTCCTTGTCTAGTTCCCCCCACCCTTGTCTAGTTCCCCCACCCTCCTTGTCTAGTTCCCCCCACCCTTGTCTAGTTCCCCCACCCTCCTTGTCTAGTTCCCCCACCCTCCTTGTCTAGTTCCCCCACTCTCACTGTCTAGTTCCCCCACCCTCCTTGTCTAGTTCCCCCACTCTCACTGTCTAGTTCCCCCACCCTCCTTGTCTAGTTCCCCCCACCCTTGTCTAGTTCCCCCACCCTCCTTGTCTAGTTCCCCCCACGCTCCTTGTCTAGTTCCCCCACCCTCCTTGTCTAGTTCCCCCACCCTCCTTGTCTAGTTCCCCCCACCCTCCTTGTCTAGTTCCCCCCACCCTCCTTGTCTAGTTCCCCCACTCTCACTGTCAAGTCTTCCCCACCCTCAGTATGTTTCTCAACTCATTTTTCTCGGTGTTCCCCCAACTTCTATCAGAGTCTCTTGTTTTCTTCTTTCATTTCCTATCTTATTCCTTCATTTCCTTCATTCCTTTCTTACTTTTTTTTATCATGACTTCCTGCATTTTTTAAAGTTATTTCTTCCAGTGTTGTTACTCCATTCTTCAGTAATTTTATTTTATTAATTGAGTTTGTTTGTTTGATTTTTCTTCATTTTCTTGCGTGTATGCTATTCACCTGGTGGCACTCATGATAACTAGCAGATGGTGGCACTCATGATAACTAGCAGGTGGTGGCACTCATGATAACTAGCAGATGGTGGCACTCATGATAACTAGCAGGTGGTGGCACTCATGATAACTAGCAGGCGGTGGCACTCATGATAACTAGCAGGTGGTGGCACTCATGATAACTAGCAGGCGGTGGCACTCATGATAACTAGCAGGTGGTGGCACTCATGATAACTAGCAGGTGGTGGCACTCATGATAACTAGCAGATGGTGGCACTCATGATAACTAGCAGGTGGTGGCACTCATGATAACTAGCAGATGGTGGCACTCATGATAACTAGCAGATGGTGGCACTCATGATAACTAGCAGGCGGTGGCACTCATGATAACTAGCAGGCGGTGGCACTCATGATAACTAGCAGGCGGTGGCACTCATGATAACTAGCAGGTGGTGGCACTCATGACAACTAGCAGGCGGTGGCACTCATGATAACTAGCAGGCGGTGGCACTCATGATAACTAGCAGGTGGTGGCACTCATGATAACTAGCAGATGGTGGCACTCATGATAACTAGCAGATGGTGGCACTCATGATAACTAGCAGATGGTGGCACTCATGATAACTAGCAGGTGGTGGCACTCATGATAACTAGCAGATGGTGGCACTCATGATAACTAGCAGGCGGTGGCACTCATGATAACTAGCAGATGGTGGCACTCGTGATAACTAGCAGATGGTGGCACTCATGACAACTAGCAGGCGGTGGCACTCATGATAACTAGCAGGTGGTGGCACTCATGACAACTAGCAGGCGGTGGCACTCATGATAACTAGCAGGCGGTGGCACTCATGATAACTAGCAGATGGTGGGACTCATGATAACTAGCAGATGGTGGGACTCATGATAACTAGCAGATGGTGGGACTCATGATAACTAGCAGATGGTGGCACTCATGATAACTAGCAGGCGGTGGCACTCATGATAACTAGCAGATGGTGGCACTCATGATATGAGTGCCACCACCTGCTAGTTAACTAGCAGATGGTGGCACTCATGACAACTATCAGGTAGTGGCACTCATGATAATTAGGTGGTGGCACTCATCACTAGCAGGTGGTGGCACTCAGAACAGCCAAGAAGGGGGGGGGGGTTCAGAGTGCTGTTTCACTCACAATCAATAATGTCAGGAGAGGGGCGCGCGGGCGCTCTCAGACATGCTCAGGCGCGGGCCTAATTATTTTAATAGTGATCAAATCATTATCATTAATGGAGACCACACAGCCAAGTGTGTGTGTGTGTGTGTGTGTGTGTGTGTGTGTGTGTGTGTGTGTGTGTGTACTCACCTATTTGTACTCACCTATTTGTGGTTGCAGGGGTCGAATCTTAGCTCCTGGCCCCGCCTCTTCACCGGTTGCTACTGGGCCCTCTCTCTCCCCGCTCCATGAGCTTTATCAAACCTCGTCTTAAAACTGTGTATGGTTCCTCCCTCCACTAGGTCATTTTCTAGGCTATTCCACTGCCTTACAACTCTGAAGAAATACTTCCTAATATCTCTCTCTTACTCATTTGTGTCTTCAACTTCCAATTGTGGCCTCTTGTTTCTGTGTCCCCTCCCTGGAACATCCTGTCTCTGTCCACCTTGTCTATTCCACGCAGTATTTTATATGTCGTTATCATGTCTCCCCTGACCCTCCTGTCCTCCAGTGTCGTCAGTGTCTGTGTCTGTGTCTGTGTCTGTCTGTCTGACGAGTGAGAAAGGTTGGATTTGAGAGGGATCTACCAAGTAGGTTTGCTACAATGCCTCTCAATTATTACTTTCTCACTGAACTAGTGGGCCCAGCCTCTCCTGTCGTCAGGATTTTCTGCGCCTCACTTTGACAGTGTATGTCTCCATTTTGTTTCAGCTTCACGTTCTTTTAGACGTTGAAGAACTTTTATCCAGGCTGTGGGACTGACCACCTCAAAACTACGTCTTGCGGAGGGTGATGGACTGATTGCATCGTCCTTACATCTTCTCCTGCTGCCTCCTCTGTATCCAACAGAAGCAGCTTAGTGTGTAGGTGAAACGTTTCGGAATAAAGATGCCTAAATGTTACACCTGTCTTATTATCTGTGTACCTGTTTCCCCGTTTCTCGGTCTATAACCTTTCACTCTGTCAACTACTCTGCGTATTTTATGTCACTGTTATTCCTCTCCTGGTTTTTCCTTTCTATAATGACTCTTCATAGTATATTTCTTCTAACTCTGGGAGTGGGTTAGTTGTAAATCTTTGCACTTTCTTCATATACTTTATTTATGAGGGTTCCACGCTGGTGATACATACTCCCATATGGATCTGATACACAAGAAGATTTTCAATTATTCTTGAGATTTCCGAAAGTTAATCTTAGTATATCCAAACGAGATTCTTTGCTGAGGTCACTCAGATAATATGCGTCACAGACTATTTTCTCAGCACTATGCTCATCCCTAGGTCTTCCTCCTTGGGTAATCTTTGCAGCCTCTGACTTTCAAGTCTTCTCTCCCAGTTTTCAAAACCTTTCATTTACTGGGGTTCAGTTTTAATAGCCCCTTCCCTGATCAGTCCTTAAACTTGTTCAGGTCCTTTTGTAGCCTTTCTTAGACTTCATACATCTTTGTTTTCCTTAGTTATAAATCAGCAGATAGGGATAAATCTGACTCTTTTTAGTATCTCATTTACATACTGAAAACAGTATCGCAGGCATTACATTTCCGTGTGATAAATAACCGAGACTCAAAATCTGATCAAATAAAAAATCTTTGATACTATCCTAACACCACAAGACTTCGAGAAAAATAAATGACATGCCTATGCACTGTGCCCCAGGATCCGAGTCGTGGAACTCCCTCTTCACTAAGAACTGCAAGAAGCTCCTTTCACATGTCTTCAGCATTCTATGGAGAGGGAGCATGGACACAGGGGTCATCCCACAGTCTCTAAAAACAACAGACATAGCCCTACTTTACGAAGGTGGCAGTAAAGCAATTGCAAAGAATTGCAGACAGTACCAACGTTCCATATCATAAAAATCTTTGAAAGGGTTCTAAGAGCAAGATCGCCACCCACTAAGAAACCCATGAGTTACATAACCCAGGGCAACATGGGTGTAGAACAGGCTGCTCCTGCCTGTCTCAGCCACTGGACCACTATGACAAGGATACTCTGGAGGGCAAAGAAAATGCAAATGTAGTATACACAGCCTTTGCAAAAGCCTTTGACAAGTGCGACCATGGAGTAATAGCGCACAAAATCGGTGATAAAGGAATGACAAGAAAAGTTGGTATCTGGATCTTTAACTTCCTAACAAATACAACAAAGAGAGTACTAGTAAACGAGTAAAGTCTAAGGTGGCTACAATGGAAAGCTGTTCCGCACGGCGCACTACTTGCCCTCCATCTATTCCTCATCCTCATATCCGATGTTAGCCACAGTACCGTGTCTTCCTTTGCGGATGACATCTAAATTTGGAAAACAGTGTCATCAATCGAAGACACTGTGCAGGATTCCAAGCGGACATCAACTAAATCTTGAAATGGGTCGCAGAAAACAATGTAAAGTTCAGTGAAGAGAAATTTCAATTACTCCTGTATGGAAAACTCAAGGAAATTCCAACTGTATCGGAGTATAAAACAAATTCCAACCACACAACAGAGCGAAAAACTAATGTGAAGGACCTGGGAGTGATAATGTCAGAGGCTCACACTTTCAAAGATCACAACAATGTATCTATCACATCTGCTAGGAAAATGATAGGATGGGTAATGAGAGCCTTCAAAACTAGGGATGCCACGCCCAGGATTATTCTTAAAATCGCTATGCTGGAATATTGTTGTACACTAACGGCCCCCTTTCAAGGCAGGCAGAATTGTAGACCTGGAGAATGTACAGAGAACTTTCACGGTACGCATAATTACTATAAAGTACCTAAATTACTGGAAGTGGTTGAATTCCCTTGATTTGTATTCCCTGGAATGCAGGCGAGAAAGATATATGATAATATGCACTTGCAAAGTCCTAGAGGAACTAGCCCCAAATTTGCACACGAAAATCACTCCCTACGAAAGCAAAGACTCGGCAGGAGATGTAACATCCCCCATTGAAAAGCAGGGACGCCACGAGTACGCTAGGACAACGCATAGTGTCAAGGACCCAAGACTATTCAACTGCCACCTAGTATACATAAGGGGGGATTACCTATAGACCCTGGCTTTTTTCAAGAAGGCGCTGGACAGGCACCTAAAATTAGTACATAATCAGCCGGGCTGTGGTTCGTACGTCGGTTTATGTGCGGTCAGCAGTAACAGGCCCTGATCCACCGCGAGGCCTAGTCAGAGACCGAGTCACGAGGGCGTTGACTTCGGAAGCCCCCTCCAGGTGTGTGTGTGTGTGTGTGTGTGTGTGTGTGTGTGTGTGTGTGTGTGTGTGTGTGTGTGTGTGTGTGTGTGTGTGCGTGCGCGCGCGCGCGCGCGCCAAATAAATTTCTGTAGTTATACAAACATATTTACTTTAGTTTTCAAGTTTTCTCGCTTGTTTGTTATTAGTCAATGATATTGGCCTGTAGTGACATGCTTCCTGTCTATTTTTCTTTTTTAAATATCTGGAACACTAGATGTAGTTCCACTATGGCAATTTCCCCCATATCCATTGATTTACTGTAGATTCTAGACAGCTGTTTGGACAGTGCCTCTTTACCGTTTCCCAGAAACTATAGTGGCTTGTGTCCCACTCCCTTTGATATATCCAGGCCACTCAAACGTTTCTTTACCTAATTTTCTCTGTTATGTACTTTGGTATCCAGTACTTCATGATACACCTTTCTCACAGACTTGTCATTTCTTGTGAACTCTCCTCAATCCTCCAGTCTTAATACATGGTCTTTACTGTCATCTTTCTCCTGATGCAGCCGTTGAGCAGCTTTGGTTCAGATTTGTCTTATCCAGCCTTGTCATTCTCAGATTGCATTTCAACTTCTCACTCTTGAATTTTTGCTTCTGGCTCTTTTGTTTTATTCCGTCCTTTGCTTTCTATATTTCTTTCCATGCTTTCACTTTCTTTTTCCCTTTCTGTATCTTTGGTTAAGCCATAGGCAGTCATTTTGTCGTTGCCTCCTCTTCTGCGTATAAAGTTCTCCTCATTGTTCTCCACACATTGACTTTATTACTCCATCTCTTTAATTGACTTTCCTTCATTTAAAGTCGCACGTCACACAGGAATTCTCACATCCCCGCACATATTCTTATTTTGAATTCTTGGGTCTGTCCCTAACCTACTTTTCCTTCACCACTATTGACTTGTTTTTCACAAGGCCTAGAGACCTCTCGCAGTCTATTTCACCTACATTAGATGCACATAATGTGAATATTTGATCAGTTCATCACCTCTCTATCTTGTATCCATAACATATCCACTATGGTGACAACCCTTACTTTATATTATCATTCCTGTCTTAGTCTCCTACTATTTGATGGGATGTAAATACCCTTCTACTACTACTATGGGTCTTCTGGCATTGATTGAACAAGCTAACTAGTCTCCTGATTTCTTATCAACGTTACCACACCTCCTCATCTCGTTTCCACCTTACTTGATATCCTGTGGGAAATATTAGTTATTATTTCAGTTTTGTGTGTATAAAAGTATGATGAAGAGTTTTTGTTTTATATTCCATCTGTTCCGGTTTATGGTGTCCTAGGTTTATTTTCCATGACTATATGTGAGAAAGAAAAGGGGTTTGACTTTCAATTGGTGTGTACATTGTTAAATGGATGGAGGGTTAGTTTCAGTTGCAGAGAAGGGAGTGGAACAGAATCATTCTTCTGTTAGGGAAAGAAGTTGTTGGTCTAGATATGGGTGTGCCCCATATCCCAGTACTCGCAGCATATTCACTCGTCAATGCTGCTTTGTCTAGAATTTGTATTGTTTTTTTTTTCCTCATCATTCTCCTGCCTTACCCTACACAAGCACACAAGTCATAGTCCTTCACAATAGCCAAGTTGCCTTGAACTTCTCCAAAGTATTTGCACAAGCCAACACTAGTCACCATTGCAACCAGCATATCCATAAAAAACCTGACCAGGACTAAAGTGAAGAACTTTGAACTGGTTAATGCAGGCGTTTACACAATCCCTTGCAGAGGCTGTGACAAGGTATACGTCGGTGAAACAGAACCTATTTTACAAACACGTCTCAGTGAACACAATGCATTCAAAAGCGACAACTTCAACAACGCATGTGTCCAGCATAGAAACTCTTCCAATCATTTAATGAGATTCAATGACGCCCGCCTAATGATCATAGAAGCAAACTTCCGAAGATGTAAATGCCTTGAATCATTTTTAATCGCTGTTTCACACACTATTAAACAAAATTTAGGCAACTTCGTCATATCTGAAATATTAGCAAAAAAATGTACTCAAGATAACAGATCCTACCATCACATAGCACGAAGAGCTACTACTACCTATTACATTGGTCAGTAGGCCCACTGCAGCGTTTATACTCTTTCACCTCGCCTGATACCTATATATACCCTGTGTCACTGTATTCTTTGTAACAGCTTGTTGAAGCTCCTGGCGAGCGAAACGTTGCTACAATAAAATATTACATTAAACCATACCCCCGGCCGGGATTGAACCCGCGGTCATAGTCTCAAAACTCCAGCCCGTCGCGTTAGCCACTAGACCAGCTAGCCACAATAAGATTCATCCAACTAGGTATATTTCTACACCATAGGAAGGTTAGCACAGGCACCACTGTGACCACAAATGCAAGTTTTTACAGACGAATCTCCAGCTAGCGTGGCCGTGACGAACTCTAGCTCTATGACCGCGGGTTCAATTCCGGCCGGGGGTATGGTTTGTTTGCAATCGTGTCATTACGATTTCTTGAGTCAAATATTACATTAGTTACATCTATGTCCTTTTACTTAAGATTTTCTCTGTAATTCTACCTTTATAAATAATATAGACTATGAGAAATATAGACTAAGCCACCATACATGGTGTGAAAGAAGACAACCAATTCCTAGTTCGGAGAGTAGACCTTAGACGATGTTTCGGTCGATCTGAACGTTGTAATGGACCAAGATGGATCGAAATCTTGTCTACGTTTGCTCTTTAAATTGTAGGTTATTTCCTTACTTGAACAATACAATGATCGAATACAAGAAAATTCATCCAGTGAGTAAGGTGTGTATGCATGAATGTATGTATACATGTAGGCATGCATGTAGGCATGTACATATTTATTTATGCGTGCATACATATTCAAGTATACAAACATTCCCTGACTACATAACTATAACAAAAGATACCATTTTGAAGGTTTGCGACTGCCATTTTGTTGAGTTTTAATGTGCAAATTTTGTGGTCTGGCCAATCTGTCTTCATGCCATGTTTACCTTAATTTATATGAATATAATACTGCCTAAGCAGCGGATTTATATGAATATACTGCCTTAGCAGCGGATTTATGACTATAATACTACCTGAGCAGCGGATTTGTATGAGTATATTACTGCCTTAGTAGCAGATTGAAATTAATATAATACCGCCTTAGCAGCGGATTTGTACGAGTATAATACTGCGTGAACAGCGGATTTGTATGAGTATATTCCTGCCTTAGCAACGGATTTATATGAATATATTGCAGCCTGAGCAGCGGATTTATATGAAACTTCACTAATTTTTATGGTGCTCGTAAGTATTCATCCTTCTTCATATTCTTGTTTTTCCTCCTCTTTCTCCTCCTTCCTCTTCTTTTTCCTCCTTCCTCTTCTTTTTCCTCCTTCCTCTTCTTTTTCCTCCTTCCTCTTCTTTTTCCTCCTTCCTCTTCTTTTTCCTCCTTCCTCTTCTTTTTCCTCCTTCCTCTTCTTTTTCCTCCTTCCTCTTCTTTTTCCTCCTTCCTCTTCTTTTTCCTCCTTCCTCTTCTTTCTCCTCCTCCTTCTTTCTCCTCCTTCTTTCTCCTCCTCCCTCTTTCTCCTCCTCCTTTCTCCTCCTCTTCCTTTCTCCTCCTCCTCCTTTCTCCTTCCTCTTCTTTCTCCTTCCTCTTCTTTCTCCTTCCTCTTCTTTCTCCTTCCTCTTCTTTCTCCTTCCTCTTCTTTCTCCTTCCTCTTCTTTCTCCTTCCTCTTCTTTCTCCTTCCTCTTCTTTTCTCCTCCTTCCTCCTCCTTCCCTCAAGGAAGGTTCCTTAACGCTGGTGAGGGGCTCTTGATCTAGGGAATTGGATCTGTGCTCCAGTTCCCTGAATTAAGCCTGAATACCTTCCATCCCCTCACAGGCGCTGTACAATCCTACGGGTTTAACGTTTCCCCTTGATTATAATAATCCTCTCTCTTTCCTTCTCTTTCTCCTTCCTTCTCTTTCTCTTCCTACTCTTTCTTCTTTTCCTCTGCACTCAATGCCAATTCTACCTCCAGTTCCTCTTTTCTGCCTGATACAACTCTTGCCTGCTACACTCGTACAACTGCTGCCTGCTAGCCTGCTACACTCGTACAACTTCTGCCTGCTACACTCGTACAACTGCTGCCTGCTACACTCGTACAACTGCTGCCTGCTACACTCGTACAACTGCTGCCTGCTACACTCGTACAACTGCTGCCTGCTACACTCGTACAACTGCTGCCTGCTACACTCGTACAACTGCTGCCTGCTACACTCGTACAACTGCTGCCTGCTACACTCGTACAACTGCTGCCTGCTACACTCGTACAACTGCTGCCTGCTACACTCGTACAACTGCTGCCTGCTACACTCGTACAACTGCTGCCTCCTACACACTCGTACAACTGCTGCCTCCTACACACTCGTACAACTGCTGCCTCCTACACACTCGTACAACTGCTGCCTCCTACACACTCGTACAACTGCTGCCTCCTACACACTCGTACAACTGCTGCCTCCTACACACTCGTACAACTGCTGCCTCCTACACACTCGTACAACTGCTGCCTCCTACACACTCGTACAACTGCTGCCTCCTACACACTCGTACAACTGCTGCCTCCTACACACTCGTACAACTGCTGCCTCCTACACACTCGTACAACTGCTGCCTCCTACACACTCGTACAACTGCTGCCTCCTACACACTCGTACAACTGCTGCCTCCTACACACTCGTACAACTGCTGCCTCCTACACACTCGTACAACTGCTGCCTCCTACACACTCGTACAACTGCTGCCTCCTACACACTCGTACAACTGCTGCCTCCTACACACTCGTACAACTGCTGCCTCCTACACACTCGTACAACTGCTGCCTCCTACACACTCGTACAACTGCTGCCTCCTACACACTCGTACAACTGCTGCCTCCTACACACTCGTACAACTGCTGCCTCCTACACACTCGTACAACTGCTGCCTCCTACACACTCGTACAACTGCTGCCTCCTACACACTCGTACAACTGCTGCCTCCTACACACTCCAACTCCTGCCTCCTACACACTCCTCCAGCTTCACGGATGAGCAGGACGAGAATGAGCTTTAGTGTGCAGAAGAGTCCAGCCGTTCTTCCTAAATTGTCCGCTCTTCATTTCCCCTCTCTTCACCTGCCTCACTCTTCACCTGCCTCTTCACCTGCCTCACTCTTCACTTGCCTTACTCTTCACTTGCCTCTCTCTTCACCTCCCTCTCTCCTCACCTCCCTCTCTCCTCACCTCCCTCTCTCCTCACCTCCCTCTCTCCTCACCTCCCTCACTCTTCACCTCCCTCTCTCCTCACCTCCCTCACTCTTCACCTCCCTCACTCCTCACCTCCCTCACTCTTCACCTCCCTCACTCTTCACCTCCCTCACTCTTCACCTCCCTCACTCTTCACCTCCCTCACTCTTCACCTCCCTCACTCTTCACCTCCCTCACTCTTCACCTCCCTCACTCTTCACCTCCCTCGCTCTTCGCCTGCCTCGCTCTTCGCCTGCCTCGCTCTTCGCCTGCCTCGCTCTTCGCCTGCCTCGCTCTTCGCCTGCCTCACCGTCTGCTCTAGCCTCGTCTCTCGCCTGCCGCAGGTGAGGTAAAGCTTGATACTCTTGTAAATTTTTTTTTTTTTTTAGATTTTCTGAATTTATATTTAGTGGAACATACAGTAGAACCCTTGTATTAACATGCAGTAGAACCCTTGTATTAACATGCAGTAGAACCCTTGTATTAACATACAGTAGAACCCTTGTATTAACATACAGTAGAACCCTTGTATTAACATACAGTAGAACCCTTGTATTAACATACAGTACAACACTTGTATTAACATACAGTACAACCCTTGTATTAACATACAGTACAACCCTTGTATTAACGTCCAGTAGAACCCTTGTATTAACGTCCAGTAGAACCCTTGTATTAACGTCCAGTAGAACCACTGTATTAACGTCCAGTAGAACCACTGTATTAACGTACAGTAGAACCACTGTGTTAACGTCCAGTAGAACCACTGTGTTAACGTACAGTTGCTGAAAAGATTTTCATTTTCGTAATGAAGCAACAAAGTACGTATATGATCTGTATATACAGTAATATAATGAATAATATAAATTATATATATATATATATATATATATATATATATATATATATATATATATATATATATATATATATATATATATATATATATATAGTTATTTATTTATTTATTTTTTACATATATTTGCTTGATTCTTGCACTCCTCATCCTTATCTCCTGCTCTTTAACTATCTTGTCCTCGTCTCCCACTCCCTCCTCAAAGTTATCTTCCCTCGTCTTCCACATGCCTCCACTTGCCTAGTCCTCCACCTGGCTCCACTACGCTCCTTCACCTGATGGGGATTTCTGTTAATTTTTGAACTAAGTCGTGACCCACTCTAACACCGCCTAAGAACTGTATGCAAAAATTTTGAGCCTCTGAGAGCGAGTTGCAACTCTGGATAAAATTCTGGAATATGTTACTACTGACGCATCTCACCAGGTTCTGCTCCTTGCCGGGCTCTGCTCCTTGCCGGGTTCTGCTCCTTGCTAAGTTCTACTCCTTGCTAAGTTCTACTCCTTGCTAAGTTCCTTGCCAAGTTTTGCTCCTTGCTAGATTCTGTTGCTTGTCAGGTTCTGTTGCTTGTCAGGTTCTGTTGCTTGTCAGGTTCTGTTGCTTGTCAGGTTCTGTTGCTTGCCAGGTTCTGTTGCTTTCCAGGTTCTGTTGCTTTCCAGGTTCTGTACTTCGCCAGGTTTCATTAAGTCCAGTACTTGCACTGCAAGCCTGCAGTACCATGCATGTTGCTGTAAGCAACAACCAGTAAGGAAAGAAATTAAACACAATTCTACCTTTCACCGGCTCACTATGTACACTATTTACAAATGTATAAGCGTTTCAACATGGGAGAATAATGATTACGACAGATGCACGAGGGAACCGGAGGTCACACTGAGATACCAACTAACTGCTGGCAAGAATAAGTCTGAAGGTTAGGTTAGGTAAGGTTTGTCAGGAAACATGACAAATGTTTCCTGACACGGGTCTTAGTCATATAATGACTCAGAGCTGGAGCTTTTGATCATTTGACCGAGGCCTTCAGCTGGCTTACCGGTTCACCCTCTTTAAATCTGAATCTGAAACAGTTACTACATGCGAGTAATCACGTCAGCTAGCCAGCCTACTCCTGTGTATTAATATTGGTAGAATTACCGACAATATGTAAAGTAAAAGAACACAAGTGCAAAAATAAAGGTAACTTTATCATCTCTTAAAGTATTAGCAAAAATCCTCCCCAAAACAGTAAACCCTGTGGTCACAGTTTCTGCTACACAAGAACACAACAGAGATGGAACACTGAAACAGACATTCTCAGATCCAACCACCGACAGAAATATTTGTCTAACGTATTTTTATGCTACCCAAGTAATAGCTTTTATATCCTTTTACTCATGTGCAAGTTGATTGTTCTACCATATTGTATTACTACTACTACTTATATTACTACTACTACTACTACTACCACCACTAGTGTTACACCTGACTCTGAGCCTATATATACCCTCTGTATCCATGTAGTGTTTGTAACGGCTTGAAAAAGCTCCTGGAGAGCGAAACGTTGCCACAATAAAATGTCACATTAATTGCACTTGTGTCCTTTTACTTTACATACAGCCTACTGTGACAAGTCTTGCCATAGTACCCTAATGGTCACCAGATCATCTAATACTGCGTGCCACCACTAGATGGCTCCGAGTCTCTGTACATACATGGAATCAGGTGGAAAAGATAAGAGGACTTGTGATGGTTTGGGAGAGCGGTCAATAATATTTATATTACTTGGCGCAAGCAGTGCCGCCCGCAGCCGAAACACTGATAAAATTGGAACCGCACAGCAGTCATCTTTAGAGAAGGAAGCCACAACTGGTATAAATATTAAGGTAATGAGAGCTTATTCCTCTCTATTACCCATCACAGATGACAATGCTAGACAGGAGGTGAACATACTAAACACGCACAATCAAGTGTTATTCTTCAAAGAATTACATCAAGGGAAGACAGTGGACAAGAGTATGAAGAAAGGCCCAAGATAATGCTAACAGAAGCAAATTTTCCAACTTAAAAATACTCTACTGGAGAAAATGAAGGTTTTTTTTCTTCTCACTACACATTATTAAAATGCACCTGATGCTTAACCAAATTTTAACATCTAGAGAGAGAGAGAGAGCATGAGAAGTATTGTTTTTTTTCTAAAGCTGTGCATTATTAAAATATGTAGCTGTAGAGGGAATGTTTAATGTATCAGCTGGATATTCTTGTTCTTCATGCTATTTATGAAGGTCAGCAGATTGTGATTATGGTGGACTTTTATCATTGGTGGCGAGGATGAGAGGTAGACCTGGAAGTGTTTGTGATCATGACAGCTGCCTGTTGGTGCTACTTCTATTTTTCCAGAGTAGAAAGACAGCTGGTGAATGATACCATCTTCCGAAGCTTCCAACACTGTTGTACCAACTCCACTCACTCTAAGTCGCTCATTCTGACTTAGAGGGGAAAACAAATTTGAGGATTTTCTTTATGAAAATATTCTGGTTTCAACGAAAGTTTTATTGTAAGTTAAGAAGCTGTTTCAGCGTCTATACTGGAAGTTCCATGAAGTTTGCCTAAAAATTAAGATGGAAAAAATAAATATTTTAGATATGGAATCACTCTTAGTATGGTGTTCGCAATATTGATAATATATAGTGTTATAGTGGACTTTATACGGACACTATAAGACTAAAGAACAATTGATCAACTGTACTTGACCGAAATGGTAATATATTGTATTTTAAAAAAATGCTGTTTTTTTTTTATTTTCTGTGGGGAAAATTTAAAAAGAAAACATGTGAAATGTAAAGGGTTTTGCAAAGATGATTGTAAAACTACGATTCGTTAATACTGTGTCCACAAATAATTGAAAAGACGATACTTGGAGAATGATTTACTTTTAAGAACAATGAGAACGTGACCATAAGTCACAATATGTGGTAACATACTCTGCATGTCACAGGTCGTGATGAGAAGTATCAGCCAGCGAAGGTTAGGAGGAAGTTCTTCCCTTAAGGTGCTTAGTTGATACTATCCTCAGTTCATACACTGAAGACCGGGGATCGACCCCAACACTGGTGAAGCGTTGGACAGGTTTCCTTACACCTGCTGCCCCTATTAACCTAGCAGTAATGTAGGTACCTGTGACTGGTGTGGGTCACAACCTGAGCAAAGAAGATGGAATGACCGCAGTGGAAATGAGTCTCCCCGGTGACACACGGACTTTATTAGGTTATCTTGGATCGCTAACCCTCCGGGTTGAAATCTAAGAAAAACCTTATCTTAATCAAGTTAACCCAGTAGCAATATTTGCCCTCTCGTCTGTATACTGATACGCATGAGAAATGACACGAATTATGGGATGAATTGGGAAAGAAAAACAATTACTTTGAATTGGTTGACGTGCTTTGTGATTATGATTTCAGTAATATGACAGTGAATTGATAACGACAGTATCAAGTTGATAACAACAGTGTAACGTTCCTATTAAAAGACTTTTAAAGTGTTGATTAACCAATCGATTTTAGTGTTTTATTAATAAAATAACACTAACCTGACAGATATAAGCGATATAATAAGAGATGTTGGAGAGAAGTAACAATGGGGAAGTAAGGGGGGGGGTAACACTGGGGAAGCGGGGTAACACTGGGGAAGGGGGGTAACACTGGGGAAGCGGGGTAGCACTGGGGAGGGGGTAACACTGGGGAGGGGGGGTAACACGGGAAGGGGGGTAACACTGGGGAGGGGGGGTAACACTGGGGAGGGGGGGTAACACTGGGGAGGGGGGGTAACACTGGGGAGGGGGGTAACACTGGGGAAGGGGGTAACACTGGGGAAGGGGGGGGTAACACTGGGGAGGGGGGGTAACACGGGAGGGGGGTAACACTGGGGAGGGGGGTAACACTGGGGAAGGGGGGGTAACACTGGGGAGGGGGGGTAACACTGGGGAAGGGGGGTAACACTGGGGAAGGGGGGTAACACTGGGGAGGGGGGTTAACACTGGGGAGGGGGGTAACACTGGGGAGGGGGGTAACTGGGGAAGGGGGGGTAACATTGGGGAGGGGGGGTAACACTGGGGAAGAGGGATAACACTGGGGAAGGGGGTAACACTGGGGAGGGGGGTAACACTGGGGAGGGGGGGGTAACACTGGGGAAGGGGGGTAACACTGGGGAGGGGGGGTAACACTGGGGAGGGGGGGGTAACACTGGGGAGGGGGGGGTAACACTGGGGAATGGGGGGTAACACTGGGGAGGGGGGGTAACACTGGGGAGGGGGGTAATACTGGGGAAGGGGGGTAACACTGGGGAGGGGGGTAACACTGGGGAAGGGGGGTAACACTGGGGAGGGGGGTAACACTGGGGAGGGGGGGTAACACTGGGGAGGGGGTAACACTGGGGAAGGGGGGTAACACAAGATTTAGGTCTTGCAAACATAAAATATATGTAAATGACCAACTTGGTGAAACAGTCATACAAGACGTTTTTTCTACAGATGATGCAATGTAAAAGATAATAAGAACAGACGATTGTAATTATGGGAAGACTTGATCAAGCGACAAGGTTGGTCCAACAAATGACATGACTACTAAAATTTAATTTAGGTAAATGCATAGTTGTGAACATGGGATGAGGAAATAGGAATCCAATAACTACCTTAAGACAGAAACAAGTCGTAAGATCCTCAGTAAAACAAGGACCTAGAGTAGGATATCATAGTAAATCTTTCTCCCGAGACGCACAAACTGAATAACAACGGGATCAAATACTAAGCTGGCAGATAAAAGAATAAATAACCTTGATTATTCTGCACAAGGAAATGATCAGATTACTGTAGAAGTGCTGGACAATGGCAACATTTTTTCACGTAAGTGTCACGTGAACGTTAAGCTCTGATGACAAGGAGGCCGCTGTCTTGTTATGACCTAAACAAAATAAACATGTAAATGTTTAAAATGCCAAATTGACATTCTGGTTGCTAAAAATTGAAGAACGTCTCTGTGTACATGAATAATTTGTAGACAAGACTCCTAACGTCATCAAAAATAATACAAATGATGAAAACTTAAACCTCTAAGTTTTTGTTAATAAAATTTCTTCTGGAACGTTGGTGTATATTTACTGTGTGACAGTTGTAACTGTTAAGTGCTTGTAAGTGTATGTTTGGAGCACCTGTAGCTCAGGCATCCTCTTGTGATCACAGGTGACACCCACCTGACAGTAGTGCACCTGCCCCATCATCCTGGCGCCTCAACCTGCAGCTGAGACTCTACACTCGGTGCAACTTTTCTACTCATGGTTCCCACTGACAAGAGTCGTGTCATACATGGCTATTGTCGTCATTCTGTGCACTGTAAACTAGGAAAGGAGTCTAAGACCTTCTTGGCTGGGCTAGTCATACGGACGAATGCATCAGTTGCCTCCGAATAGGATTGTCCTGCCTTCTATTATTTTTTCTCTCCTGTTAATTAATTAGTTGCGCACCATCCAGTAAACGAAGGGAAAGAGAAAAATCACATCTTTGAAAGGTGAAAGCTGATGGCGTTAATATAATGGTGAGATGTGTGTCTATCACAAATACAACCCACTTGTCCGTATTAATAACAAGACACTATTCTGAAAATTTTAAATGGAAATAAGTTACAGTCCTCGATGACGCACTGACTTTCTTGGGTTATCCTGGGTGGCTAACCCTCCGGGGTTAAAAATCCGAACGAAATCTTATCTTATCTTATCTGGCATTTGTGTTTGCTGTACGACGATAACTGTATTGCTCGTCTCTAAAATGTGAGGATAAACAAAGATTCTTATACAGTATCTGCTTCTTCATGGAGGTGACCTTTACCTGTGCAGATGAGAGCTGTGTATGTGTAGAAGTAAAGTTCCTTCAGTAGTCACTTACCTGGGCGATGCTGCTCTTTTAAAACTACTTAGACAACAGGAAAAATAATTAGAGTCCTGGACAAAATGTTGTGCATTAATTCTTTGATGCTGCCTCTAATCACAGCATGAAATTTTAACACAAGATGGTGAAACAATCATGAAAATTATTCTTACATGGCTCGCCCAGAGACTACCATTGATGTCACAGTTTTGTGCTACATACCATGTTTTGCCTCTAAGGGAGAAATTCTATAAAAATATTTTCCTCAGGCGAAAATTTTTCTGTGTATGTAAGTGCAATTTTTACCAGGCGGAGAGCTCCTGACTTAGCTATGTACGAGAAAGTCATAGTTAATACCGTACTTAGCACCACTACCAGCAAAGACAAGAATAACATTGTCATCTGACTACTCACACGGACTTGTATCCGAAGTGTTAAAAAAATTTGTATTGAAGTGGATTTTGTTAAATGCAGTGTTAAGCTCTTTTATTCATCTGTGCTAAAACTGGTGATCAGGTGCATCAAAGAGGTGGGTTCCCTTTTTATAATAAATATTCAACATGGGATGCAATCTCTGCAATGCCTGTCTGTGTTTGTATATGTTGTTTGTATATGCTGTTTTATCATTAATGTGTAGAAATATTTTTGTCTTGTGGAAGACACACCAGCTGTTATCTTCCTTAAAGGAAATTCCTTCATGCTGGTGAGAGGTTCTTGATTCAAGGAAAGGAATTTATCCTCGCCTTGGATCTAACCTGATTGCCTCCCATTCCCCAGGCGCTGCATGACTCTCCCTATATACACTCATTTGCCACTTTATTAGGTGTACCAGTTATATCCACTGCTCGTTAAATGCAGATATTTAATTAGCCAATCAAGTGGCAGCACCTCATCGCTTTACAACATTCACACACAGTCTAGAAGTTTAATTGTTTTTCAGACCGAACATCAGAATGGAGAGGAAATAGATCATGATCTAAGTGACTTTGTGGAATGATTGTTGGTGCCAGAGAGCGTTGTTTGAGCATCTCAGAAATTGCTGATCCGAGATTTTCATGCACAACAGTCTCTAGAGTTTACAGAGAATGGTGCGAAAAACACACAGCATCCAGTGAGCGTCAGTTCTGTGGCCAAAAACACCTTGATAATGATAGAAATCCGAAAAGAATGGCCAGACTCGTTCAAGCTGACAGTAACGTAAATAACCATACGTTACAAAAGTGGTATGCAGAAGCACATCTCTGAGGGTACACGTCAGACCTTGAAGTGAATCGCATACAGCAACAGAAGACCACATCGGGTTCCACTTACTGTTTGGAAAGAACAGGAAACTGAGGTTACAATGGACACAGGCTCACCAACACTAAACGTTTGAAGATTGGGAAAACGTAGCCTGGTCTGACGAATTCGAGATTTCTGCTGGGACATGCAGATAATAGGGTCAAAATCTGGCGTAATCCTTTGATATGTGGTGGAAAGGGAGATTCACAGCATGGATTAGCAGCTGACAAATCTGTAGCAACTGTATGATGCAAGATGTACCTAATAAAGTGGCCACTGACTTTATAATGATAATACTTCTGAAGCAGTCAGATCCTAAGATATTTTCATTATGTCCGTAAGTGTCTGTTATAAAGTATTGATCAAACTAGAGCACTGTCAGGAGTTAAGTTTTTATTTAGAAGATAATTTTTTACCACCTGTGGATTTTCTCCAGGTGTGACGGACAATTGATGTATCCTTCCCTTCGTCTGCAAGTTTGTTTTCGTTTTCCTTCCATTCTGACTTCGAATTAATAAACTTTGGCCGGCAAGATGACACGATGGTGCTCGGAAGTGCTCGTGGATAATTGTAGAGGCTAGTAAGTGCTCAGAGGTGCTCGGAGGCGCTCGTACGTGCAATATTGTTAAGAAACTTGTCCGTAGTTCTTTCTGATGAACTGGTCAGATCCACAATCAACGTGTCCAGATTTTAGAATTCATCAACATCTTGGGACACTTGACATAAACCATAAGTTAAACCACCTGACATAAGCCATGAAATTTAAGCCACCTGACATAAGCCATGAAATTTAAGCCAGCTGAGGGGTTACTGGTAGCCTTCACTCTGCAGGTGGATCACTGCTCCCATGACTCTGCTTCACAAAATTTCTTCCATTTTATTCTTTACTGTGTATCACTCAGCCTTGATCGGCCGTCACCACAACCACAACTCTCACTCCACTCAGTTGACAGTTGTAGATACGTGTGAAGAACCAGCTGGACCACCTGCCAATCTGCCAGTTATATCTACTGGCAGGTGACTTTCCACAAACCCAAATATTCGTTTACAGCATTAACCAAGAACAACTTGTGGAGAAAATAATTCTGCTTCGTCCAGTTCACCGCAAAAAAAGAGCTAAGAAGCAATTCATTTTTTTTTACCCTGACTGGCAGCATTTTTCCGAAGGAAACTCCTTAACTTCTCCCAGGATGACAAGGAACTTCCTACTTTACTTTCTCAACGTTGGTAAATTGAAGCTGCCTCCGAGGGCAGGAGACCAGACCCAGTCTTGCTTATCCTCTTTAAAAACATTCTTCACCTTAAATCAAGATACATCCAGGCAATAACACTGGCGATATTATAACGTTCAAATGAAATTAATGGGTCTTAATGATTAGTAACTTGAGGAGTGTCTTCTTATTTTTACTCTGTTTCCATCCACCTGACTGATTACCTAAATTCATTTCCTCTTTCATTACATTTAATTAAGTGCCTGCTCGTGCACTGCTGTCCGCTAAGGAGAGTCTCGTAGGTCGTGTATTTCCTCTGAGCCATCGATTTGGAGAAGCTTTGTCTCGTGTCAAGGGAAAGTGTAGTGTCAGGCGGGAGCCGAGCAGCAGCAGCATCAACAGCAGCAGCAACGGCAGCAGCAACAGAAGTAGAAGTAGCATCAACAGCAGAAGCATCACAGCAGCAGCAGTGGCAGTAACAGTAAACACTAGTAGTAGTGGTAGTTTGTCTGCCCTGGGATGTTTACTACCTTCCTCACACTAATAACTGCCAAGGTTGCCTCTGCTCCTCCCTCCTCCAACCTCTCTCTCTGGTAGTGGTTTGTTCGTCAGGAAACAACAGTGTTTCCTGACACGGGTCTTAATCAGATAACCCGTACAGTCAGTCTCCCTCTTCCTTTCTCCTCTCTTTAATTCACACAAGGGTTGTTACAGGATTAGATTACAAGTTCCTGCCTATATTTACAATCTAAGAGCTGTTGACTACCACCGCTCATGGAAGCCTTGTTATTGCTATTAAACACAAATAGGGAAAAAGGATGAAGTTGGAGCTATCTGTGGACCGACGCTTTCATTTGGTCATCGATGTAAATATGCTGTACGAACATGTTCCAGACACGAGTCATTCAAGGAATGAATGATCTCAGATGAAATAATGTTCATGAGAAGGGTACATCTAGAGTGTAGCTGCAGTTTATTGCTCGTCTTATTGTGCAGAAGCTCACTTCTCGCTGTCCTCGAAGTGGAGCCAAGTGTTGTTACTTTGCCAACATTGCCCTTGTACGTTAGGTAAGACACATATGCAACAGTTAGACAACTTTATTCCGAAACGTTTCGCCTACACAGTAGGCTTCCTCAGTCGAATACAGAAAGTAGGCAGGAACAGTAGAGATGTGAAGACGATGTGATCAGTCCATCACCCTTAACTATGGAACTGAACTTCTCCAGGCCGAGGGACTGACAACCTCAAATTCTACGACTTTAAGGGTGATGGACTGATTACATCGTCTTCACATCTCTACTGTTCCTGCCTACTTTCTGTATTCGACTGAGGAAGCCTACTGTGTAGGCGAAACGTTTCGGAATAAAGTTGTCTAACTGTTGCATATGTGTCTTACCTAACAACCTGTCGGTATTGTATACCATTTTGATGTTCATCTTGTCAGACACTGCAACACGTGGCATCTTGGTACAGAAAACACCTTGGACAAGCTTTTCAAGTGAGAAGGGTTGGATCTGAGAGGGACATGACCTCTCAGTTGCCTCTCACTACTACTACTACTACTACTACTACTACCCTGCACCTCTCCTTCCGACAGTATTTAAGTCTCCGCACTGTCGCTTGATCTTCAGATAGTTCCTGACTATGGAACTGAACTTCTCCAGGCCGAGGGACTGACAACCTCAAATTCTACGACTTTAAGGGTGATGGACTGATTACATCGTCTTCACATCTCTACTGTTCCTGCCTACTTTCTGTATTCGACTGAGGAAGCCTACTGTGTAGGCGAAACGTTTCGGAATAAAGTTGTCTAACTGTTGCATATGTGTCTTACCTAACAACCTGTCGGTATTGTATACCATTTTGATGTTCATCTTGTCAGACACTGCAACACGTGGCATCTTGGTACAGAAAACACCTTGGACAAGCTTTTCAAGTGAGAAGGGTTGGATCTGAGAGGGACATGACCTCTCAGTTGCCTCTCACTACTACTACTACTACTACTACCCTGCACCTCTCCTTCCGACAGTATTTAAGTCTCTGCACTGTCGCTTGATCTTCACATAGTTCCTGACTATGGAACTGAACTTCTCCAGGCCGAGGGACTGACAACCTCAAATTCTACGACATTAAGGGTGATGGACTGATTACATCGTCTTCACATCTCTACTGTTCCTGCCTACTTTCTGTATTCGACTGAAGAAGCCTACTGTGTAGGCGAAACGTTTCGGAATAAAGTTGTCTAACTGTTGCATATGTGTCTTACCTAACAACCTGTCGGTATTGTATACCATTTTGATGTTCACATTGCCCTTGTACATAACTACAACACTATTCACATCTCTCCAGTGTTGAAGGATTTGTTGAAATGATAGATTAATCCAGACTGGGTCCAAGCGAGAGATGAGTCGTCTTGCTCGGTTCTCTATTCCGTCCAGAAGTCGCAGATGAGTTGGGGGGGGGGGGTTTAGGCAGTCCAAAACAGTGGAGCATACTCAAGGCTTGAGTGCACTTGTGCTTGAACAGTTTTGCAGCCTCTGTCGTATGATACGACATACGCCTTAGTTCTGTCAGCTTCTTGGATGCCTTGGAAATAAATGGTATAAAATACCGACACAATGGCAATATAAACACAAATGCAGTATAATGTGATCCTTTATTGACTACGTTTCGCCCACACAGTGGGCTTTTTCAAGTCACAAACAGAACTACCTGGGGTGGAAGGAACGCGAGTATTTATAGTCCGGCTGAGGTCAGGTGAAGAATGCTGCATCTGATGATGTACCGAGTTGGGTTATAGAGTCTAAAAACTTGGGTAGCTTTCCCACATAAGAACACTGTAGAGGGTCTGCTCACAAACTTGTCCAGTCTCCTTTCCAAGCTACCCAAGTTTTTAGACTCTACAACC
>NC_091298.1:29307294-29309794 GCF_038502225.1 Cherax quadricarinatus
GCAGACAGCCTCCCTCCGTCCGGACCCCTGCACCAGCAGACAGCCTCCCTCCGTCCGGACCCCTGCACCAGCAGACAGCCTCCCTCCGTCCGGTCCAGGAGCTCCCTCCGTCCCCCCTGCACCAGCAGACAGCCTCCCTCCGTCCGGACCCCTGCACCAGCAGACAGCCTCCCTCCGTCCGGACCCCTGCACCAGCAGACAGCCTCCCTCCGTCCGGACCCCTGCACCAGCAGACAGCCTCCCTCCGTCCGGACCCCTGCACCAGCAGACAGCCTCCCTCCGTCCGGACCCCTGCACCAGCAGACAGCCTCCCTCCGTCCGGACCCCTGCACCAGCAGACAGCCTCCCTCCGTCAGGACCCCTGCACCAGCAGACAGCCTCCCTCCGTCAGGACCCCTGCACCAGCAGACAGCCTCCCTCCGTCAGGACCCCTGCACCAGCAGACAGCCTCCCTCCGTCAGGACCCCTGCACCAGCAGACAGCCTCCCTCCGTCAGGACCCCTGCACCAGCAGACAGCCTCCCTCCGTCAGGACCCCTGCACCAGCAGACAGCCTCCCTCCGTCAGGACCCCTGCAGCAGCAGACAGCCTCCGTCAGGACCCCTGCAGCAACAGACTTACCTTCAACACCAATATCACACAGTCTCTCTTTGTTTTTGAGTGTTGGTCCCTTATCCCGGGAGCCTTTGAATACTCTGGCACCGCCGTCCCCTCGCTCCAATCTATCCATTTTTGGCTGGCAGCGCCAGTGATAGGTTTTACTGTGAGGTGAGGGAGAGGTTCAGGTGACCAGACCAGGCTATTGTGATGTGCGAGAGGTTCAGGCGACTACACTAGGCTATACTGTGAGGTGAGAGAGAGGTTCAGGTGACTAGACCAGGTTATACTGTGAGGTGTGAGAGGTTCAGGTCACTAGACAAGGTGTTAAATGTGGGGTGAATCTTCAAGGAAAAGAGGTGTTCAGGTACCCTCCCATACCTTGGATTGAATGCACTGCCTCCCGGTGCAGTCTTTGTTTTGTCTACCCTAGAGGTACTGTCTAAACCCCCTCCCCCCACTCCACACAGTCCCCCGTTTCAACTTCAAACACACACACACATGCAGATAGGCATAAAAAGAAAAGTGTAAGTGTGGATTAGCTATAGGAAGCGAAAGACAGACGAGAAAAGAGAAGTGGAAATATTATACATAAATAAATATGCAAAGGTGAGGATAAAGGTTGGTGACACCATTAACACAACAGGGAAAGAGGTAAAAAGTTTTTCTGGTGCAGCTTGATACATCAAAGGCAGCGGAGCGGACATGTTTCCCTGGATTCTGCAAATGGAAGCAGAAACATTGTCCGAGCCAATAAGATCAACAAGTCATTGGACACTGGATATTTGCCAGACATGTGGAAGATATCACGTGAAGTAACTATAAGAGAGGAGACGCGCAGAAGCGTTGAATTATAAAGGCCAGTATCACTATTAACATACCTTGCATGGTGTTGGAAAAGATAGAAGAGTGTGTTGAAGCACTTGGAGAGAAGTGCCTTAATCATCAATAATCAGCACGGTTTTGGAGATGGTGTATCTTGCCTTACAAACCTGTTGGGATTCCGTGGCAAAGTAACTGGAGAGAGGGGGGGGGGGTTGAGTGAATTGCAGTTTCTACGATTGCAAGAAAGCATTTGATACTGTGCTACGCACAAGACTGGGGCAACAGCTGGAGGTGCAGGCAGGCATTAGAGAATGTTCTCCGCTGTTTCAAGGAGTACATTAGGAGAAGGAAACAAAATGTGATTATTAAGATAGAGGTATCAGATTGAGATAAGTTACAAGCAGGGTACCTGTAGGATCTGTATTAGGACCAGTGCTGTGTCTGGTTAATATGAACGATGTATCAGATGAGATCGAGTCAGATATATATCTGTTCGCTAATGATAAACTGATGCGAAGAATACAAACTGCAAATAGATCTGGACAAACCACAGGATTGGTCAAATGCAGGGTTACGAAGCATGAATCGACAAGAGTAAAGACTTTAAGGACAGAGGCTGCAGACCTCACACAAAGAGAAAGACCTGGAAATAAGCACAGCGCCTAGCATGTCATCAGAGACTCACACCAACCGAATAACCTCTGCAGTCAGTGCTCGCCTGGCAAATCTAAGTTCTCTGGAGGAATCTCAACAGAGAAGCATTACGGGCCCTTTATGCGACGTACGTCAGGCTCATCATGGAGTATGCACCTCCAGCATGAAACTCACACCTGAGGAGGAAGAGAGAAATTGGAGTAAGTGCACAGGCATGCATCGAGACTAGTTCTAGAACAATGGGGGATGAACCACTAGGAAAAGCTAAGTAAATTGAATCTAACGACACTGATTAGGTAATACAAAATTCTCAGAGGAATTGATTGGGTAGAGAGGGAGAGGCTGTTTGAGAGGCGGGGAACAGGTACGTCTCGCAGGGATGTCAAGGAGGAGGCCAGGAGGGAGCGAGTCTGGTACCCAGCAAG
>NC_091298.1:29314794-29327294 GCF_038502225.1 Cherax quadricarinatus
GTAATAGCAGTGATGTATAACCCACCACAGAACAGCAGGAGGCCAAGGCAAGAGTACGACGAGAGCAATAGAGCGATGGTTGACACACTGGCTAGAGTGGCCAGAAGAGCTCATGCATGCAGGGCAAAGCTCCTGATCATGGGTGACTTTAACCACAAGGAGATCGATTGGGAGAACTTGGACCCACATGGGGGCCAAGATACATGGAGGGCTAAGATGATGGAGGTGGTACTGGAGAACTTCATGTACCAACACGTAAGGGACACTACAAGAGAGAGAGGAGAGGATGAACCAGCAAGGCTGGACTTAGTATTCACCTTCAGTAGTGCAGATATCGAGGACATCGCATATGAAAGACCCCTTGGGGCCAGTGACCATGTGGTTTTAAGCTTCGAATACACAGTAGAGCTACAAGTGGAGGGAGAAGCAGGAAGGCCAGGACGAATGAAGCCAAACTACAAGAAAGGGGACTACACAGGAATGAGGAACTACCTGAACGGGGTTCAGTGGAACAGAGAACTGGCAGGGAAGCCAGTTAATGAGATGATGGAATATGTAGCAACAAAATGCAAGGAGGCTGAGGAGAGGTTTGTACCCAAGGGTAACAGGAGTAATGAAAAAGCCAGGATGAGCCCATGGTTTACCCAAAGGTGCAGGGAGGCAAAAACCAAGTGTGCTAGGGAATGGAAGAAATATAGAAGGCAAAGGACCCAGGAGAATAAGGAGAACAGTCGTAGAGCCAGAAACGAATATGCACAGATAAGAAGGGAGGCCCAAAGACAATATGAAAATGACATAGCAGCGAAAGCCAAATCTGACCCGAAACTGTTGTACAGCCACATCAGGAGGAAAACAACAGTCAAGGACCAGGTAATCAGGCTAAGGAAGGAAGGAGGAGAGACAACAGGAAATGACCGTGAAGTATGTGAAGAACTCAACAAGAGATTCAAAGAAGTGTTCACAGAGGAGACAGAAGGGACTCCAGAAAGACGGAGAGGTGGGGCACACCACCAAGTGCTGGACACAGTGCACACAACCGAGGAAGAAGTGAAGAGGCTTCTGAGTGAGCTAGATACCTCAAAGGCAATGGGGCCAGATAACATCTCCCCATGGGTATTGAGAGAGGGAGCAGAGGCGCTATGTGTACCCCTAACAACAATATTCAATACATCTATCGAAACAGGGAGATTGCCTGAGGCATGGAAGACAGCAAATGTAGTCCCAATCTTTAAAAAAGGAGACAGACATGAAGCACTAAACTACAGACCAGTGTCACTGACATGTATAGTATGCAAAATCATGGAGAAGATTATCAGGAGAAGAGTGGTGGAACACCTAGAAAGGAATGATCTCATCAACAGCAGCCAGCATGGTTTCAGGGACGGGAAATCCTGTGTCACAAACCTACTGGAGTTCTATGACATGGTGACAGCAGTAAGACAAGAGAGAGAGGGGTGGGTGGATTGCATTTTCTTGGACTGCAAGAAGGCGTTTGACACAGTTCCACACAAGAGATTGGTGCAAAAACTGGAGGACCAAGCAGGGATAACAGGGAAGGCACTACAATGGATCAGGGAATACTTGTCAGGAAGACAGCAGCGAGTCATGGTACGTGGCGAGGTGTCAGAGTGGGCACCTGTGACCAGCGGGGTCCCGCAGGGGTCAGTCCTAGGACCAGTGCTGTTTCTGGTATTTGTGAACGAGATGACGGAAGGAATAGACTCTGAGGTGTCCCTGTTTGCAGATGACGTGAAGTTGATGAGAAGAATACACTCGATCGAAGACCAGGCAGAACTACAAAGGGATCTGGACAGGCTGCAGACCTGGTCCAGCAATTGGCTCCTGGAGTTCAATCCCACCAAGTGCAAAGTCATGAAGATTGGGGAAGGGCAAAGAAGGCCGCAGACGGAGTACAGTCTAGGGGGTCAGAGACTACAAACCTCACTCAAGGAAAAAGATCTTGGGGTGAGTATAACACCAGGCACATCTCCTGAAGCGCACATCAACCAAATAACTGCTGCAGCATATGGGCGCCTAGCAAACCTCAGAACAGCATTCCGACATCTTAATAAGGAATCGTTCAGGACCCTGTACACCGTATACGTTAGGCCCATATTGGAGTATGCGGCACCAGTTTGGAACCCACACCTAGCCAAGCACGTAAAGAAACTAGAGAAAGTGCAAAGGTTTGCAACAAGACTAGTCCCAGAGCTAAGAGGTATGTCCTACGAGGAGAGGTTAAGGGAAATCAACCTGACGACACTGGAGGACAGGAGAGATAGGGGGGACATGATAACGACATACAAAATACTGAGGGGAATTGACAAGGTGGACAAAGACAGGATGTTCCAGAGATTGGACACAGTAACAAGGGGACACAGTTGGAAGCTAAAGACACAGATGAATCACAGGGATGTTAGGAAGTATTTCTTCAGCCACAGAGTAGTCAGTAAGTGGAATAGTTTGGGAAGCGATGTAGTGGAGGCAGGATCCATACATAGCTTTAAGCAGAGGTATGATAAAGCTCACGGCTCGGGGAGAGTGACCTAGTAGCGATCAGTGAAGAGGCGGGGCCAGGAGCTCGGACTCGACCCCCGCAACCTCAACTAGGTGAGTACAACTAGGTGAGTACACACACTCCTCACAGCCACTGCAGTGATGTGTCCTCACAGTCACTGCGGCGATGCGTCCTGACAGTCACTGCAGTGATGTGTCCTGACAGTCACTGCGGTGATATGTCCTGACAGTCACTGCGGTGATGTGTCCTGACAGTCACTGCGGTGATGTGTCCTGACAGTCACTGCGGCGATGCGTCCTGACAGTCACTGCAGTGATGTGTCCTGACAGTCACTGCGGTGATGTGTCCTGACAGTCACTGCAGTGATGTGTCCTGACAGTCACTGCGGTGATGTGTCCTGACAGTCACTGCGGTGACGTGTCCTCAGTTACTGCGGTGATGTGTCCTCACAATCACTGCGGTGACGTGTCTTCAGTCACTGCGGTGATGTGTCCTCACAATCAATGCAAAAATGTTTCTCCTGCTCGTGAGTCTTGAACTTGATGATTCTCCGGTACGTGTCCCGGTCCGGGTCTTTTCCAGATGGTGACCTGGCGGTGGCCTCCCGGGTGGGAGAAAAATTCTCCAGTGACAGACCTTGTCAGAGCACTCCTCACACTCAGTATGACTCACGAAATCGTTATAACACAACTGCAGTCAAACCACGGAACGGGTGGGAATCTAACCCATTGTAGGCGAATCCTAAAACTCGGAGTCCAGTGTGTTAACCACGGGACGATGCCGGCTTAAGAAGAGTCACCCAGCTAGGAGTCACCACAGGAGCACGTGATTGACGCGGGCAACAACCACAGGAGAACGTGATTGACGCGGGCAACAACCACAGGAACACCTGATTGACGCAGGCAACAACCACAGGAGCACCTGATTGACGCAGGCAACAACCACAGGAGCACCTGATTGACGCAGGCAACAACCACAGGAGCACCTGATTGACGCAGGCAACAACCACAGGAGCACCTGATTGACGCAGGCAACAACCACAGGAGCACCTGATTGACGCAGGCAACAACCACAGGAGCACCTGATTGACGCAGGCAACAACCACAGGAGCACCTGATTGACGCAGGCAACAACCACAGGAACACCTGATTGACGCAGGCAACAACCACAGGAACACCTGATTGACGCAGGCAACAACCACAGGAGCACCTGACTGACGCAAGCAACAACCACAGGAACATCTGATTGACGCAGGCAACAACCACAGGAACACCTGATTGACGCAGGCAACAACCACAGGAACACCTGATTGACGCAGGCAACAACCACAGGAGCACGTGGTTGACGCGGGCAACAACCACAGGAGCACGCGGTTGACGCGGGCAACAACCACAGGAGCACCTGATTAACGCAGGCAACAACCACAGGAGCACCTGATTGACGCAGACAACCACAGGAACAACTGATTGACGCAGGCAACAACCACAGGAACACCTGATTGACGCAGGCAACAACCACAGGAGCACGTGATTGACGCAGGCAACAACCACAGGAGCACCTGATTGACGCGGGCAACAACCACAGGAGCACCTGATTGACGCGGGCAACAACCACAGGAACACCTGATTGACGCGGGCAACAACCACAGGAACACCTGATTGGCGCGGGCAACAACCACAGGAACACCAGATTGACGCGGGCAACAACCACAGGAACACCTGATTGACGCGGGCAACAACCTCAGGAGCACGTGATTGACGCGGGCAACAACCACAGGAGCACCTGATTGACGCAGGCAACAACCACAGGAGCAACTGATTGACGCAGACAACAACCACAGGAACAACTGATTGACGCAGGCAACAACCACAGGAACACCTGATTGACGCAGGCAACAACCACAGGAGCACGTGATTGACGCAGGCAACAACCACAGGAGCACGTGATTGACGCGGGCAACAACCACAGGAGCACGTGATTGACGCGGGCAACAACCACAGGAACACCTGATTGACGCGGGCAACAACCACAGGAACACCAGATTGACGCGGGCAACAACCTCAGGAGCACGTGATTGACGCGGGCAACAACCACAGGAACACCTGATTGACGCGGGCAACAACCACAGGAACACCTGATTGACGCGGGCAACAACCACAAGAACACCTGATTGACGCGGGCAACAACCACAGGAACACCAGATTGACGCGGGCAACAACCACAGGAGCACCTGATTGACGCGGGCAACAACCACAGAAGCACCTGATTGACGCAGGCAACAACCACAGGAGCACCTGATTGACGCAGGCAACAACCAGAGGAACACCTGATTGACGCAGGCAACAACCACAGGAACACCTGATTGACGCGGGCAACAACCACAGAAGCACCTGATTGACGCAGGCAACAACCACAGGAGCACCTGATTGACGCGGGCAACAACCACAGGAACACCTGATTGACGCAGGCAACAACCACAGGAGCACCTGATTGACGCAGGCAACAACCACAGGAACACCTGATTGACGCGGGCAACAACCACAGGAACACCTGATTGACGCGGGCAACAACCACAGGAACACCTGATTGACGCGGGCAACAACCACAGGAACACCTGATTGACGCGGGCAACAAGCACAGGAACACCTGATTGACGCGGGCAACAACCACAGGAGCACCTGATTGACGCGGGCAACAACCACAGGAACACCTGATTGACGCGGGCAACAACCACAGGAACACCTGATTGACGCAGGCAACAACCACAGGAACACCTGATTGACGCAGGCAACAACCACAGGAACACCTGATTGACGCAGGCAACAACCACAGGAACACCTGATTGACGCAGGCAACAACCACAGGAGCACCTGATTGACGCAGGCAACAACCACAGGAACACCTGATTGACGCAGGCAACAACTACAGGAGCACCTGATTGACGTAGGCAATAACCACAGGAGCACCTGATTCACGCAGGCAACACCAACAGGAGCACCTGATTGACGCGGGCAACAACCATAGGAGCACCTGATTGACGCGGGCAACAACCACAGGAGCACCTGATTGACGCGGGCAACAACCACAGGAGCATCTGATTGACGCGGGCAACAACCACAGGAGCACCTGATTGACGCGGGCAACAACCACGGGAGCACCTGATTGACGCGGGCAACAACCACGGGAGCACCTGATTGACGCGGGAAACAACCACGGGAGCACCTGATTGACGCGGGAAACAACCACGGGAGCACCTGATTGACGCGGGCAACAACCACGGGAGCACCTGTTTGACGCGGGCAACAACCACGGGAGCACCTGATTGACGCGGGCAACAACCACAGGAGCACCTGATTGACGCGGGCAACAACTACAGGAGCACGTGATTGACGCGGGCAACAACCAGAGGAGCACCCGATTGACGCGGGCAACAACCAGAGGAGCACCCGATTGACGCGGGCAACAACCAGAGGAGCACCCGATTGACGCGGGCAACAACCAGAGGAGCACCCGATTGACGCGGGCAACAACCAGAGGAGCACCCGATTGACGCGGGCAACAACCAGAGGAGCACCCGATTGACGCGGGCAACAACCAGAGGAGCACCCGATTGACGCGGGCAACAACCAGAGGAGCACCCGATTGACGCGGGCAACAACCAGAGGAGCACCCGATTGACGCGGGCAACAACCAGAGGAGCACCCGATTGACGCGGGCAACAACCAGAGGAGCACCCGATTGACGCGGGCAACAACCAGAGGAGCACCCGATTGACGCGGGCAACAACCAGAGGAGCACCCGATTGACGCGGGCAACAACCAGAGGAGCACCCGATTGACGCGGGCAACAACCAGAGGAGCACCCGATTGACGCGGGCAACAACCAGAGGAGCACCCGATTGACGCGGGCAACAACCAGAGGAGCACCCGATTGACGCGGGCAACAACCAGAGGAGCACCCGATTGACGCGGGCAACAACCAGAGGAGCACCCGATTGACGCGGGCAACAACCAGAGGAGCACCCGATTGACGCGGGCAACAACCAGAGGAGCACCCGATTGACGCGGGCAACAACCAGAGGAGCACCCGATTGACGCGGGCAACAACCAGAGGAGCACCCGATTGACGCGGGCAACAACCAGAGGAGCACCCGATTGACGCGGGCAACAACCAGAGGAGCACCCGATTGACGCGGGCAACAACCAGAGGAGCACCCGATTGACGCGGGCAACAACCAGAGGAGCACCCGATTGACGCGGGCAACAACCAGAGGAGCACCCGATTGACGCGGGCAACAACCAGAGGAGCACCCGATTGACGCGGGCAACAACCAGAGGAGCACCCGATTGACGCGGGCAACAACCAGAGGAGCACCCGATTGACGCGGGCAACAACCAGAGGAGCACCCGATTGACGCGGGCAACAACCAGAGGAGCACCCGATTGACGCGGGCAACAACCAGAGGAGCACCCGATTGACGCGGGCAACAACCAGAGGAGCACCCGATTGACGCGGGCAACAACCAGAGGAGCACCCGATTGACGCGGGCAACAACCAGAGGAGCACCCGATTGACGCGGGCAACAACCAGAGGAGCACCCGATTGACGCGGGCAACAACCAGAGGAGCACCCGATTGACGCGGGCAACAACCAGAGGAGCACCCGATTGACGCGGGCAACAACCAGAGGAGCACCCGATTGACGCGGGCAACAACCAGAGGAGCACCCGATTGACGCGGGCAACAACCAGAGGAGCACCCGATTGACGCGGGCAACAACCAGAGGAGCACCCGATTGACGCGGGCAACAACCAGAGGAGCACCCGATTGACGCGGGCAACAACCAGAGGAGCACCCGATTGACGCGGGCAACAACCAGAGGAGCACCCGATTGACGCGGGCAACAACCAGAGGAGCACCCGATTGACGCGGGCAACAACCAGAGGAGCACCCGATTGACGCGGGCAACAACCAGAGGAGCACCCGATTGACGCGGGCAACAACCAGAGGAGCACCCGATTGACGCGGGCAACAACCAGAGGAGCACCCGATTGACGCGGGCAACAACCAGAGGAGCACCCGATTGACGCGGGCAACAACCAGAGGAGCACCCGATTGACGCGGGCAACAACCAGAGGAGCACCCGATTGACGCGGGCAACAACCAGAGGAGCACCCGATTGACGCGGGCAACAACCAGAGGAGCACCCGATTGACGCGGGCAACAACCAGAGGAGCACCCGATTGACGCGGGCAACAACCAGAGGAGCACCCGATTGACGCGGGCAACAACCAGAGGAGCACCCGATTGACGCGGGCAACAACCAGAGGAGCACCCGATTGACGCGGGCAACAACCAGAGGAGCACCCGATTGACGCGGGCAACAACCAGAGGAGCACCCGATTGACGCGGGCAACAACCAGAGGAGCACCCGATTGACGCGGGCAACAACCAGAGGAGCACCCGATTGACGCGGGCAACAACCAGAGGAGCACCCGATTGACGCGGGCAACAACCAGAGGAGCACCCGATTGACGCGGGCAACAACCAGAGGAGCACCCGATTGACGCGGGCAACAACCAGAGGAGCACCCGATTGACGCGGGCAACAACCAGAGGAGCACCCGATTGACGCGGGCAACAACCAGAGGAGCACCCGATTGACGCGGGCAACAACCAGAGGAGCACCCGATTGACGCGGGCAACAACCAGAGGAGCACCCGATTGACGCGGGCAACACCCAGAGGAGCACCCGATTGACGCGGGCAACAACCAGAGGAGCACCCGATTGACGCGGGCAACAACCAGAGGAGCACCCGATTGACGCGGGCAACAACCAGAGGAGCACCCGATTGACGCGGGCAACAACCAGAGGAGCACCCGATTGACGCGGGCAACAACCAGAGGAACACCTGATTCACACAGTCACGAAACTGGAATATCAAGTGACACGCACGAAAGTTACGCATCAAGTGACACGCACGAAAGTTACGCATCAAGTGACACGCACGAAAGTTACGCATCAAGTGACACGCACGAAAGTTACGCATCAAGTGACACGCACGAAAGTTACGCATCAAGTGACACGCACGAAAGTTACGCATCAAGTGACACGCACGAAAGTTACGCATCAAGTGACACGCACGAAAGTGACGCATCAAGTGACACGCACGAAAGTTACGCATCAAGTGACACGCACGAAAGTGACGCATCAAGTGACACGCACGAAAGTTACGCATCAAGTGACACGCACGAAAGTTACGCATCAAGTGACACGCACGAAAGTGACGCATCAAGTGACACGCACGAAAGTGACGCATCAAGTGACAAAAGAGTAGTCAACTGCGCAGAAAACCTTGTGTTGCGCAGAGGCAAGAATCTCATTAGTCACAGTAAACATAATTATGATTCATATATTGCACAAAACACGAAAAACAAATCCCAATGAGCTTTATAATTGGATAAAAAGTTAATTTTCTCAGTCTATTAGTCCCACTGAAGTTGAAAACTGCATATATATATATATCTATATATATATATATATATATATATATATATATATATATATATATATATATATATATATATATAATATACACACAGCTATAAGCTAAGGTAAACTAACCTAACCCAGCCTATCTTAACCCTGCCTAACTTAGATGAGTAAGTCACCTCCACAACAGTTGGTTGTCTTGTATGTTGAATTGTTTCGCGTACATCTTACGCTTCTTCTGCCAAATAAAGGAAAATAATTTTGAAGACAGCAGTAGTGGCGATATAAAGGTGTGATCGGTCCATCAACTTTTACGTTTCTGAGGTGGTCAGTCCCTCAGCCTAGAGAAGGTATACTCCATAGTCTGGAACAATATGAAGCATCAGAATGGAGATTTGTATAGTGCTGAAGGTGAGAGGAAAGTCTTGAAGACGTCGCAGGTGAGGTTCACTAGTAACAGCAACAAGACATGAACTGAGGAGCACTGTAGCAACCCTACTGACCATGGGGAGAGACTGCTAGCACTGGCGAGACACTGCTAGCGCTGGCGAAACACTGCTAGCACTGGCGAGACACTACCAACACTGTGGAGACACTACCAACACTGGGGAGAGACTGCCATCACTGGGGAGAGACTGCCAACACTGGGGAGAGACTGCCAACACTGGGGAGAGACTGCCAACATTGGGGAGAGACTGCCAACACTGGGGAGACACTACCAACACTGGTGAGCCACTACCAACACTGGGGAGACACTACCAGCACTGGCGAGACACTGCCAACACTGGGGAGACACTACTAACACTGGGGAGACACTGCCAACATTGGGGAAGTACTGCCAACATTGGGGAGACACTGCCAACATTGGGGAGACACTGCCAACACTGGGAAGACACTGCCAACACTGGGAAGACACTGCCAACACTGGGGAGACACTGCCGACACTGGGGAGACACTGCCAGCACTGGGGAGAGACTGCCAGCACTGGGGAGAGACTGCCGATACTGGGGAGAGACTGCCGACACTGGGGAGAGACTGCCAACACTGGGGGAGACACTGCCATCACTGGGGAGACACTGCCATCACTGGGGAGACACTGCCATCACTGGGGAGACACTGCCATCACTGGGGAGAGACTGCCAACACTGGGGAGAGACTGCCAACACTGGGGAGACGCTGCCAACACTGGGGAGACGCTGCCAACACTGGGGAGACGCTGCCAACACTGGGGAGACGCTGCCAACACTGGGGAGACGCTGCCAACACTGGGGAGACGCTGCCAACACTGGGGAGACGCTGCCAACACTGGGGAGACGCTGCCAACACTGGGGAGACGCTGCCAACACTGGGGAGACGCTGCCAACACTGGGGAGACACTGCCAACACTGGGGAGACACTGCCAACACTGGGGAGACACTGCCAACACTGGGGAGACACTGCCAACACTGGGGAGACGCTGCCAACACTGGGGAGACACTGCCAATAATAACTTATATTTTTCAATACTATTGCATAGTTTAATTACTCAGCTGGAAGGCAAAATAGATTAAAATGCATTGGCACCCCAGGGTGGCACTATAGGTGGCACTATAGGGTAGCACTCTGGCGCCCCAAGAAACACTCCATTATGGCTCTCTAGATGGCTCCCCAGGAAACACTCCAGTATGGCTCTCTAGATGGCACCCCAGGAAACACTCTAGGATGGCACTCTAGGTGACATCCTAGGAAATACTCCAGGATGGCACTCTAGATATCCCAGGAAACACTTCATGGTGCTACTCCAGATGGCACCCCAGGAAACACTCCAGTGTGGCACTGTAGGGGGCACCCTAGTTGGCACTATGTGGTACACTAGGATTGAACTCCAGATTCAGTGCTCCTTGACCTTTCTCTTGATACACAAGTGTTCAGTGCTTTTTGACCTTGTTGACACAGTGTTCAGTGCTCACCGACATTACTGCTGACACACAGGAGTGTTGTTCACCACTTACTGACATTACTTCTGACACACAGCAATATTATTCACCACTTACTGACATTACTTCTGACACACAGCAATATTGTTCACCGCTTACTGACATTACTTCTGACACACAGCAATGTTGTTCACCGCTTACTGACATTACTTCTGACACACAGCAATGTTGTTCACAGCTTACTGACATTACTGCTGACACACAGGAGTGTTGTTCACCACTTACTGACATTACTTCTGACACACAGCAATGTTGTTCACCACTTACTGACATTACTTCTGACACACAGCAATGTTCACCACTTACTGACATTACTTCTGACACACAGCAATGTTGTTCACCACTTACTGACATTACTTCTGACACACAGCAATGTTGTTCACCACTTACTGACATTACTTCTGACACACAGCAATGTTGTTCACCACTTACTGACATTACTTCTGACACACAGCAATGTTGTTCACAGCTTACTGACATTACTTCTGACACACAGCAATGTTGTTCACCACTTACTGACATTACTTCTGACACACAGCAATGTTGTTCACCGCTTACTGACATTACTACTGACACACAGCAATGTTGTTCACCACTTACTGACATTACTTCTGACACACAGCAATGTTGTTCACCACTTACTGACATTACTACTGACGTGGTAGTCAATATCCATTAATATGAAGGACTCTCTTTCATTACATATTAATCCCTTCAAGGGTCAGGTGGATAAATGTGAAAGCATCAAAAAACTGGATAAATATAAATAATTGTTTTTCTGCATTTAATAAAAATAAACATCAGTTGTCTTAGTGGAGAAACTCGTGCAGTTTTTACTGCCGTGGAAACCACCGTGGAAACCACCGTGGAAACCACCGTGGAAACCACTGTGGAAACAGGTACGTGTCCAGGACCTAGGACGGTACTTTGTTATTAAACATGTCACTGGGACGACACAGTGAGATGTCACTCACTATAAATGGCTATTTGTAGGAAACCTTCCTAGCTCACCTAACACAACGCGAGTATCAGAGGCCGCTGTCGTTGTTATGGCTGGGTGTAAGGATAACATTACCCGAGGAAGTGGTACTGATACTTGGACACCAGTGGAAATAAGTCGCTCTGTTTAACTTTTTATTTTTGGCTTGTCCTAGGTAATTGACTCTTATATTACTATGTATAATTGTACTTATGTGTATCTCTGCCTTAACAATCTTACCTTGAAATTTGCTGGACTGTCAATGTTGTCCCAGTGAGGTCCAGGATGTGCTGAGTGTTCACAATGTTGTCCCAGTAAGGTCCAGGCTGTGCCGAGTGTTCACAATGTTGTCCCAGTGAGGTCCAGGCTGTGGTGAGTGTTCACAGTGTTGTCCCAGGAGGTCCAGGCTGTGGTGAGTGTTCACAATGTTGTCCCAGTGAGGTCCAGGCTGTGGTGAGTGTTCACAGTGTTGTCCCAGGAGGTCCAGGCTGTGCTGAGTGTTGACAGTGTTGTGCCAGTGAGGTCCAGGCTGTGCT
>NC_091298.1:29329794-29359794 GCF_038502225.1 Cherax quadricarinatus
GGATGGTGTGTGTGGGGAAGGAGGGGGTGTGTGTGGGAGGGGAAGGAGGGTATGTGTGTGGGGGGGAAGGAGGGTGTTTGTGTGTGGGGGGAAGGAGGGTGTGCGTGTGTGGGGGGAAGGAGGGTATGTGTGTGGGGGGGAAGGAGGGTGTGCGTGTGGGGGGGGAAGGAGGGTGTGCGTGTGTGGGGGGAAGGAGGGTATGTGTGTGGGGGGGAAGGAGGGTGTGCGTGTGTGGGGGGGAAGGAGGGTGTGCGTGTGTGGGGGGAAGGAGGGTGTGTGTGGGGGGAAGGAGGGTGTGTGTGTGTGTGTGGGGAAGGAGGGTGTGTGTGTGTGGGGAAGGAGGGGGTGTGTGTGGTAGTAGGGTGTGTGGGGAAGGAGGGTGTATGTGTGTGGGGAAGGAGGGGGTGTGTGTGGTAGTAGGGTGTGTGTGGGGGAAGGAGGGTGTATGTGTGTGGGGAAGGAGGGGGTGTGTGTGGTAGTAGGGAGTGTGGGGAAGGAGGGTGTATGTGTGTGGGGAAGGAGGGGGTGTGTGTGGGGGAAGGAGGGTGTATGTGTGTGGGGAAGGAGGGGGTGTGTGTGGTAGTAGGGTGTGTGGGGAAGGAGGGTGTATGTGTGTGGGGAAGGAGGGGGTGTGTGTGGTAGTAGGGTGTGTGTGGGGGAAGGAGGGTGTATGTGTATGTGGGTGGGGAAGGAGGGGGTGTGTGTGGTAGTAGGGTGTGTGTGGGGGAAGGAGGGTGTGTGTATGGTAGTAGGGTGTGTGGGGAGGGGTGGTAGAATGAAAGGTGTGTGGATGTAAGGTGTGCCTAGGGTGGAGCAGGAAGAGGAGCGTGGGACTCACCTTGAGTGGGTAGGTGATCGTGGGGTTGAGCGTCGGGAGGTGGGCGTGAGGGTGGTGGGCGTGGGGGTTGCCATGGGGTGCCAGGTGCCACGCTCTCCACAACTTTGTTTTGCTCTGGCTCAGCTGGTTGCCATGACAACCCGTGACGTATGCACCTCTGCCACATATTCGTTAACTACATTTTTCAGCCATCGGAAATAGCCAATTGTAGGCGACTTTGGTGATCAGGTTAGTTTAATGGTGGTAAGCCAGGCAGTTTTGTGGAGTCACAGCGATATATTCACCAGAAATTGAGGTGACAGTAAAGGAATGAGTGAACATTAGCCGGGGCCGTGGCACCCTGCATCACTCACGTAGTAATAAAGCTCAGTTTTATTATTGAAATCCAGATTTGCAACACATGGGAGCATTATTTTTCACAGACTTACTGCTGTGTTCGCCATTACGTTATAATTATATTTTGATGTTTATTTTTTTTTGTATTAATTCTTGTATAATTTGTAATTAGATCCGTGTGCGCTACTGCATAATTAACTTCAAGTATTAGTTAATTTTAGAAAATAATGTACAGTAAAATTAAATATTGAAATACACTATTGATACGTATAAAACATGCATGTGTATATATGTATATGTATATATATATATGTATATATATGTATATATATATATATGTATATGTATATATATGTATATATATATATATGTATATGTATATATATGTATATATATATATATGTATATATATATATATGTATATGTATATATATGTATATGTATATATATATATATGTATATATATATATTATATATATATATATATATATATTATATATATATATATATATATATATATATATATATATATATATATATATATATATATATATATATACACACACACACTACTCACACACACACACACACAGCAACTGGCTCCTGGAGTTCAACCCCACCAAATGCAAAGTCATGAAGATCGGAGAAGGGCAAAGAAGACCACAGACAGAGTTGCAGGCTAGGTGGCCAAAGACTGCAAACCTCACTCACGGAAAAGGATTTTGGGGTGAGGATAATACCGAGCATATCTCCTGAGTCGCAAATCGACCAAATAACTGCTGCAGCATATGGGCGCCTGGCAAACCTTAGAATAGCATTCCGACACCTTAGTAAGGAATGGTTCAAAACTGTACATCGTGTACGTCAGGCCCATATTGGAGTATGCAGCACCAGTTTGGAACCCACACCTGGTCAAGCGCGTCAAGAAATTAAGAGAATGTGTAAAGGTTTGCAACAAGACTAGTTCCGAGAAAGATTAAGGGAAATTGACCTGACGACACTGGAGAACAGGAGAGATAGGAGGGAACATGATAACAATGTACAAAATACTGTGGAGAATTGACAAGGTGGACAAAGGCAGGATGTTCTGGAGATGGAACACAGCAACAAGGGGTCACAATTGGAAGTTGAAGGCTCAGATGAGTCACAGGGATGTTAGGAAGTATTTCTTCAGTCAGAGTTGTCAGGGAGTGGAATAGTCTGGAAAGTGACAGTGGAGGCAGGATCCATACATAGTTTTAAGAAGAGGTATAATACAGCTCATGGAGTCGGAGTGGACTTAGTGGCGATCAGTGAAGAGGCGGGGCCAGGAGCTGTGAATTGACCCCTGCAACCACAGTTAGGTTAACGCAACTAGGTGAGTACACACACACACACACACACACACCTTAAGGGAGGTGCAATGATGCTTATGACGGCCTTTTGATCCAAGAAATTGAATTTATCTTATCTTTGAATCGAACCTGACACCTTCCATTGACCTGGTGCTATATGACTCCTGCGAGGTTAGTGCTTTCCCTGATTAAATAAATAAAACACACACACGGACTCTGACGGCCTTCGTATGTGGGAACTGCTAGGTCTGGAGGAAGATGGGAGGTGAAACAAAAGATGATATTGATCATTGAGCGTACAGAAGAGGAGGAACAAGATATTACAGCATTCACTGAGTGTACAGGAGGAAATGGGAAATTAAGGAAGACGAAAGATTTCAGATAATCGTGAAGTACTTTCGAGATCAACAAGGTTCAGTCTTACCAACTTGTCTGGTAAGGAGCACCTCGAAGCACGACTTTGGAAAGGAAAACTTTCTTGGGGATTAAAACAAGACACCACCATGTGTACCTTGAGTGGGACAGAACACAAATTGAGGGGAAAAGCTGAAGAACGTTTTGCTCTGTATAACTAAAGGCTTTCTATAAAGTATGTTATTGATGGCAGCTAGGTCTGTATAAGTTGCATTATGTACTTGAAGAAATAGATTATTATACAGCTAAGAGAAGTAGCTGGGGAAAGAGGCCTGTGCCATGATGGAACACCCAGCCTCCAGAATCTCTCAAGGCTCACCCCCTGCCCATCTTTCAGTAGATCTATATCTAGAGCCACCTTTTCTCTCCCTAACTGAGCAATAACTTAACTCAGTCCACATCCTTTTTCCTCCTTGTCCTCGTTTAAAAGTAGAGCCATGATGGCTTTATAATGGTTTCTACTAGAGGGTGTAGAGGCACTGTCCGAACCACTAGCTAAACGCTTCAATGAATCGGTAAATACAGGGCCATTCGCAGAGATCAGAAAGATGGTAGATGTAGTCCGAATATTTAGGAAAAAAACGTTAATTTTCAGGCCAGAATCGTTGGCATGCAAACTTTGTAAGGTAAAGATAATCAACGGGAGGAGTGATACACCTGGAGAGTTATGATTTTACAAGCAACCACCAGCACAGGTTTAGAGATGATAAATCCTGTCTCACAAGAGACAAGGGTAAGAGAACGAGGGATGAGTGGCCTTCATTTTCCTTTAATGCATGAACGCTTTAGACACATTACGTCACGGGAGACTGGGACGAAAATCTTCAAGAGCAGATGGGTATAATAGGGGATGCACTACAATTTATCAAAGAGTATGTTATGAAAAGAAAACTGTGATTTTCCTAAAAGAGGTGTCAGAATGGGCAAGTGTAACAAGTTGGGTTCCACAACGCTCAGTAATGGTAATCACAATTTTTTTATATATGAGAATAATAAAACAAAAGAGATGGATACATCTCTGTTTGCAGATGTACAACTGAAGATTGCAAAAACTGATGAGGACAAGTAAAGATGGATCTAAACAAACTTCAGGATTAGTCAGGTAAGTGGCTACAGGAATTCAACTCCATCAAATGCAGAGTTATGAAAATAGGGGAAAGGGGAAGAAGGCCGGAAGATGAATATGAACACGGGGAAAGGAGGCTGCAAGCATCACACAGGAGGGAAGACCTGGGAATAGCATAATACCGAGCATATCTCCTGAGATGCACATCAAGTGAATACTCTTTGCAGTTGTTCATTTCACAAATCTAAGATAAGCTTTCAGAATACTCAAGAAGATTATTCATGACCCCTTTATTCGACATGTCAGAACCATCTTGGAGGATGCAGGACTAAGGAGAATGAACAATAAAAAGAAGTTAAAGGAGCTGAACATGGCAGCATTAGAGGATAGAAGAACAAAGGGAGACATGATTATGACATGCAAAATACTCAGAGGACCTGATAGCATGTACAGAGACTGTTCAAGAAAAGTGGTACACGAGGGCATATTTGTAAATTAGAAACTAATGAAATTCCCACACACACACACACACACACACACACACACACACACACACACACACACACACACACACACACACAGCAGAGGTATGATAAAGCTCACGGTTCAGGGAGAATGATCTATTAGCGACCAGTGAAGATGCGGGGCCAGGAGCTAGGACTCGACCCCTGCAACCTTAACTAGGTGAGTACACACAGCTCCAGGATATTTTTGCACCAACTGACTGTACAGAACTCATTACCCTATCAAAGACTAGGACAGGGAGTAGTGGTTTGCTCACTGAAGGTAGTGGACATAATTCAACGCAGTTGGGAAAACTCAGAGTGAAGGAATGGGTAACCAAAGCCAGATAAGTGGGAAATGGAAGATGAAGAGCCGGAGTCAGGAAATCTGTGAAGAGGTAAATGTTATTGGCTGGATTCAAACAGATGATGGATGAAGTATGGGGTGAAGAAATCTTCTCGATCTTCACATAAAGATTAAGGAAAAGATGAAGTATTGTAGGCAGGAGAGGTACAAGGGAGAAGGGCTGTTGCTGCTGAGGAAAAGGTACACAGCCTGGGTAAAATTCTGGAAAAGCTGAAGATGGAAATAAAGGAAATGGAAGAGTAGCTGGTGTGAGGTAGAGATAGTACTAAGTAGTTAGTATAACAGGCGAGGAGACAGGATGAAGGGCAGAGGGAAGAAAAGGTACCTTTGCAGAAGTGCTGTCTGGTAAAGAAGAGATAATATGGGATGCAGCAAAGGAACTGATAACAAAAATAACGAACTCTGGAGGAAAGGAAATGGGAGAAGGCAAGGAGGTGGAAGGGACTGCAACTCGTGATGCATGATTAATGGATGCAAGGAAGATTTGTAATATTATTAAACAGACAGATGATAAGGCCATTGTGCATGAGGTGGCAAATTTCAGAGAATTGGGATGTGCTTAGTGGTTAAACTGATCTTTACATCAGCAATGACATGAGATTAGATCTTGAGATGGAAACGCTTGTTGAGGAGAATGGACAGATACCATGGGTACCTAGATCTGACAGAACGTTACAAGTGAAACAAATGAGAAAAGAGGAGTAATCTAAAACAGGAAGGAAAACCAGCAAACAAAACTACAAGTAGAAGCTCCACATCCAGGGGGACACGAAGCTCACCCCTAACATGTAGAAACCCCACATCCAGGGAGACACTAAGTTCGGCTCCAACATATAGAAGCCCAGCTTCCAGAAGGACACCAAGCTCAGACCCAAACATTCCCTCACATCTCAACCCACTATTTGCACTCACAGTAGCTCCGATCAAATCATCCCCTAACTCCCATCCTCCACCCCATACACCCCTTTCCCAACCTCTGTATAGAATGATTGCTTCAACCAATCCCCCTCCCAACCCCCAAACCACTCTTCCATCTGTTCCCCTCCCTCCCCATTCTCCTTCCCCCATCTCCATGTCTCCTTACAGTGAAAGATCCACCCACACAACCAGCCCCTACTCTTACTCTCAGCCTCTAGGAGAACAGGAACAAGAAAATCAGAGCACAATTACACAAAGAGAAGCATGTGCTGTATGAAAATGGGATAAGAAATGAGGATGAATGAAGAGGGGATAGGATAGAGGAGGCATCACCAGACACTGTCAGTGACAGAGACCCAGTGCATGGAGATAACAGATGCAATCTTCCCGAAAGAATATCTGATAATGAGAAAGAACAGAGGAAACAGAGGTTGTGGAGGAATGGCAGTGTTAATCAGAACCAGTGGATTTTTGAAGAGATGAGTGGAATAAATGAAGAATGGTTAAGTGACTACATAATACACACAACTGGGAACCCAAGGTGGTGATAGCAGTGCTTGTACAACTTACAACTAAACTACATACTCTGAGACCAAGATAGGAATATGATGAGAACACTAGAGTCAATAAGGCGATGGTGGACGCCATAGTGGAGGTGGCTAGAGGAGCCCACATAGGAGACATCCACTTGGGAGGTATCAACTATAAGAAAAGAGACTGGTAAAGTCTGGAGACACACGAAGACTGAATACATGGAGAGCTAAATTGTTGGATCTGGCAGTGAAAAACTTCGAGTCAACATGCCAAGGATATAACTTGAGAGAGAGGTGACGATGAACCAGTGAGACTGGACTTTTTGTTCACCCTAAGTGCCAGTGGTCACGCAGTACTGAGGTTAGGTTACCTTATGGAAGAGAACGTGGAGAGAAATGCAATGCCTGAAGGAAGGGACAAACTGACTTTAAAAGAGGAGACTATGCAGGCATGAGGTAATTTCTAAGTGGAGAACTATGGGAGAAGGAACTAGAGATAGTGAAGTAAATGGAATATGTAGCTGGACAGAGTCGACAGTTAGAGGAGAACTGAAAGCCTAAACCTGACGATGCTAGCGCTCAGGCAGGCAGGGTAGAGGCAGGGCCAGGAGCTGGGATTAGAACTCTTCAACCACAATTTGGTGAATACAATTAGGAAAGTATATAATTACGTACACACACACACACACACACACACACACACACACACACACACACGCACATACACACACACACACACACACATACACACACACACATACACACACGCGCGCGCGCACACACAGCTGGACAGGCTGCAGGTGTCGTGTGGGGTTCGAATGCTGGAATTGGGTAAAAACACACACTTCGGATGGCTGGTAACTTATAATTATGGGTACTATAGGAGGAGCACCTAGCCTGACCTCTCTCTCTCTCTCTGACGTCTCTACTTGAACTGCTGTATCATTCCCGGAGGGCAAGCAGCATTCAAATATCATCCAGTGGTCATTCAAACTTCATCCAATGACTCAATATCGGTCAGTGATCACATAAAGACAGTGAATCAGTAACGGTTGGTATGAGTCACATACTACTGACACTGGTAACTGATACTACTGACATAGGCCTGGTCTAGCAACTGGCTCCTGGGGTTCAACCCCACCAAGTGCAAAGTCACGAAGAGTGGGGAAGGGCAAAGAAGACCACAGGCGGAGTACAGTCTTGGGGGCCAGAGACTACAAACCTCGCCCAAGGAAAAGGATCTTGGAGTGAATATAACACCGGGCACATCTCCTGGGGTGCACATCAACCAAATAACTGCTGCAGCATATGGGCGCCTAGCAAATTCACTGGTCAGCAACCAAATTGCTTTCGAGACCAGATTAGCAATTTCCAACTAATTTTAGGTCACTGATAATGAATATCATAGTTAAAATTGTTTGTTAGCTCTACTTTTCAATATACACCTACGTGTCACAACAGGTTCCAACAGGTTTGTGGCAGTGTGTTTCTTACCACACTCAGTCTCACTGGCCGTTATTATTGTTCCAGTAGTCATAGAAGGTGGTTGTGATGTACACGTTTATATTTTGAGGTGAAAGGTAGGTGATTTTCTTAGTCAAACACTTTTTAAACTTATAATATTCACTGAGCAAGCTATTGATATGCATGGGACAGCCGTGCAAGAGGTTCCCACTACATCAGGAGAGACTGGCCACCTCGTCAATCATTGAAGCCTGGGATGAACAATGTTCAACATCCACCTCTCATTGAACCCAATAAAATTTTGCTACCACCCTTACACACAAAACTGGGGCTCATGAGAAGCTTTGTAAAAGCTATCGACAAATCCGGTCAGAGATTCAAGTATTTAACATCAAAATTCCCCTCACTGAGCGACTGTAAGTTAAGAGAGGGAGTCTTAAAATGGCCCTCAGATTCGAGAGTTTCTTAAATATGGTGACTGTGAATCAGACCTTCATGGGAAGGAGAAAGCTGCTTGGGAAGCATTCAAGATAGTGATGAAAGGTTTTCTCGGAAACAGAAGGGAATGCAAATTATTAAGATTTGGTGGAAAACCTCATCAAGGCTTAAAAGAACATGGGATGTAACATGTCACTTAAAATCTACTTTATGGACTCGCATTTAGACTTTTCCAGTGAACTGTGGGGTATTGAGACACATGTGCAAGATCTGGGTATCTTTATTTTAGACGTTTCACCATCCAGTGACTTTATCAATACAGATTCTAGGACATAATTTGAAGACAGTAGAACTATATACAAAAGATGAGGTAATCAGTCCCTCAACCTTGAAGTTGGTGTGAAGAGCACCGTTGTCGTGAAGATTCTTGAGGCTGGCGCTTATATACTAACGTCAGGTGGAAAGGGACGGGAAGCTTACGAGGGCATAGTCACTGGTAGGCGGGATTTCCCAGTGGAAGTAGGTCATACTCAAAGGGATGGGTAAGTTGTAGTAGACAACTCCACACTAACTCCAAGGCTGAGGGACTGATTACTTCATCTTTTGTATATAGTTCTACCGTCTTCAAATTATGGCCTAGAATTTGTATTGATAAAGCCACTGGATGGCGAAACGTCTACAATAAAGATACCCAGATGTTGCACATGTGTCTCAGTTTTCATCTTGTCGGTTTTGTATACCATTCTTGTACAACTGTGGGGCAGTTAGTGACGAACATGGTGAAAGGTTTCACCAAGATATTTTACCCATGGAAAAATGGTAGCAGGGCAAATAGGGCACAAACATGCTTGCAGACTATTGCTAGACATTGGCAAGAGAGAATTCTTCAGCCCACTATAAGCGTCAAGCAATAAGGCAAAGAGTAGGTACGGATTAGTTTAAAACATTCTGACACATATTGTACGTTACTTTACTATACTCAAATATTACATGTCTCGTATCTTTAAATCTATAGCGAATAACCATTTTTCAAGGTGATATTTTGATTCAGGACATGAAAATACATAAGAATTAACTAATCTCATATAAGAAGCATACAACTTTTAAAAAATTGTTGACCAGTAAAACCTAAGAACAGCATTCCGGAATCTTAAAGAATCGTTCAGGACCCTGTACACCGTGTACGTTAAGCCTATATTGGAGTATGCGGCACCAGTCTGGAACCCACACCTAGCCAAGCACGTAAGGAAACTAGAGAAAGTGCAAAGGTTTGCAACAAGACTAGTCCAGGAGGTAAGGGATATGTAATACGAGGAGAGGTAAAGGGAAATCGACCTGACGACACGAGGATAGGAGAGATGGGGGAATATGATAACGACATATACAATACTGAGAGGAATCGACAAGGTGGACACAAACAGAATGTTCCAGAGATGGGACACAGCAACACGGGGCCACAGTTGTAAGTTGAAGACTCGGATGAATCACAGGGATGTTAGGAAGTATTTCTTAAGTTACAGAGTTGTCAGGAAGTGGAATAGTCCGGGAAGTGATGTAGTGGAAGCAGGATCCATATGTAGCTTTAAGAAGAGGTATGATGAAGCTAATAGAGCAGGAAGAGGGACCTAGAAGCGGCCAGTGAAGAGGCCGGGCCAGGAGCTGGGACTCGACCCCTGCAACCACAACTAGGTGAGTACACACATAAATAAGAATTTCAAGTAATGACCAGAGACGTGCTGGTAATCATGGCACATTTCAACCACAAGCCAATAGACCAAGAGAATTTGGAGCCACACGGAGAACTGGAAACCTGTAAGTTTAAGACGATGGAGGTGATGGAAAACTTTGTTAACGTACTAGGAACAGAGAGGGAGAGAGAGGGAGAGAGAGGGAGAGAGAGGGAGAGAGAGGGAGAGAGAGGGAGAGAGAGGGAGAGAGAGGGAGAGAGGGAGAGGGAGAGGGAGAGGGAGAGGGAGTGGGAGAGGGAGGGGGGGGAGGAGGGAGGGAGTGAGCAAGCTAATGACAACGAAATAGTCAGTTAACCAAATTAAATCGCTGGCCCACAGACAGCTGCAACTTCATCCTGTTCCCTATTTGTATGTCTGATAGTGAGCTGATGTAGGTAACAGATCTTAGCTTGTAAATAAACATAGGAGCCCTTAACCTAACCTTGTAAAACCCTGTGTAAAAAGAGAGTGAATGAGTTCGGGGAAGTTAATTAGAGGAGGAAGGCAGAGAGTGAAAGAGGCAAGAACTGACCTGATATTTACCTTAAGCACAAACGATGTCACGGAGACAGTTATGTCTCCAATTTTATATAACTTTTGGAAATAAACATTAAGAGAGAGACATAGAAGGTGGAGAAGCGAGAAACCATATTTCATCAAAGGAAATCCTTGGATGCAACAGAGAGGAAAGGTAACAAAGGAAAGTCAACAGAGATGCAATACCTTGCGCTAAGGTTATGAGAAGAGGAGGAGCAGTTGCTGCCTGGAAGAGGCAGCAGTAAGAAGAGTGAGACACACACACTCACAAACAAGCGAGTACAAAAAAAAAAAAATGAGAAAAAAAAACTTTTGCTGTATCTGAAAATTTTAATTGTATTTCTGGATGGTTTTTGTGGACCTTGAGGATCTCTACAACGATCTGTCCGATCGATCTTAAGCTTTATTGAGATAGCGTTGACTCTCAGCTATTCCCTGTCTTGAGAGTGTTGGGTATATTTCTTGGGCATGAAACTTCTCAGGTGTTGTTCATGTCCAGGTCCTGGACCTACTGGGGATGTTCACGTTCTGGATCTACTGGTGAAGTTCAGGTCCTGGACCAACTGAGGATGTTTAGGTCCTAGACCTACTGGGGATGTTCAGGTCCTGGAGCTCCTGGGGATGTTCAGGTCCTAGACCTCCTGGGGATGCTCAGGTCCTGGTCCTACTCGGGATGTCCAGGTTTTGGACCTACTTGGTGATGGTCGACTTACAGCTCTCAAGTGTCTTGAGGGAGGTTAGTTGCAGTGTATTGGTTTGTGATAATGTTGATGTTACAGCAAGAAGAAAAAGGCACAATACCGTGACTAGAACAATACACAAATAACCCGCACATAGGAGAGAGACGTTTACCACGACGTTTCGGTCCGACTTGGGCCATTTACAAAGTCACACTAACACACTAATATACGTCGTGCCGAATAAGTAAAACTTGCTACTTTGGTTTAAATAGCAACACTCTTCTTGCCGAATAAGGCAAGCGAAAATTTGTGTATGCAGTAATTTCGCAAAAATTCTGAACCTAACTAAAAAAAATTTATTTCACTGCGTTTGCTTATTATTAAATTTTTGTAAATTTATCTAAAATATATTTAGTTGGATTAGGCTAAATTAAACTGCGCTTGTTAGAATAAGATTAGGTAAGTTTTCTAAGGTTATTTTGGTACCAAATTATTAATTTTTATATTAACATAAATGAAAAAAATGTATCTTTAAAGGTATAAGAAAATTTTAGAAAGGACTTAAATTTATATAAGTTCTTGCTAACTGACCAGTTTTACCTATTCGGCATGACATATATATATATATATATATATATATATATATACATATATATATATATATATATATATATATATATATATATACATATATATATATATACACACTGGTTCCCTCACTTTTGGTCCAACTCGGACCGAAACGTCGTCATATGCTCCCCTCTCCTCGTGGCTAGGGTCACACAGGTCACACAGCTACCACGGTACATCTAGTACACGGGAGTGTCATGGGAATGACCAATAACAAAGGACTTGAAAGTTATCACAGAGTTATTGAATATAGGAAACCAGGAGCGTAGCTCTCTCTCTCTCTCTCTCTCTCTCTCTCTCTCTCTCTCTCTCTCTCTCGCTCTCTCGCTCTCTCTCTCTCTCTCTCGCTCTCTCTCTCCCCCTCCCTCCCTCCCCCGCCCTCCCTGTACAGTCCCCTCCGCCTTGCCGTCACTGTTCGTGAGAGCTGGCGGTGTGGCTCTGTTGTGAGGGGACAAATGCGTTTGTGTAGCGTAAGTCTGTGGAGAGCTGTGTTGTGTGCAGTTATCTTCGATGACTGGTTACACTTGTACCGAGTGATTGACGAGACTAACATAACAATCAAAACAAACAAACAAGCGAACGAGCGAGGAAGCTGTCGAACAAGATATATATATATATATTTTTTTTTGTATAAAAATTTCCAAGGAAAAAATATTAAGATTTGTTCTCGATGCTGTTTGAATGTTCTATAATTTTTTATAAATGTGCATGTATGTATAATTTATGAGGAAATAAGGTTAAATTATACGGTGATGGTACATAGATGTTTTGTTATAAAATACAAAAGAAACACGTACACATGTGAGTTTGTTAACAGTTGCATTTCCAGTATGTCATGGAGCGCCTCGGTTGGGGCACGTACCCAGGATAAAACGGGCATTGCCCTTCTGAACCGCAACACTAAGACGCTGGAACTTTGGTGAATATAATTTAGAACAGCAGCAGTGTGCAGCTACCTTAGTGTGTGTGCTATCTGAAGAAGTGAATGAAAAACGTCCCGGAACTGTGGCTGGAACAAACTACCAAAAATCTCGCAATTTGGAGAGGAACCTTATGACGTTACTGTCCATATGGAACCGAAACGTCAACTCACATTGGTCTAGGACTTGACAATGGTCCAGGATGGATTGAAACGTCGTCATAAAGGAAATTTTCCTACAGGAGGTGAGACCTTCCAGCGAGGCTTTAAGCAGCTATTTAGAATATCATGATGTAAACAAACTGCTGGAACTGGGGAGCTAGTTTAATTTAAAATGTCAACACTAACACTTCATCTGGGGATTTAAGTTTTATTATCAATTCAGGAAGGCTTAAATCATAATTAAATAATCGAAATTATTGGAGAATACTATATCAGATCGTTGCCTTTGGGAACGATATTTATTACACATATCGGAATATCTTTCAGGCACGTTCAGCAAACAGAGCGGGAACGGGCACTGATGATTATTAAACGGAGGGAAAAAAGACGATTTTATTCGGCTCATTAACTCTGCGGGTTATTAACCCGGGATAAGTCAATAAAGCCACTGCCATCAGACGGTCCGGCTGTACCATCCTGTAACTTGGCACAAGACAGTGTGTCAACACAAGTGTAGTTTACCACCCTGTACCATCAAAATAGCTCTCTGGCGCTGCCTATTTAGGTGTGTAGAGGCAAATCCGGAGCTGCTCTATTGTCTCTAAACGCAGGAAAATGTGTTGTGACGGACTGGTGATCAGTTTGTCTGTACCAACCAGCGCAGTATACATTTAGCAAGGGTTTGATCGGGGGGGGGAGGGGGGTTAGTGAAAATCCCCCAAAGAGGTAGTATATAAAGTTCCTTAAAAAATTAGTGACTGATATTGTTTGTAACCTGATATAAAATAGGAATTAATTATTAATTTTGTCTTTGACCCACAAAACTCTCATTTAACCTATATTTTCAGGTAACCAGTCATCTTTAAACACGAGGGTTTGCTCCCAGACCCTAGCTTGCTAGGAGAGGCCTTTGCTAGGGCCAGCCTCCATACCTCAAGTAAGTCAAGTCTGTTCCATCTTCATGTATAAGTTACGCTGGTACTGTTGGTTCTTCGTCCGTTATTTTTATTTACAAAATATATGTATTGGAGAGCTGTAAAGGTAAAAATTATCAACTCTGCCAGTCTACATAGCCAAATAAACATCTCGTATCACATCACCCCTCACAGGATCTCACGTGCTGGTTATACAGTGAGAGAAAAAAGATAACTATGTTTTCTTGTCATACACCATCCCACAGGATGGGTTTTGCACATCAGGTTATGAAATCTGTCACCCTGAGCTAGGACACTTCAGAAATACTATGAAGATATAGTTAAGTATTCAACTATAGGTTTCATAACTATGGAAGCCTCGGAGGTTTCCTTCTTAAAGACGCGGAAATGCTTGCTTTCTAGTAATTACGATCTCTTAGAATTAATGCTGGCTATGTGGGCATGCGGCCAGGTATCAGCACTAGCTTGGTATACATCAAGAAAGCCTTGCCTCGGGCTGGGCAGCGAAGGCAAGAACGCTTGACACCCGTCATGGCACGTAAGTGAGCAACACAGAGGCCTCCCTTCCTTCTCTCTCTCTCTCTGTCTCTCTCTCTCTCTCACTCTCACTCTGTGTGTCTCTTTTACATAGGGTTTTACATGGTTAGGCTAAGGATTCCTAATTTTATTTTCAAGTTGAGAGCTGTTACCTACATCAGCTGGTTTGAAAGACTTTTTATTGCTCTGAAACATACAAATATGGAACAGGATGAAGTTGGAGCCATCTATGGGCAGATAATTTCATTTGATCAACTGTCTTTATTTCGATGATATTATGCTATATGAATATACTCCAGACTCGGGTCATCCTGAAAATAAATGATCTCAGAGGAAGTGATGTTCTGGAGAAGGGTACAGTTGGAGTGAAGTTGCTGCTTGCTGCCCATCTTGTTGTGTAGAAGCTCGCTTCCCACTGTCCTCGGAGTGGAGGTGGGGGGAAGGTAATCCAAGAAAGTGGAACATGCTCAAGGTGTGAGCGTACTTGTGCCTCGTACAGAATCTTGCAGCCTCTACAGTCTAGCAGCTGCGAGATACTCGATGTGCTATAAACTTCATGGCCGTTTTGTTTGCAAAACGGCCATAGTGTCAAATTTCACCCCAAGGACATCAACTTCGTCTCCGGTTACCACACACTCCCATTCATTCTTACCACTGCTCCAGCATTACCATCATGGTGCCTAGAAACCATCATATTTGTCTTTTCTCAGGAGCAAATGTGACCTGCCATTGTTTTTCCCAGCTTCGTATAGATATAAGCTGGTAACTGATGTAAGTTAGATCTAGTAGCTGACATTTCCTCTCATGGATAAATAAATGTCAGAGTACAGTCGTCTGCATATGCATGGGTTTCTGGGATGCGATGAAGATCATTGACCCAAGCACACTTCCCTGTGGAATACTTGCACCAATAAGATGCCTAGCTGACTCTGTCCCGTTAAGAACTACGCTTATAAATCTACCTTGAAGGTAATCACTGAGGAGACATAGTGTAGAGCCTGTAAGTCCCGGTGCTTGCAGTTTTGCCAAAAGTGTCTAGTGCCATACTCGGTCGAAAGCACCAGTAATATTCAGCGCTACTAAATAGCTGACTTTGGACAGGGACTACATTTACCTCTTTCCACAGAGAAGGCTACACTGCTAGGCAGTGCTGAAAGATGAGAGAGGTTATGATAGCTGGTCTGCACATCTACTCATCCTGCCTTAGTCACCACTGACAACTTTGCCAAGGATTTCTTGCTGGATCAGGAACTTGAATCTTGACAATAAAGTGTTGGCAAAGAGGTCAGCTTTCTCCTGACTGCTAGTAGAGATGGTCCCATCCTGTTGATATAGAGGTGGAATAATTTCATCAGGTGAATAACCATGTCGGTCTCCGACCAAGGACCACCAGGTTTTGGAGCCCACTGTACCTGATGCCAGCTTTCTTTTTTCGTGTCAACCTCCCACTTTTGGACTTCTCTCATATGAAACTTATTGAAATATCACCGTGAATATTTTTCAGTAAAACCGTATTCTCATAAATAACAACAAAGTTTAAACTTATTTTTGCAGGAAAGGAGAAAAGAGGTGAGAGAAAAGGAGCGGGAGGTGAAGCAGAAATAATTGATGAAACTGAGAAGGTTGACTAAATAACATGCAAAGGAATATTCGAATAAAAAGTAGGCGACGTTAGTAATAGGAGATGGAAGGGCTCACAGACGAAATAAAAATCATGGATGCACAGCGCTAACTAATAGATAGAAAAAACGAATATATAGAGGGAAAAACACTGAATAATATATATATATATATATATATATATATATATATATATATATATATATATATATATATATAGGATTGGGTCCACCTCTGGTGTAAATTGTGGGACCCATAGCCTCGGAGAAGTGGATAAAAAGGCTTCAAGGAAGAATATTTGGATTTCTTCCTGAAGCCATTTGAATATTCCACTTCCCCTACCACCCCATCTTTTAAACTATTTTTTTTTACCAATAGGAATATTTTATTACATAATATGGCACAGAAGATTTAAGAGATACATTGTTGATATAAAGGTGGCATATATATATATATATATATATATATATATATATATATATATATATATATATATATATATATACATGTTGTTACGTGTGTATCACCGATTATAAGGCGAAAATCTCATCCAGCTCCTCAGAGCTGGGGCGTGTGCCCAAAATGCAGCATGCATTACCCCTTTGAACAGCCGCGCTGAGCCGCTGGAACAGAAAACTAGCTGCCCTGGGATCCCTAGTTACCCTGATGAGTCTTTTTCCCAGCTCCTTAAGGAAATTAGATGCACTCTCCCCATGAGCCAAGGGTCTCTGAGCCTATGGGAACAAACATATAATGATGGGCAAGTTCTCCATATTTTCTAGACTTTTGGGACACCCTAAAGCTGGCAGCTGCCCCTCCTTCCTCCCTGGTGTATTGGAGATAGGTATCAGCCAAGGTAGATGCACATGTATAGTCCCACACCACCTGCTTCCCATCTGTCCAGGCTTGAAGGGTGATACCATCTGGACGCTTCTGGCTGCCATCAGATCTGCATAGTTGGGGTGGCTCCCTTACTGCTGGGCATCCAGCTGTTGTGAGGCTCCTCTTGATAATGTTATTAACCTCCTCATGTCTTGCAATCTTTCCCTCGGATTTACGGCACACAAGACCATGGTACCCGAATCGGTCTGCTGCTTCACTGCCACAAATACACCTGTGTTCGGCGAGAATAGGGGCGGCAAGTCGAAGGGCAACACCGATGCGGATGGTCTGTGGGTCGAGGCGTGTGCCAAGGCTGGAGTTGGGAACAGCCAACAGAAAGTCCCCAGCATGAGGGGCTCTCACTGCCAGCAGGCGGGCTCTATCCTTCCCTGACACACTCTGAAGCATCGTTGAGGCTATATTTTCCACTATTGGACCATCCCAGTGCGAATGTTTGTAGTTGTTGGGGGGAGCAGGTCTGGTTTCTGAGCCCGTTAGATTATCCCAGATCATTGCTCCGTCAATGAATTTTTGGTCCTGGGCTCCAATCTTGTCCCTAAGATACTTATATATATATATATATATATATATATATATATATATATATATATATATATATATATATATATATATATATATATGTGTATAACACTGCGGCTAGCCGGAGGATCGAACTCGTGTTGTTTTAGCCCGCCTCATGGCGAGCGATAATTCACGACGCTCTAAGCCACTGGACCATATAGTCCTACAAACAACTTTAGCCTAGCGAACTAGGTTTGCTTCATGTTGCGAGAACATACGATGGGGTAGTTGCCTCAGATCGATGTACTAGTCTCCGCAAGCAGTATACATATTGTTGTAACCACGAACAACTGGTATTTAATCAATAACAACACTGAGGGTTAGCCGGAGGATCGAACTCCTGCTTGCCGCAGTGTTGTTATTGATTAAATACCACTTGTTCGTGGTTACAAATATATATATATATATGAGCTTAGAAGAGTCAGAGAGAACACTGAACGTATGCATAAGAGGAAGTTAAATAATCTCATAGAACAGAGTGGCTGGACCACACATGCAAATCAGAGTATGTAATGAACTTGTCTAGCAAGGAATTAAGTAGTGACCAGCAGGCAGCACTAGGGTTTGTAATAAGTAGTGACCAGCAGGCAGCCCTTGGGTTTGTATTAAGTAGTGACCAGCAGGCAGCCCTAGGGTTTGTATTAAGTAGTGACCAGCAGGCAGCACTAGGGTTTGTAATAAGTAGTGACCAGCAGGCAGCCCTAGGGTTTGTATTAAGTAGTGACCAGCAGGCAGCCCTAGGGTTTGTAATAAGTAGTGACCAGCAGGCAGCCCTAGGGTTTGTAATAAGTAGTGACCAGCAGGCAGCACTAGGGTTTGTAATAAGTAGTGACCAGCAGGCAGCCCTAGGGTTTGTAATAAGTAGTGACCAGCAGGCAGCCCTAGGGTTTGTAATAAGTAGTGACCAGCAGGCAGCACTAGGGTTTGTAATAAGTAGTGACCAGCAGGCAGCACTAGGGTTTGTATTAAGTAGTGACCAGCAGGCAGCACTAGGGTTTGTAATAAGTAGTGACCAGCAGGCAGCACTAGGGTTTGTAATAAGTAGTGACCAGCAGGCAGCCCTAGGGTTTGTAATAAGTAGTGACCAGCAGGCAGCACTAGGGTTTGTAATAAGTAGTGACCAGCAGGCAGCCCTAGGGTTTGTATTAAGTAGTGACCAGCAGGCAGCCCTAGGGTTTGTATTAAGTAGTGACCAGCAGGCAGCACTAGGGTTTGTAATAAGTAGTGACCAGCAGGCAGCCCTAGGGTTTGTATTAAGTAGTGACCAGCAGGCAGCCCAAGGGTTTGTATTAAGTAGTGACCAGCAGGCAGCACTAGGGTTTGTATTAAGTAGTGACCAGCAGGCAGCACTAGGGTTTGTATTAAGTAGTGACCAGCAGGCAGCCCTAGGGTTTGTATTAAGTAGTGACCAGCAGGCAGCCCAAGGGTTTGTATTAAGTAGTGACCAGCAGGCAGCACTAGGGTTTGTATTAAGTAGTGACCAGCAGGCAGCACTAGGGTTTGTATTAAGTAGTGACCAGCAGGCAGCACTAGGGTTTGTATTAAGTAGTGACGAGCAGGCAGCACTAGGGTTTGTATTAAGTAGTGACGAGCAGGCAGCACTAGGGTTTGTATTAAGTAGTGACCAGCAGGCAGCACTAGGGTTTGTATTTAGTGACCAGCAGTCAGCACTAGGGTTTGTATTAAGCTTCGCGCCAACAACTGGAGATGTTAATTATGTAAACATGGCAAAATTTGTTTACGTGCTAGGAAAGCATGGTGACGTGACGCCCGATACATTTAACATATGTAAAGGGATAATATATGAGACTTTAGTCCGTCCTGTGGTTCCCAACTGCCCATTAAGATTCACTAAATCATACAAGGAGTTCAGTAACGATCAGACCTTGCATCTCTCGAGAGGGAATAAATCAGGCTTATTTGTTATTTTAGATAAAACAGGTACACAAGGCCAAGTGGTTGCAATCGCTGACTGCAGTTTGATTGATATAACAGTAATAATGAAGTAGACATGGGGGTTCAATCAGGTATTGTTGCGCATTTATTGAGTGATAATGAAACGTACGAACCACTCGTTAGGAACCCCACTGACCAAAGCAATAGCCACTTCAATAAACCTCTTAAAACATTACTGAAGGGAAATGATGACCTAATTAAACACTTGTCAACGAGGTCCACAACAGGCAGCACTAGGGTTTGTATTAAGTAGTGACGAGCAGGCAGCACTAGGGTTTGTATTAAGTAGTGACCAGCAGGCAGCACTAGGGTTTGTATTTAGTGACCAGCAGTCAGCACTAGGGTTTGTATTAAGCTTCGCGCCAACAACTGGAGATGTTAATTATGTAAACATGGCAAAATTTGTTTACGTGCTAGGAAAGCATGGTGACGTGACGCCCGATACATTTAACATATGTAAAGGGATAATATATGAGACTTTAGTCCGTCCTGTGGTTCCCAACTGCCCATTAAGATTCACTAAATCATACAAGGAGTTCAGTAACGATCAGACCTTGCATCTCTCGAGAGGGAATAAATCAGGCTTATTTGTTATTTTAGATAAAACAGGTACACAAGGCCAAGTGGTTGCAATCGCTGACTGCAGTTTGATTGATATAACAGTAATAATGAAGTAGACATGGGGGTTCAATCAGGTATTGTTGCGCATTTATTGAGTGATAATGAAACGTACGAACCACTCGTTAGGAACCCCACTGACCAAAGCAATAGCCACTTCAATAAACCTCTTAAAACATTACTGAAGGGAAATGATGACCTAATTAAACACTTGTCAACGAGGTCCACAACTCTACCGTATCTTTATGGTTTGATCAAGACTTATAAACCAGGGAACCCAGTTCGTCCTATTATAAGTTCAGTAGGTTCAGCAGCATATAACTTCTCTAAATGGTTAGTTAAACTTTTAACTCCCAAGGTTGGTAGGATTTCGGATGGACATATTAAAAATAATGTTGACTTTAGTGCAAGGTTCAAGGAATTAAATGTTTCACACTACTTTACCCTTGTGAGCTTTGATATCACAACCCTGTTTACCAGAGTCCCTGTCCATGACTTGCTTACGTACCTTGAAGAGGAACTAGAAAACTTCTCCTTGCCCTACCCCACGAATATAATTATTGAACTGATAAAACTTTGTTGTACTGATTGCAGGTTTATGTTTGAAGACAAATACTATGCTCAAAAGAAAGGCATGGCCATGGGAAATCCCCTGAGCCCCTTACCCAGCAACCTGTATATGGAATTCTATGAGACTAGACTCCTTATAGAAATTCTCCCAAATAAAGCTAGGTGGTTCAGATACTTAGATGACGTTCTTTGCCTTTGGCCTAGAGATCACAACATTGATGAGTTCCTACCTAGACTCAGTGGTCTGGTACCCTCCATTAAGTTCACAATAGAGCATGTGATAGACAACACTCTACCTTTCTTAGATGTTTGAATCCATCATGTCGACAGAAGATTAAAATTTACAATTTACAGGAAAACCACCAAAGTGTCATCATACATTCATTTAACATTTCTGTCATGATCCCATCAGTTCCAGCTGCTTTACCCCCTTTCATTCTACGTAATGCCTCACGTACCTCCCCCACACTTACATTCTGCTCTTCTTCACTCCTAAAAGATGGTATACCTCCCTGGCCAGTGCATGAAATTACTGCCTCCCTTTCTTCCTTAACATTTAAAAGTTCCTCAAAATATTCTCGCCATCTACCTAATACCTCCATATTCCCATATACTAACTTCCCTACTCCGTTTTTAACTGACAAATCCATACTTTCCCTAGGCTTTCTTAACTTGTTTAACTCGTTCCAAAATTTTTTCTTATTTTCATTAAAATTTCTTGACAGTGCCTCTCCCACTCTATCATCTGCTCTTCTTTTGCACTCTCTCACCACTCTCTTCACCTTTCTTTTACTCTCCATATACTCTGCTCTTCTTATAACACTTCTGCTTTGTAAAAACCTCTCATGAGCTAACTTTTTCTCTTTTATCACACCCTTCACTTCATCATTCCACCAATCACTCCTCTTTCCTCCTGCACCCACCCTCCTATAACCACAAACTTCTGCCCCACATTCTAATACTGCATTTTTAAAACTATTCCAACCCACTTCAACCCCCCCACTACTCATCTTTGCACTAGCTGAATAGGTAAAATTGGTTAATTAGCATTTAAAATTAAGTCCTTTGTAAAATTTTGTCTTATACTTTTGAAGATATATTTTTTCATTTATGTTAATGTAAGAATTAATAATTTTGTACCAGTAGAACCTTAGAAAACTCACCTAACTTTATTATAACAAGCGCAGTTTAATTTAGCCTAATCCAACTAAATATATTTTACATAAGTTTACAATGATTTAATAATAAACAGACACACAGGAATATTTTTTTTCGTTAGGTTCGGAATGATTTTTGCGAAATTATTGCATGCACAAATTTTCGCTTGCCTTATTCGGCAAGAAGAGCGTTGCTATTTAAGCCCAAATCGCAAGTTTTACCTATTCGACATATATATATTCGACATATATATATATATGTCGTGCCGAATAGGCAGAACTTGCGATCCTGGCTTAAATAGCAACGCTCATCTTGCCATATAGGACAAGTGAAAATTTGTGTATGCAATAATTTCGCCGAAATCATTCTGAACCTAACGAAAAAAAATATATTTTATTGCGTTTGTTTATTCCTAAATTATTGTAAACGTATTTAAAATATATTTAGTTGGGTTAGGCTAAAATAAATTGTTCTTGTTATAATAAGGTTAGGTAAGTTTTCTAAGATAATTTTGGTGCAAAATTAAAAATTTTTACATTAACATTAATGAAAAAAATATATCTTTAAAAATATAAGAGAAAATTTCAGAAAGGACTTAATTTTAAATGAGTTCTTTCTAATTGACAAATTTTACATATTCGTCACTATATATAAATATATATATATATATATATATTGTATATATATATATTGTATATATATAGTATAATATATATATATATATATATATATATATATATTATATATATATATATATATATATATATATATATATATATATATATATATATATACATATATTAATTGTAACCACGAATGAGTGGTATTAATCAATAACAACACTGCGACTAGCCGATGATTCGAACCCATGTCATTTTGGCCCACCTCATGGCGAACGAAAATCACACATGACGCTCTAACTCACGGGACCACGCAATCCTACAAGAATGACGTACCCAGCAGAGCTAGGTGTTTTACCGTCATCCGAGGATATACAGTAGTGTGGGTCCTCGGATGTCGGTAATACACCTAGCTCTGCTGGGCGTGTCATTCTTGTAGTATTGCGTGGTCCCGTGGGTTAGAGCGTCATGTGTGATTTTTCGCTCACCATGAGATGGGCCAAAATGACATGGGTTCGAATCCTCGGCTAGTCGCAGTGTTGTTATTGATTAATACCACTCACTCGTGGTTACAATAATTAATATATATATATATATATATATATATATATATATATATATATATATATATATATATATATATATATATATTATATATATATTTATTTATTTATTTTTGGCCTTTCGCTGTGAACCTTTTTCAGGAGCTAGGTCATTAAGTGAATTTGCTTGGGTTTAACTACGAAATTCAGAGAATTTAGGAAAAACTTTGGTGTTACACGTTCTTTTGAATCATCTGGCATACCAGTGGCTGGTACTGGTATACCGGTATTTTCCATGGCCACACCACTGATTAAGCTCATCCTCCACGGGAAAACACCAGGAGCACCCACTCCTGACTTTCGCTGGCATCCTTCAGGAGAGGCTCACTTTCACTCGCATCCTCCAGGTAATGCTGACTCAATCGAATCCTCCAGGTGATGCTGATTCACATCCTCCAAGTGACGCTGACTTTCACTGGAATCCTCCAGGTGATGCTGACTCACTGGAATCCTCCAGGTAATGCTGACTCACTGGAATCCTCCAGGTGATGCTGACTCATCCACCTCACTGCTGAACATGACACCTGATCTGCCTCACTGTTCTGATAAAATGGGCTTGTCGCTGTGTTTCTTGTATATCTTCATAAAGCTCGCTGTGTGGGCGAAATGTTGTCTGTAACAGAGGTTTTCTCTGCACCAAGTGGGATCAAATATTTGTGGAAATATATGCATACCCATTAATATATGTTGGGAAATGTATTTCATAGTTTAAACTTAATTGTAAACATTAGAATGCTTTTATATTATCAGTATTTATAAGCACGAAATATACGTGTAGGAAGACAGATGTTTTCACCTATTAAATAAAATAAGTTATGCAGTAGTGATAGAAAGCCCATTGTTATGACACTTAAATTGTATGTATGAGGGCTTTTAGGCTTGTTAGGAAACAGGACAAGTGTTTTCTGACGCGGGTCTTAGGTAGATGATGACCCGCCGTTGGAGCTTCTGGTCCAACGGCGAGTCATCATCTGCACATAAGTGTTAAATATTGTGTAAGAAAATGAAATAGAAGTTAATGAATGTATGTACACACACGCTCATATATTTATTTATAAGTAATGTAATTAACACTTTACATAGTCGTGTTGGCAGTGTTGCTAACTGATGCTGCCAGATACTGTGAGGAGTGAGGATGCTCTCATACATCCCAGAGTGGACGAGGTATTCAAACAGGTCCATGTACCTTCTTCCACTCAGCCTGAACTCAGTCGTAACTGGACATTCAGTTAGGTAATATGGAAGGTCGTATGCCTGCTTCAGTTTAGAACTTGTATATAGAACAGACATACATGGTTGTGAGGTTGGCATTGGCATGTATCTGCCACAAGTGACGATATCAAAAGTTATTCTGACAACCTCAATGTCACCTAATCTAGTAAACTTGGTATTCTACCCATGCACGTAACTTACCTGAACAGATCATGGTGTCTGACACTAGTGCCTCAGGTCTCTGGGTATGTGACTTCTCGTTTATCATACCTGAGGTACTTGACTAAAATAGCTTTAACAATAGAAGGATGGCCAGCCTTCTGTCTGCTACATGCAGGTCAAGCATCTTTATCAGTATCATCATGTTAGCTAATACCTACATAGGAGGGTATCCAAATAAATGACAGACGAAAGCGTTTGTTCTGAGCAGTATTTAGATAATTTCTAATATCTGTTATGATATTAAGGGCGATTATTTTGTAGGCAGTAATCTCTAGAGCAGATATGGAGTTTAAGAGGATCACCTCCTGTGCATGTTGGCGGCCAGCCTCAGTGCAGCCAGCTCTATTATTTGGTTAACTTAGTCATTCAGTCTGACACCAGCAGTCTTTATCCACCTTTGTATATTTTGCAGGCTGCTTCAGTGCTGCCTGTAGCCTGCTTGACTGAGCTATCAGTGTACGCTTCATGTTCACTGGGCATTAGGTTATCTATACATGAGCCAGTGGTTTCTCGTACTGTTGTCTTGGAGAGTAACAGATTCTCATTGTTACTGTTAACGGCGGGTGTTTGTGATCCGTACATTGGATAGTGAGTACGTGGGGAGGGAGACTTGCTTGAAGGTGCATTACACTTAATGGGGATGAGTGTGCATTGGTGGTGGTGGGGGATGAGTGTGCATTGGTGGTGGTGGGTGGATGAGTGTGCATTGGTGGTGGTGGGTGGATGAGTGTGCATTGGTGGTGGTGGGGGATGAGTGTGCATTGGTGGTGGTGGGGGATGAGTGTGCATTGGTGGTGGTGGGGGGATGAGTGTGCATTGGTGGTGGTGGGGGGATGAGTGTCGGTGGGAATCTATGTTGTGTATTCAACTAATTAGTTTTTGCAGTTAGCTGTACACAGGCGTAATTGCATTAATTTGGGCCAGAGTAAATTAATGAGCGAGTTGCGACTTCCAAGTGTGAAATAATTTCACACTTGTCAGTTCCAGATGTATGAAACGTCACTTATTTCACGAGGTCACAGTGACAACTGAAGTGTGAGGGGAAACTAGGGTAACAGCGAGGGGAGAGGGCGCGAGAGGAGAGGGAGAGGAAAGGGAGAGGAGAGGGAGTGAGGGGAGAGGGAGCGAGGGGAGAGGGAGCGAGGGGAGAGGGAGTGAGGGGAGAGGGAGTGAGGGGGAGAGGGAGCGAGGGGGAGAGGGAGCGAGGGGGAGAGGGAGCGAGGGGGAGAGGGAGCGAGGGGGAGAGGGAGCGAGGGGGAGAGGGAGCGAGGGGGAGAGGGAGCGAGGGGGAGAGGGAGCGAGGGGGAGAGGGAGCGACGGGGAGAGGGAGCGAGGGAGCGAGGGGGAGAGGGAGCGAGGGGGAGAGGGAGCGAGGGGGAGAGGGAGCGAGGGGGAGAGGGAGCGAGGGGGAGAGGGAGCGAGGGAAGAGGGAGCGAGGGGAGAGGGAGCGAGGGGAGAGGGAGCGAGGGGAGAGGGAGCGAGGGGAGAGGGGGCGAGGGAGCGAGGGGAGAGGGAGCGAGGGGAGAGGGAGCGAGGGAAGAGGGGGAGAGGGAGTGAGGGGAGAGGGGAAGAGGGAGAGAGGGAAGAGGGGGAGAGGGAGAGGGAGCGAGGGGAGAGGGAGGTAAGCCAGCTACAACATGGAGAGGAACAAGGGCAACAGATACACTCGAGAGAATAATTATACTAAATTTTAAACACACAATAAATACTGTTATAAAACAGCGTGTTAAATAGAACCGAAAAACCAGCAACTACAAAAGAAAAAAAACCGCATAAATCACTCAGGAAAACGTAATTATCAATAAAATGATTATAAGGAAAGCTGTAGACCCAGAATTAAGCCTGAATGCCTTCCACATCCCCCCCCCCCAGGCGCTGTATAATCCTCCGGGTTTAGCGCTTCCCCCTTGATTATAATAATAATAATGTAGACCCAGAGATAATCTCTGTATTGTAGTGACAAAGCCATTGTCGAAACGTCGGCATGTGTAATTCATCAACCTGGCGGTATTGTGTTCCACTGATGTAAGGTCGTGTCTCTCATTACATAAAGTTTATAATGTGAGATAAATATTGGTTATCTTGTTTTATCTGCCTACACAGGAGGTAGAGGATGATTATCTAGCATGTTCCGTGTGTATGTATATATTCGTCAGGCAGTGTGTCTTTACACGGGTCTTGATTCAGAGATGACCACTTGGTGGCTCCCCAGGGAGATGTTTAGGTTAATCTGCTTTAAGTGACTACTACGTCATCATCTGTGGGGTGAATGTCGATCGAAGGTGAAGGCTCTGCTGTGGCCGTGACCAGGATCTCTTGTATTTAAGAACACGTTTGCCGTCTTGATTGGCAGCGTCAACTAGTGTGTGGATCGTGTGCCTCAGTACATGTGTGTTTCATTGCAAGAGCTTGGAGTGCAGTGTGCTGAGGCCGTCTGGCTCCCCATGGTAGCCACTTGTGTTGAGTGTCGGTTGATCCCGCTTGTTCTCTGGTTACATGGACTCTGGTTACATGTTTGGCATCGTTAATCCTCCTTACTCCTTTCCCTAGCACATGTACCTCGCTTTTTTTTTTTGTTCCTGTACCTTGCTCTGTATCTCAGGCTTGTCCCTCGTTCCTGCTTCTCACTCTTGTACCTCTCCTCCTCCTTGATTCGCCGGTACTCCCCCGGCCCGGGTCTTTTCCAGATGGTGACCCGGCCTTGGCTTACTGTCTAGGGAGTGTCGTGAGACCTACGTCTCCCATGGGAGGAGGAACAAGTACCTCCTCATCCTCTGGGACCAACTGTCCCCAGGCCTAGCCCCATTTCCCACCCTCCCTTGTACCTCGCTCCTATACTTTATTCTTGTTCCTCGTTCCTATACCTGGATCCTCTACCCCTCGCCTGTACCTCGCGCCTGTACCTCGCGTCTGTACCTCGTTTTTACTTGGCTCTTCTGTACCTCGCACCTGTACCAAGCTCCTGTACCAAGCTTTTTTCATCGTCAGTTCTGTGGTTCACCTTATCTTGTCCGCCATCAAGTCCACTTCCAAATATCAGAACACATTCATTTCTCCAGTCCCACTCCTTCCAATCTAATATCCAGTCTTTCATTACCTATTATTTTGTTACTCTCATCACCTTTCTCTTTCCTATGTTCACGTTTAATTTCCTCCTTTTACATACCTTCACAAATTTGTCTACCAACTTTTGCAACTTCTTTTCAGAATCTTCCAAAAGCACAGTGTCACCAGCAGAAAGCAGCTGTGACAACTTCCACCTTGTGTTAGATTCTTTATCTTTCAGTCCACACCTCTTGCCAACACCCAAGCATTCACTTCTCTTGCAACCCCATCTACAAATATGTTAAACAACCATGGTGACATCAAGCATCCCAGTCTATGGCCTACATTTGCTGGAAAACAATCTCCCTCTCTCCTACACACCCTAACCTGATCCTCACTACCCTCATAAAAACTTAACTGTTATCAGTAACTTACCACCTATTCCATACACTTGCAGCAACATCTGTCACATTGCTCCCCTGTCCACCCTATCATATACTTTTCTAAATCCATAAATGTAACAAAAGCTTCCTTACCTTCATCTAAATATTATTCACTTATATGCTTCAATGTATATACTTAGTCTACACATTGTTCATCTGCGATCCTGCTTTCCGTCCTAACCTTAATTCTTTCAATAATAACTCTATCATATACCTTACTAGGTATACTTAGTAGGCTTATTCCAATATAATTGTTACTCTCTCTTGTCTCCCCTTTGCCTCTGTACATAGGAACTATGCATGCTCTCTGCTAATACCTAGTTACTGTCTCCTCTCTCATTCAGTTATTAAATAAAAGCACCAACCACTTCAAACGGTATCCCCACCGGATTTCAACATTTGTCTTGATCCCATCAATCCCAGCTGCTTTATTCCCTTTCATTTTACGCACAACCTCGCACACCTTCCCCACAGCCTCGCACACCTTCCCCACAGCCTCGCACACCTTCCCCACAGCCTCGCACACCTTCCCCACAGCCTCGCACACCTTCCCCACAGCCTCGCACACCTTCCCCACAGCCTCGCACACCTTCCCCACAGCCTCGCACACCTTCCCCACAGCCTCGCACACCTTCCCCACAGCCTCGCACACCTTCCCCACAGCCTCGCACACCTTCCCCACAGCCTCACACACCTTCCCCACAGCCTCGCACACCTTCTCCACAGCCTCGCACACCTTCCCCACAGCCTCGCACACCTTCCCCACAGCCTCGCACACCTTCCCCACAGCCTCACACACCTTCCCCACAGCCTCGCACACCTTCCCCACAGCCTCTCACACCTTCCCCACAGCCTCTCACACCTTCCCCACAGCCTCTCACACCTTCCCCACAGCCTCACACACCTTCCCCACAGCCTCGCACACCTTCCCCACAGCCTCGCACACCTTCCCCACAGCCTCGCACACCTTCCCCACAGCCTCGCACACCTTCCCCACAGCCTCGCACACCTTCCCCACAGCCTCGCACACCTTCCCCACAGCCTCGCACACCTTCCCCCCAGCACCCTAGCCTCGCACACCTTCCCCACAGCCTCTTATACCTTCCCCACAGCCATACACCTTCCCCACAGCCTCTCACACCTTCCCCACAGCCTCAGCCTCTCACACCTTCCCCACAGCCTCGCACACCTTCCCCACAGCCTCGCACACCTTCCCCACAGCCTCGCACACCTTCCCCACAGCCTCTCACACCTTCCCCACAGCCTCTCACACCTTCCCCACAGCCTCATACACCTTCCCCACAGCCTCATACACCTTCCCCACAGCCTCACACACCTTCCCCACAACCTCGCACACCTTCCCCACAACCTCACACACCTTCCCCACAACCTCACACACCTTCCCCACAGCCTCACACACTTTCCCCACAACCTCGCACACCTTCCCCGCAACCTCACACACCTTCCCCACAACCTCTCACACCTTCCCCACAACCTCACACACCTTCCCTACAACCTCAGCCTCTCACACCTTCCCCACAACCTCATACACCTTCCCCACAGCCTCATACACCTTCCCCACAGCCTCACACACTTTCCCCACAACCTCGCACACCTTCCCCACAACCTCGCACACCTTCCCCACAACCTCGCACACCTTCCCCACAACCTCACACACCTTCCCCACAGCCTCACACACCTTCCCCACAGCCTCACACACCTTCCCCACAGCCTCACACACCTTCCCACAACCTCGCACACCTTCCCCACAACCTCACACACCTTCCCCACAACCTCACACACCTTCCCTACAACCTCACACACCTTCCCCACAACCTCGCACACCTTCCCCACAACCTCGCACACCTTCCCCACAGCCTCACACACCTTCCCCACAACCTCACACACCTTCCCCACAACCTCACACACCTTCCCCACAACCTCACACACCTTCCCCACAACCTCGCACACCTTCCCCACAACCTCGCACACCTTCCCCACAACCTCGCACACCTTCCCCACAACCTCGCACACCTTCCCCACAACCTCGCACACCTTCCCCACAACCTCACACACCTTCCCCACAACCTCACACACCTTCCCCACAACCTCACACACCTTCCCCACAACCT
>NC_091298.1:29364794-29367294 GCF_038502225.1 Cherax quadricarinatus
AGACAAAAGTACCAACCACTCCAACACTATATCCCCCCCTGCTTTTAACATTTCTGTCATGATCCCATCAGTTTCCGCTGCTTTACCCCCTTTCATTCTACGTAATGCCTCACGTACCTCCCCCACACTTACATTCTGCTCTTCTTCACTCCTAAAAGATGGTATACCTCCCTGACCAGTGCATGAAATTACTGCCTCTCTTTCTTCCTTAACATTTAAAAGTTCCTCAAAATATTCTCGCCATCTACCTAATACCTCCATCTCCCCATCTACTAACTCCCCTACTCTGTTTTTAACTGACAAATCCATATATATATATATATATATATATATATATATATATATCTATATATATATATATATATATATATATATATATATATATATATATATATATATATATATATATATATATATCCATATATATAAATATGTGCCGAACAGGTGACACGACCAGTGTTACTATGACCCAGGCTGACCATCAGGTCACACACCACCAGTGTTACTATGACCCAGGCTGTCCTTCAGGTCACACACCACCAGTGTTACCATGACCCAGGTTGACCTTCAGGTCTGACATCGTCAGTGTTACTATGACCCTGGCTGACCCTCAGGTCACACTCTACCAGTTCTGCTGTGGCCCAGGCTGATCCTTAGGTCACAACTACGTGTTACTGTGACCCATGCTGACCCTCAGGTCACACGGTACCAGTGTTACTCTGACCCTGGCTGACCCTTGAGTCACACATTACCAGTGTTCCTATGACCCAGGCTGACCCTCAGGTCACACACTACCAATGTTGCAATGACCTAGGCTGACCCTCAGGTCACTGCCAGTGTTGCTATGACCCAGGCTGACTCTCAGGTCACACACTACCAATGTTGCTATGACCTAGGCTGACTCTCAGGTCACACTGCCAGTGTTGCTGTGACGCAGGGCGACCCTAAGGTCACACACTACCAGTGTTGCTATGACCCAGACTCTCAGGTCACACACTGCCAGTGTTGCTATGACCCAGGCTGACTCAGGTCACACACTGCCAGTGTTGCTATGACCCAGGGTGACCCTCAGGTCAGAGACTTGCAGTGTTCAAGATTTATTAAACTCAAGAATTTAATCACAACACCGTTTTCGAACAACTTGCCAGAAACCCGCACTTAGGAGAGAAACCTTATGGGGACGTTTGGGTCAGTCCAGGACCATTATCAAGTCACAACTGGGGTAAGAAAATTAGAGATGGATGAAAGGTCATGCCATACCGTCTTTGTCTTTCTATGCCTTTGTCACCTCTGTCTGAGTGTATTGTGGGACAGAATGGACCGAAACGTCGTCACAGGGTTCCTCTCCTAGGTGCGAGTTTTTGATGCATTTGTGAAACTGTTTTCGATCCTCGACGTGGGAAAGAACCATCTTTAGCGCTCCAGAAATTATTTTGTGATCGTGAAAGTTATTATCCCAATTAACAAAGTTCATCAGTTGATTTTCTCTTGGATAACAGACCGATTTAGAGATAATTTAGTCTTATCAATATTTAATCTCTGAAAGAATAACTAAATGGTGTTCTGGTGTGAAATTAATGACATAATTACATACAGGCAAAAATGCCTAGAAGCTGCGTTAATCTTCATTGTAAATATTATTATATAAGACAAAGACAGCTTAGTCAGCTCTGTAAACAAACAGCAGGAGTGACAGGAGTGATTACCTGGAGGTTACCTGGAGGTTATTCCGGGGATCAACGCCCCCGCGGCCCGGTCCATGACCAGGCCTCCCGATGGATCAGGGCCTGATCAACTAGGCTGTTACTGCTGGCCGCACGCAGTCCGACGTACGAGCCACAGCCCAGCTGATCCGGCACTGACTTTAGGTATCTGTCCAGCTCTCTCTTGAAGGCAGCCAGGGGTTTATTGGCAATTCCCCTAATGCTTGATGGGAGGCTGTTGAACAGTTTTGGGCCCCGGACACTTATGGTGTTTTCTCTTAGTGTACCAATGGCGCCTCTACTTTTTATTGGCGGCATTTTGCATCGCCTGTCCAGTCTTTTACTTTCGTAGGGAGTGATTTCTGTGTGCAGATTTGGGACCATTCCTTCCAAGATTTTCCAAGTGTAGATTATGATATATCTCTCCATCCAGCCTTCTCACAAATTACTGTTACTACTACTACTACTACTACTACTATAATTATTACTACTACTGCATCTATTACCACTACTTTAACTACTACTATTACTAGTTCTGCTATGATTTCTACTACTACAATTATTACCACCACCAGTACTGGTACTATTTTTTTTCTAATTTTTTCTAGTACTATTACTACCATTATTTCTGTTTCTGTTATTATTATTGCTGCTGCTATTACTACTACTACTAGTATACTATTAATATGAAAGAGGTTTCGGAAGAAAACCAAAATACAGATGTGATTTTACTCGAATTTCACCAAATCATTTGACAAGTGTAACTGTGGAGTGCTATCCCATAAAGCGAGGTCAAC
>NC_091298.1:29372294-29529794 GCF_038502225.1 Cherax quadricarinatus
AACCCTGTGTAAAAAAAAAAAAGAGGGGAGAGAGGAGAGGGGGAGGGAGAGGGAGGGAGAGGGAGAGAGAGAGGGGGAGAGAGAGAGGGAGGGAGGGAGGGAGAGAGGGAGAGAGGGAGAGGGGGAGGGGGAGGGAGAGGGGGAGGGAGAGGGGGAGGGAGAGGGAGAGGGAGAGGGAGAGGAGAAATATGAGAAGTGGGAGGTAGGTAGACATTACAAGTCAGGAGGTAAAGTCATCACTCTCACACTAGTTGTACCAGTGTCAAAGTTAGCACTTCAGCCAGTGTCAATGTTAGCACTTCAGCCAGTGTCAAGATTAGCACTTCAGCCAGTGTCAAGATTAGCACTTCAGCCAGTGTCAAGATTAGCACTTCAGCCAGTGTCAAGATTAGTACTTCAGCCAGTGTCAATGTTAGCACTTCAGCCAGTGTCAAGGTTAGCACTTCAGCCAGTGTCAAGATTAGCACTTCAGCCAGTGCCAAGGTTAGCACTTCAGCCAGTGTCAATGTTAGCACTTCAGCCAGTGTCAAGATTAGTACTTCAGCCAGTGTCAATGTTAGCACTTCAGCCAGTGTCAATGTTAGCACTTCAGCCAGTGTCAATGTTAGCACTTCAGCCAGTGTCAAGATTAGCACTTCAGCCAGTGTCAAGATTAGCACTTCAGCCAGTGTCAAGATTAGCACTTCAGCCAGTGTCAAGATTAGCACTTCAGCCAGTGTCAAGATTAGCACTTCAGCCAGTGTCAAGGTTAATACTTCCGCCAGTGTCAAGGTTAATACTTCCGCCAGTGTCAAGGTTAATACTTCAGCCAGTGTCAAGGTTAATACTTCAGCCAGTGTCAAGGTTAATACTTCAGCCAGTGTCAAGGTTAATACTTCAGCCAGTGTCAAGGTTAGTACTTCAGCCAGTGTCAAGGTTAGTACTTCAGCCAGTGTCAAGGTTAGCACTTCAGCCAGTGTCAAGGTTAGCACTTCAGCCAGTGTCAAGGTTAGTACTTCAGCCAGTGTCAAGGTTAGCACTTCAGCCAGTGTTAAGGTTAGCACTTCAGCCAGTGTCAAGGTTAGTACTTCAGCCAGTGTCAAGGTTAGTACTTCAGCCAGTGTCAAGGTTAGTACTTCAGCCAGTGTCGAGGTTGGCACTTCAGCCAGTGTCAAGGTTAGCACTTCAGCCAGTGTCAAGGTTGGTACTTCAGCCAGTGTCAAGGTTAGCACTTCAGCCAGTGTCAAGGTTAACACTTCAGCCAGTGTCAAGGTCAGCACATCACTGATCGCTCATTCCTTCAATAACTCAGGTTTGGAAGTTGTTATACGAACACACGAACATTATATGAAGCCATTTGATCAAATGTAAGTTACTGATGAGGTTAGTAATAGTAACGATAACTTTTAAATTATCTGAAGTGTGAGGTACAACCGTCCTGTTGTGTGTGAAACAGAAGCCAGTTAAACGCTGTGTACTCGAACAGTATTGCTGCTCTTGTCTCTTGAACGTGGCCGGTGACAGTTATATCTTACGAACTTCTACTGCTGTTCAGGATGTACATATTTACTTTCCTGTGTGTTTTATGGCTCTTTTAATTACCATACTGTGGCAGCAGCAAAGCAATATCAACAATCTTTGAAAGGGTTCTAAGATCGCCAACCACTTGGATATCCTACAATTGCAAAACCCAGGGCAACATGGGTTTAGAGTAGGTCGCTCCTGCCACTATGACATGGTCTTGGATGCAATGGAGGACAAACAGAATGTAGATGTAGTATACACAGACTTTGCAAAAGCTTTCAACAGTGCGTTTATGGTGTAACTGCATACACAATGCGTGATAAAGGAATAACTAGAAAAGTGGACAGATGGATGGATCTCTAACTTTCTAACCAACAGAGTTGAGTCGAAGGCTGCCGAAGTGAAAAGCTGTTCCGCATGGTACAGTAATCGTCCTCATTCTTTTTCTCATCCTCACATCAGACATACACAGAGATGTAAACAATAGCACTGTGTCTTCTTTTGCAGACGATACTAGACTCTGCATGAGGGTGTCATCCACTGAAGATATGGCGAATCTCCAAACAGATTTAAGCCATGTTTTCCAATGGAACACAGAAAACAGTATGATTTTCATTGAGCGCAAATTTTGTGATGTAGCTCAGCTGGGTTTGTGAGGTCTCTGGGGAGACCTAATTTAATCAATTATATGGTCACCTTGCCTTGGCAAATGTCTGTCAGAGCCATGCCTTTTCGGCTTAAGTCTCAGCTCCTTTGTTCGTCACTGGCGTCAGATCTTGGCGTCAGGTCGTACACGTGGTGCACACCCAATTGTGGGAGGGGTGCTTGGACCACCATATAATCCCAAGGAACAGCTGAGCAGGGGAGATTAGTGCGGAGCTCTGGCCTGGGTGCAGAGCTCTGAGGAGAGAGACTTTGAGCGGAGCTGCTGCTGGGGTGCAGGGCTCGGGAGAAGGCTGCTGAAGTCTCTGGAGGAGGCTGTTGGAGACAGGCAGAGTACTGGCTTGGAGCAGTACTCGTGCTGTGTAGGTCTTGGGACCTGTGGCTTAGTTCCTGTGGTGAACTGTCCACTGAACTATATTGTAAGTTATATTCATTTTCGCCAAGTTGATTGTATTCCCTGTCTCACTGCTTATGTGTACCACCCCGTTTATCTAAACCCCAATAATGCACTCCTGTTCCCAAATATATTGTTGTACAAGGACTTAATAATAAACTGTGTTTGAATAGAATAGTAATATTCACTGTCCCCGTTATTTACTCATTTATTTTTATTTCAAGTAGTGAGAGGGTGAGTAGTGAGAGGTGAAGGTGTAGTCACCAGTGACCTCACGTTACCGCTCGCCGCTAATCACTCGACCCAGACTCTCCTGCCTACTCCCTCCGATTACTCCCATATTCCCCGATTAATAATTACGTTCCATCCCCCCCCCCCCTTACATGACAATTTCAGTTACTCCGTTATGAAAAACTTGAGGAAATGATAACTAGAACGGGGTAGAAAAATAAATTCTAACATTTCAATAGAGCGAGAAACTAATGTGAAGGACTTGGCAGTGATAATGAAAGAGGATTTTTCAGGTCTTTTACATCAGTTTTTCGCTCTATTGTGTGATTGGAAAGTGTTTTATACTCTGATATATTTTTAATTTCCTCACGTTTTCCATATCGGAGTAATTGAAATTTCTCATCATTGAACTTCATATTGTTTTCCGCGGCCCATTTAAAGATTTGGTTGATGTCCGCCTGGAGTCTTGCGGCGTCTTCAATGGAGGACACTGTCATGTAAATTCGGGTGTTATCGGCAAAGGAAGACGCGGTACTGTGGCTTCCATCCCTGTCTATGTCAGACATGAGGATGAGGAACAGGATGGGAGCAAGTACTGTGCCTTGTGGACCAGAGCTTTTCACAGTAGCCACCTCAGACTTTACTCTGTTTACTACTACTGCTACTACTACTATTTTTGTTCTGTTTGTTAGGAAATTATAGATCCATCTTCCCAGTTTTCCTGTTATTCCTTTATCACTCATTTTGTGCGTCATTACTCCATGGTCACACTTGTCAAAGGCTTTTGCAAAGTCTGTGTTTACTACATTTGCGTTTTGTCTTCTAGAGCATCCAGGACCTTGTCATACTGGTCCAGTAGTTGGGACAGGCAGGAGCGACCTGCTCTAAACCTCACATTCAAAGACCACATTTTTGTATCAATCGCATCTGCTAGAAAAATGACAGGATGGATAATGAGAACTTTCAGAACCAGGGATGCCAAGCCCATGATGACACTCCTCAGGTCGCTTCTTCTGTCTAGGTTGCACACTAACAGCACCTTTCAAGGCAGGTGAAATTGCTGACCCATAAAATGTACAGAGAACCTTCCCGGCATACACAACTGCAATAAAACACCTCAGTTACTGGGAACGCTTGAAGTTCCTCAACCTGTACTCCTTAGAACGCAGGCGGGGGGATACACGATCATGTACACTTTGAAAATCCTAGAGGGATTAGTACCAAACTTGCACATGAAAATCACTCCGTATGAAAGCATAAGACTCGGCAGACGATGCAACATCCCCCCAATGAAAAACAAGGGTGCCACTAGCACGATAAGAGAAGAAAATAAGTGCAAGGGGCCCAAGACTGTTCAACTGCCTTCCAGCATACATAAAGGGGATTACTAATAGACCCCTGGCTGTCTTCAGGAAGGCGCTGGACAGGCACCTAAAGTTAATACCTGACCAGCCGGGCTGTGATTCGTACGTTGGGTTGCGCGCAGCCAACAATAGCAGCCTGGTTGATCAGGCCCTGATCCATGAGGCCTGGTCACAGACCGGGCCGCGGGGGCATTGACCCCCGAAACCCTGTCCAGGTATACTCCAGGTATACGCGCCAGTCGACTAACATCCAGGTACCTCTTTTAATAATGGGGAACATAGATAACCGGTGTAAAGAAACACGCCCAATGTTTCTACCCTCGCATTGTGAAGCGGGAACTTGAAACACCAGGCCCCGGGACACTAGTTTGGTAACAAAGTTGTGGATGAGTGGAACAAACTCCCGAGTAGCGTCAGTGAAGCTAAAACATTTTGTAGTTTTAAAAATAGGTTAGATAAATACATTAGTCGGTGTGAGTTGGACCTGCCTTGCATGGGCCAGTAGGCCTGCTGCAGTGCTATTTCTTATGTTCTTATGTAAAGATACCCAAGTGTAGCACATGTCTTATCTAATTGTCTACACATTGTTTTACGTAGATCAGTCATGTGAAGAAAATGCAATATATGAAACCACTGTAAGTAACTGTGTGTAACGGGCGTGTGACAAGACCCATTGAGACGTCTGTAATCCTATATTGCACATCTCACGTGATAAACTACTGGTGAAAGATAAACTAGCCGCAAAGGCGGCAGAAAGTGATGAACTCACTCACAGTTGTACTCGCCTAATTGTGGTTGCAGGGGTCGATTCACAGCTCCTTGCCCCGCTTCTTCACTGTCGCTACTTAGGTCACTCTCCGTGCTCCATGAGCTTTATCATACCTCTTCTTAAAGTTATGTACGGATCCTGCCTCCACTACATCACTTTCCAGACTATTCCACTTCTTGACAACTCTGTGACTGAAGAAATACTTCCTAACACTCCAGTGACTTATCTGAGTCTTCAACTTCTAATTGTTGCTGTGTCCAATCTCTGGAACATCCTGTCTGTCCACCTTGTCGATTCCTCTTAGTATTTTATATGTCGTTATCATATCCCCCCATCTCTCCTGTCCTCCAATGTCGTCAGGTCGATTTCCCATATCCTCTTCTCGTAGGACATATCCCTTAGCTCTGGGACTAGTCTCGTTGCAAACCTTTGCACTTTCACTAATTTCATTACGTGCTTGGCTAGGTGTAGATTCCAAACTGGTGCTGCATACTCCAAAATATTCCTGACGTACACAGTGTACAAGGTCCTGAACGATTCCTTACCGAGATGTCGGAACGCTGTTCTTAGGTTTACCAGGCGCCCATATACTGCAGCAGTTATTTCTTTGATGTGCGCCTCAGGAGATGTGCTCGGTATTATACTCGTCCCAAGATCCTTTTCCTTGAGTGAGGTTTGTAGTCTCTGGCCCACTAGACTGTACTCCGTCTGCGGTGTTCTTTGCCGTTCCCCAATCTTTACGACTTTGCACTTGGTGGGGTTGAACTCCAGGAGCCAGTTTCTGGACCAGGCCTGCAGCCTGTCCAGATCCCTTTGTAGTCCTACCTGGTTCTCCTCCGATTGAATTCTCCTCATTACCTTCATATCGTCTACAAACAGGGACACTTCTGAATCTATTCCTTCCATCACGTCGTTCCCATATACTAGAAACAGCACCGGTCCTAGGACTGATCCCTGGGTAGCCCCGCTCGTCACAGGCGCCCACTCTGACACCTCGTCACTTACCACGACTCGCTGATGTCTTCCCATTGATCCAATGCAGTGCTTTCCCTGTTATACCTGCCTGGTCCTCCAGCTTTGCACTAATCTCTTGTGTGGAACTGTGTCAAGTCTTCTTACAGTCCAAGAAAACGCAGTCTACTCGCCCCTCCCTCTCTTGTCTTACTGCTGTCACCCTGTCATAGAACTCCAGTAGATTTATGACACAGGATTTCCCGTCCCTGAAACCATGCTGGTTGTCGTTGATGTGTGTGTGATGTGTTGATATTATTAGTTATTATTTATCAGCAATTACACACAAATTTCGTAATGTTCCTATTGATTTTCGCTCATACTTATCAAAAATAACTGTACGCTCAGTTTGGAAAAGTATCCTGCTGAATCAGTCAAGCCTGTAAGCTCTTGATACAGTGCACTGCATGTGTACTGTATAGGCTTGCACCATTCTGTATATATACACTGAGACACATCTTTCTGTGTATATACACTGATACGCCTTTCCTTTAACGATGTTATCATTTAATAGTTATGATAACTGTGACGAGGTCGTCTGCTCTCTTGGTAGGTAAAACTTATTGTCACGGGTGATCTTGCAATCAAGAGGTAAAACTTAGTCGTACGGGTGATCTTACAATCAAGATGTCGTTGACTGCAGCGAGTGAATGCGCCACCTTGTTTACACACGCCCCGCCTCTCCAAGTGTAAATGGAACGTCGCCTGGTAGAAGTTTGCGAGCTTTCGCTGTTGGGCACGGGAGGAGAGGGAGGGAGGGTTGACGGGGTCGGATTGGCGAAAATGGAAACAAACAATTTGGAGAGCTCGGAATAAGAATCGTCGAGGTAGAAAATAGAAATTGAGGGAAGGAGAGGGCAACAACAAGTTAATGTAGAGTGGAACCGCTGCCTTGGAAGCCACCACTGAAGCTACTTTGAACAGGGAATGTGTAGAATGCATGAAGACAGGGAACACGTAGAATGCATGAAGATAGGGAATGTGTAGAATGCATGAAGACAGGGAATGCATATGAAATTTTCAGGAGATAAGGAATATACAAGTTGTCAGCAATAACTGATATTCCTATGACAGAATTCGAGGGATTTTCTACCCTACCATCCCCACCTTTGGTCAAGTTTCCTTCTTGAGTACCTATTTAACTGTTGCGGTTAGCAGCCTGCTGACCCACTCATTCATCACAGCTTGGTTGACTTGCTACTTGCCGGACTTATTGCTCCAGTTTTTTCTCGAAGACTTCATTTGTTCCGGCAGTATTTCTGCTCTTTACTGGTAGCAGGTTGAATAGCAGTGAACCAAGGATGTTGACACTGACACTGTTCTCTTATTGTGTCCTCCAGTATCTTTCAGGTATATATTATCATGTATATCTCACTCCACAGAGTATATTCCAAGTACCTCGAGGCCATCCCAGTAGTTTAATTTTTTTTTTACTTTTTTTTCGGACAGTCAACGATCTTTGTGCATTTTTTGGCTAGTTTTCTCCAGGAGCTGTAAATTTGAGAAAAGTGATTTGAATAGTACCATCACGGACTTTTCACTCTTTTTTAAAGTTCTCATTATCCACCCTGTCAATTTTCTGGCCTTTTCTTTACTCGCTTTAATGTGTTTTCTAAATGACATATAACCTGACATTATCATTTCTAAGTCTATTATCAGTTAGTGTTACGTGAGCTGGTTCTTCTGGGTCCTGTTTTCCATGAGCGTTCTGCGTTCGTTCCTCCAGTGTTTACAATATTGAAGCAAGTGAAATTTGTCACAACTAACCATCCAGCAATTTTTACCTTGCTGAGGCTCTATTTTTTTACCTTTTAAAGGCTCTGTTCTTAGCCTGCCGAGGCTCTACTCTTATCTAGTATTCTTTGTGTTCTTTGTGATAAATCAGAATATCCATTTCCCTACCTTTCCTGTTACATCTACTGAGCTCACTTTATGGACTATGACACCGTAATCACACTTATCTTCGCCAAATCCACGTAAACCATATCTGCGCTTTGGTTTTCTTCCAGTACATCAGCTACGTCGTTACTACGAATATTTTTGACAAGTGTGATCCTTCTGTTCTACAGTCAACAGACTTGGGTCGTCTGGGTCAGGCTTTCCTACGAAACAGTCAATTGGTCCATGTTATCCATTTGGCGCAGAGGGTAGTGGAGGCTCGATCCTCCGTCCGCTAGTTGTTGGACGGAACGCTACTCTCGCAGCCGTTCAGATTGAGGGGAGACGACGTTTCCTGTGATGAGTGACGTTAGTGTTGATTGAAACAATAAAGATACCTAGCAGTAGCAGGGTATCATTATTGTTGAAATGTTTCTCCTACACAGTAGGCTTCTTCAGTCAGATACAGAGGCAGTAGGTGCAGTAATGAAACTAAGATGATGTAATCAGTCCATCAAGCTTGGAGAAATAGTATTTGAGGTGGTCAGTCCCTCAACCTGAAGAACTCAGCTCCAGGCTGAGGGACTGATCACCTCAAATACAATTACTCTAAGGATGATGGATTGATTACATCATCTTTATTTCACTACTACACCTGCTACCTCTGTATTCAACTGAAGAAGCCTACTGGGTAGGCGAAAAGTTTCAACAAGGTACCCAACTGTTACACATGTGTCTTAATCATCAACTTCTCGGTATTTTATACCATTTTCAACATAATGCTGCTGATGGTGAGTTACACCAGAGTTCTCGAGTTTCTTCTGACTCCAGGTTCCACCTGGATGAGGAGTGTCCATGAGACGCGGACTGAGTAAGGAAGTGAAGACTGAGGGAGGGAATATTTTGAAATTTGTGTAAAATTGTACAGATTGCCAGTTCTTGATCATTTTATTGGGCAGTTGAAATAGTTGATTGGGCAATTTCTTGGACTCGATAAAACAGAAAACAAAGTAGCGAAATAGCTAAGAATTTGGTCGACTGGAACAATGTTATTGGCCAGCCAACATTAACGTTAATAACAAATACATAAGCATTATCGCCAGCCAACAAATAACAGCAAAGATAGTTATGATGCACAGAAAAGGACAAGGAAAAGGCATGCAAATAAAAACAATGAAAAAGTTGAGATGAAAGACTCTTACAAGTAAACAAACATCATCCAGCAATAGACATGACAAAAGCAAATAAAAAATAGTGAAAACTTGTTTTAGCAAATCCAGCTTTTACAAACACACACACACACACACACACACACTTCAATCGATATAGAAACATGAAAGTCAAGAACGAATGATTGTAAATTTGCAGATGAAGGAAAGGTGACCTTGCTCTTGACCTGTGTTGTGGAAGCCAGCACTGTCAAGGTGACCTTACTATTGACCTGTGTTGTGGAAGCCAGCACTGTCAGGGTGACCTTACTATTGACCTGTGTTGTGGAAGCCAGCACTGTCAAGGTGACCTTACTATTGACCTGTGTTGTGGAAGCCAGCACTGTCAGGGTGACCTTACTATTGACCTGTGTTGTGGAAGCCAGCACTGTCAGGGTGACCTTACTATTGACCTGTGTTGTGGAAGCCAGCACTGTCAAGGTGACCTTACTATTGACCTGTGTTGTGGAAGCCAGCACTGTCAGGGTGACCTTGCTCTTGACCTGTGTTGTGGAAGCCAGCACTGTCAAGGTGACCTTACTATTGACCTGTTGTGGAAGCCAGCACTGTCAGGGTGACCTTACTATTGACCTGTGTTGTGGAAGCCAGCACTGTCAGGGTGACCTTACTATTGACCTGTGTTGTGGAAGCCAGCACTGTCAAGGTGACCTTACTATTGACCTGTGTTGTGGAAGCCAGCACTGTCAAGGTGACCTTACTATTGACCTGTGTTGTGGAAGCCAGCACTGTCAGGGTGACCTTACTATTGACCTGTGTTGTGGAAGCCAGCACTGTCAGGGTGACCTTACTATTGACCTGTGTTGTGGAAGTCGGCACTGTCAGGGTGACCTTACTATTGACCTGTGTTGTGGAAGTCTGCACTGTCAGGGTGACCTTACTATTGACCTGTGTTGTGGAAGCCAGCACTGTCAGGGTGACCTTACTATTGACCTGTGTTGTGGAAGCCAGCACTGTCAGGGTGACCTTACTATTGACTTGTGTTGTGGAAGCCAGCACTGTCAGGGTGACCTTACTATTGACCTGTGTTGTGGAAGTCGGCACTGTCAGGGTGACCTTACTATTGACCTGTGTTGTGGAAGTCTGCACTGTCAGGGTGACCTTACTATTGACCTGTGTTGTGGAAGCCAGCACTGTCAGGGTGACCTTACTATTGACCTGTGTTGTGGAAGTCTGCACTGTCAGGGTGACCTTACCCTTGACCTGTGTTGTGGAAGTCAGCACTGTCTGGGTAACCTTACCCTTGATCTGTGTTGTGGAAGTCAGCACTGCCAGGGTGACCTTACCCTTGACCTGTGTTACGGAAGTTAGCACTGTCTGGGTGACCTTACTCTTGATCTGTGTTGTGGAAGTCAGCACTGTCAGGGTGACCTTACTATTGACCTGTGTTGTGGAAGTCTGCACTGTCATGGTGACCTTACCCTTGACCTGTGTTATGGAAGTTAGCACTGTCTGGATGACCTTACTCTTGATCTGTGTTGTGGAAGTCAGCACTGTCAGCGAAGCTAGCAGCCACATTATCACTGCTCACTACCTTTTATCTTTCTTCGTAACTTAATTCTTTTATCGTCTCATTCCTGCTCCCCTCTTCTCTCCTCCCTTCCTTCTCTCTCATCCTTGATCCCTCATCCTTTCATTCCCTTCCCTCCTTTCCTCCCCTCACCTGCTCTGCCCTCTCTTCCTACTCTTTTCTCCCTTACTTTTCTCATATCCAACTTTCTCCTACCCCATAATCCCTCTCCTCTTCCTACATCCCTCTCTTCCAATTTTCCCGTCCCTCTTCCTATCTCTCTATCTCTTTCAATCAGGTGAGGAAAATTCTCTACACAGCAGCGCACTAGCTAAAGTTGTCTGATAAGCGGTGTGAACTTCCCTCTGCTGGAAATGTGTAACTTGCTTATGTAACTTTTAAGCAAAATTGGATACATGACCAATGTTGCTGCTACTCTGTACTATATGGCTCTAGGATGTCTTCCATGCATATATTATAAGGTATCTCTCCTTCACTCTAGAAAGTATTTTCCGATTACTTTCAGGGTTTTCCAGCGATATAAAAATATTTATTGTCTCATTACAGACAGTAAACGATCTCCATATCTGTTCGAGATGTGATCTCTCTCTTGCCCTGAACGGAGTCGTCAACACCGAGCAGTACTCTGGATAAGAGCACAAAAGATTTGAACATTCACTCTTGGCAGTGGGTATCTTGGGAGTGTGGTGGGCTGCATGTGTGCGAGGTGGGCGTCGTGAAGTTGGTGAGCGGGTGGCCCTGACAGCCATGGAGGACAATACAAAACAAGAAGAGTCTGAATGCCACCAGCAGCTCCCACAAGATTGCTCTTCCAGTAATACTTTATCGTTAAGCAGAAGAAATACAGTTGTTGTTGCACGTAACATCCATGATTGCTTTTTCTCTCATGAGAGATGAGAGTTTTTGTAAACCCTACTGTACTGCATGTGTGTGTGTGTGTGTGTGTGTGTGTGTGTACTCACCTAGTTGTACTCACCTAGTTGAGGTTGCGGGGGTCGAGTCCGAGCTCCTGGCCCCGCCTCTTCACTGATCGCTACTAGGTGTGTGTGTGTGCGCGCGCGCGCGCTCATACATATATTTGGCTGCAGGAATCGAGTTTTAGCTCCTTGTCCCACCTCAACTTGCCGCTTACCAGATTCACTCCTGTATAGCTTGGTGGACTCTGTCACATCTGCTCTTATATCTGTGTTGAGATACTAAAATCCAAATGTGACTTAGTGTTTAGCGAGCCAATATCCGGACTAAGAGTCGAGATTCAAAAAATTGGTCAATCAAAATATCTCCGAAATTATCCTAAAACCACATGATTTCGAAAAACAATAAATGACATGCCCATGCACTCTGTCCCAGGCCAAGACTCGTAGAACTCTGTGTTCTTCAAGAACTGCAAGCGACCCCTTTCACGTGTCTTCAGCATTCTATGAAGAGGCAGCATGGACACAGGCGCCATCCCGCAGTCACTAAAAACAACAAACATAGCCCCTCCCCCCTCCACAAAGGTGGCAGTAAAGCAGTTGCAAAGAATTACAGACGGATAGCATTAACGTCCCATATCATAAAAATCTTTGAAAAGGTTCTAAGAAACAAGATCGCCACCCATCTAGATACCCATCAGTTACACAACCAGGAGCAACACGGGTTTAGAGCAGTCTGCTTCTGCCTGTCCCAATTACTGGACCACTATGACAGGGTCTCAGATGCACTGGAGGACAAACAAACTAAAGATGTATACACAGACTTTGGGAAAGCCTTTGACAAGTGCGACCATGGCTTAATAGCGCACAAAATGCGTGATGTAGGAATAACAGGAAAATTTGGTAGATGGATTTTTAACTTCCTAACAAAACAGTAATAGTAAACAGAGTAAAGTCTGAGGCGGATACAGTGAAATGCTCTGTTCTACAAGGCATAGTACTTGCCCCCATCCTATTCCTTATCCTCATGTCTGACATAGAGATGTAAGCCATAGCATCGTGTCTTCATTTGCGGATGACACCCGAATTTGCAAGACTGTGTAATCCATCGAAGACAGTGTAAGACTCCTAGTAGACATCAACGAAATCTTTAAATTGGCCGCAGAAAATAACATGAAGTTCAATGAAGAGAAATTTCAATTACTCCAATATGGAAAACTCGAGGAAATTAAAACCGTACCGGAGTATAAAACAAATTCCAAATACACAATAGAGCGGAAAAACTAATGTGAAGGACCTGGGAGTGATGATGTCAGAGGCTCTTAGTTTCAAACATCATAACAATGTTTCTAACATATCTGATAAGAAAATGACAGGATGGATAATGAGAACCTTCAAAACTAGGGATGTCAAGCCCATGATGGTTTTTTTCAAATCGCTTGTTCTCTCTAAGCTGGAATATTGCTGTACACTAACGGCCCTTTTCAAAGCAGGCGAAATTGCAGACCTGGAGAATGTACAGAGAACTTTCACGGCACGCATTAATACGATAAAGCACCTAAACTACTGGGAATGGTTGAAGTCCCTTGATTTTCGTTAGATTTGTATTCCCTAGAATACAAATCTAACTAAAAAAAATATATTTCATTGTGTTTGTCTGTTATTAAATTATTGTAAAATTATCTGAAGTATATTTAGTTGGATTAGTCAAAATTAAATTGCGCTTGTTATAATAAGGTTAGGTAAATTTTCTAAGGTTCTTTTGGTACAAAATTATAATTTTTATATTAACATAAATGAAAAAAATATATATCTGAACGTATAAGAGAAAAATTTTAGAAAGGATTTAATTTTAAATGAGTTCTTGCTAATTGACCGATTTTACCTATTCGGCACGACATATATATAAGTAATTAAAAGTTGTTTCGGATATGATCTGGCAGCAAAAAAGTGTTGTTGATGGCTGGGGAATGTTGGAACCTGTCACTGGTATGTACGGCGGCTGTGTTTGTATTTACATTTTAGTTGATTTAGTTGTAACAACAGTTTGTGTTCTCAATTAATGGCCTTCACAGTTTGAGGCTTCATCTCCTGTGTTATTACAACTGGCTTCCACAGTGTGAGGCTTCAACTCCTGTGTTATTACAACTGGCTTCCACAGTGAGGTTTGATCTCGGGTGTTATTACATCTGGCTTCGACAGTGTGAGTCCTCAGTTCACGTGCTATTACACCTGTCTTGCACAGTGTGAGGCTTCATTTCAGGTGTTATCACATCCGGTTTCCACGTGGCTTTCATTAGTGTTCTCGACACACTGGAAGATGGTTTGAATATTTAATGCATTCATTCTTTTACATTTACAAATGCAGTGAAACAGCAACAGACTTGCAGCACAAACAATGTTAAATACGGAGAGTTTAAGGCGTATCTGTGATTTACCTGTTACCTGTTTAGAGATTTATTTTAGCCGTTAAGCTTGACAGGCACACATGCTTCTCACAAGACAGCTGGTGTGGCTCCTCACAAGACAGCTGGTGTGGCTCCTCACAAGACAGCTAGTGTGGCTCCTCACAAGACAGCTGGTGTGGCTCCTCACAAGACAGCTGGTGTGGCTCTTACAACTGGTAGTTATCATTAGATTTATAGAAGACTATTTTTCCGATATGTAAAATGTAGATAAAATGCTAAATTAGACACATGTTCAACACCTGGGTATCTTTATTGGGGAAAAGTTTCGCCATACAGTGGCTTCATCAGTCCAGTATAACTAAGAATGGTGAAGATCAGAAGGAGTTTGAAGTAATCAGTCCCTCAGCCTGGAGTCGATATATGTGACTCCAGGCAGAGGGACAAATTCACTCAACTTAAAATCTATAGAGGACATTTGGAAATTTATTTAGCGTAACCTTGGTGGCATCAAGAGCAAAGATAATCCTACGAAATACAAGTTTAGGTAAGGAAGACATAAATATTTCAGTATTTTATATTTAAAACTCTAGGTTATTTATAAGCAGTCTCGTTTTCTGTGATCCTTTTATGTACTGCATATTTATGTTGCCTTCTGTAGGTCCTCCAACAATTATTTTCTGACTTGGTTTAAAACTCCCTAAACACTCTACACTCTTTTCTTCCCCAGGTGCATAAACACTCCTCTGCAAGGCTCTCTTCTCCAGGTACATAAACACTCCTCTGCAAGGCTCTCTTCCCCAGGTACATAAACACTCCTCTGCAAGGCTCTCTTCTCCAGGTACATAAACACTCCTCTGCAAGGCTCTCTTCCCCAGGTACATAAACACTCCTCTGCAAGGCTCTCTTCCCCAGGTACATAAACACTCCTATACACTACTCTCCTCCCCAGGTACATAAACACTCCTCTACACTCCTCTCCTCCCCAGGTACATAAACACTCCTCTACACTCCTCTCCTCCCCAGGTACATAAACACTCCTCTACACTCCTCTCCTCCCCAGGTACATAAACACTCCTCTACACTCCTCTCTTCCCCAGGTACATAAAAACACTTACCGTTTTTCGCATCCCATCCTTATTTTATCCCTCTTAATATTTTAATGTATGTATACTTGTATTTTTTTCACAATTGATCATTTAATATTACCGCTACTCCTTCCTTAGCTCTGATTCACTTGACCTAAACTCATTTATACTTCCCCACTGAAATTCTCCTAACCTCCTCCCCCCCAATCCCTTTAGCCTTGTTTCGCTTAGCGCTACAACATTCAGTTTCTTTTCGTAACATTCACAGTTTCTTCTTTACATCCGTACTGCACCTTCACACATTCAAATAACCCGCCTTTCAAATGTTCTTGTTTGTCTTTAAAGTAATTTACTATCTCTTTGCTCCCGACATTTTAGTTTCCTTGTTTGACACACATGACTTACGGAGGAAGAATTCTCACCCACTTTCCCATGGAGATGAAACTGTATGTGTGGTGTGAGCTAGGTGTTAGTAGTAGTAGCCAGACCTACCTGCAATCTTAATTAAGTGTCCGTGAGAAAGAAAGAAGCAATCCTACCATTGTATACAATAATTACAGGTTTTCGTTTCACATTCTTTTGGGAAGACGGTAGTACCTCCCTGGGTTGATGCTGTCTACCAATTTATTACCATGCACCCATGCTGCTTCTGAGAGACATCAGGCAAGGAAACTGACATCCTTAGATGGATTATCTTCTAACACGATTACGAGCCAAATTAAATTTAGTGATTGAACAGTGTTGACTTGAAATACTATAACTCCTACTACACAGTGAAGATGCCTAGGTGTTGTACATGTCTTATACATCAACTTGTCGATATTGTGCTACTTGTGTGACACAAAACCATAGAATCGTTGGTACAGACGATGTCTTCTGCATCTCTGGTTCATCTCATGGGCATAACTCACTGCCTCTAGGGGTCCCGCCCACACCTTCAACTGCTGCGTCTCTCCACATCTTCTGAAACTCGTTTGCTAAATCTGTGGCCTACATTGTGGGCTTAACCTACTTACACTAGTAGGGCCTCGTCCACATGTGACGATGTCTTCAGCTGCTACACCTCTCCTCTGGCTCCAGTATATAAGTCATCATCATCTCCGTATTAGATTGAACAAGCCTGTAGTTCAGACGGAACGTCTCTGTAAAAATGATAATAAGGTGTACTTGCTTTATTCCTTATTCTTTTCTTAGAATATCGGTATTAATAGTGACTTTTGAAAGAACTTAGCACACTAAGAAAATTTTAATTACAATTTAAAACAAACTATTAAGCTATTAATTTTTTTTAATTTATTGTAATTCATTATAATTTTTTATGCAAGTTAATATAATAATACCTAATGTAGTAATAAAAGTCCTAATTTGTAATTATTAACACTTTCCTAAATATAATAATAATAATAATAATAATAATATCTTTATTTCTACAAGTACATGTACAAGGTATACAGACCATAGCTGACATCAGTGACATACTACTATATAGAAAGCCGCTTCTTATGCAGAGCATTTCGGGCAAATTAGCTGTTTTGTCCGAGGATGCGACCCACACCGGTCGACTAACACCCAGGTACCCATTTTACTGATGGGTGAACATGGACAACCAGTGTAAGGAAACACGCCCAATGTTTCAACCCGCGTCAGGAATTGAATCCGGCCCCTCACCGTGTGAAGCGAGAGCCTTGCCACCAGGCCACGGGCTACCTTCACGAGAACTTAACCTTTATGTCAGTTGTTCTAATATTCCACATTTAAACATTAAATCGGCTGAAGAACTACAGCCAACAATAGAAGGAAACAACAGGAACCTGATGATACTCGAGACGAAAAACAATCTCAGTGGTGTCTAGAACTAAACTAAACACCTCCTCCGGATGATGCAATTACATTCTCAGTTATGTAATAAAAACACATTGACAAATTTCTAGTCACCCAAACTCGAAATACGTCTTTTTTTTTTAAATAAATTTCAAAGAGGTTTAATTTTATGTAATATAACTGGGAATTCTGATTCATGAAACAACCCAAGAAAGAAGAAACACTAGTGTTAGGCCTCAACACAGCACACCACACATGCTTGCCAGAGGGGCGAAGTTATGCAGTACTTTAACATGCACAGTAAACAACCTCATGAGCAGGTAACTGTCAACACACAGGAAAGTGCAGATAGATAACCTGTGACATACAGTCGGGATCACATTTTCAGTATTCTGGCTCACTGGCAATTATTCTATTTCCTTGTCTTCGTTATATAACCTTGTTAACAGGTTACAGAGATCCTCTGCCCCGTCTCTCAATATCCTGTCTGCTCCTACTGCTTTAGTCTCGTCTAGATTTTCTTAAGTCAGTCTCATTGCTTTCTTATTGGAATGTCTTCATATATCTGCTGCTCACGATTTTCTTCCCTTCTTTTCTATGATGGTTCATCTCTCTTTGAATCTTATTACAAGTTCTCTTATTTTTTTTCATTTTCCATCTTGTTTAGCTGTACAGGATCGTAGTCTCCGTTCTAGTTATCGATGCTCTCATATTTGTGTTGTCTTCCTGCTTCTCTTATCCTTGGATAGTCATTCACAGCTCTTCCATGAAGCTTCCACTGCAGGAGTTTAACATCTCTTCTAAACTTCACATACCTTTAATCAGCAGTGTTGTCCCTCCTCTTCTCTCTTTTTCTCCCTATTATTTATTTACTGAAATCGCATACATCTATATGATAGTTAGTGTGAACAAAGCCTATATTTCATTGTCATATTTCATCATGCAGGGCGAGCCAGGTGTGGAAGGTCTGGTGGGTTGGGCTGGTGGGAATTTGGGAAGCGGACTAGTCGTTTATCCTGTCATCTTAATGTGGGTTGATCCACTCTGGTTGATGAACTTTTCCGGGGTCAGATATCTCAGTCATCTTCGTTGCTCCGCCTCTGTTTTCATTTTGACTGTTTTCTTTTTTTTTTAAATACCATTCAGTCTCTCTAGAGACATCCTTCTGGATTTTTGGAATAAAAGAGATTTCTCTTCGTGACTCACGAAATCGTAATGACACAATTGCAAACAGACCACGGTACGGGCGGGGATTGAATTCGCGGCGAGTCGTAAAACTCCAGACCGACGCGTCAGCCACTGGGCCAGTTGATCCAGTGGCTGAGTATTATCTTCAGTGGTTCAGCCTTTTACCTTGCAAACCTCTCTGTTTTTTGAAAGGAATGTTGCTTCATCTGTCTCTTGGCTTACTCCTATTCACGTCAATTTCACTCGCTTCCTTTTTCTTCCCTTCTCTTGTTCTCATAACTCTGCTGTCCCAAGAGGTTAGGTAAGATTTGTCAGGAAACAGGACAAGCGCTTCCTGACGCTAGTCTTAATCGTATGATTACCCATAGCTGAAGTTTTTGGTCATCTGACCGAGGCCTTCAGCTGGCTTACCGGTCCACTCCTTTAAATATTAAGGTTATAACTGTAATCATTTACGTATTTTAGACTTTTTTCTCGCAAGTCATCAGCGAAGTTGTGCTCTTCTTTCCTACGCCTCACTATCCACATCTCTATTATTCTTTACTCTCTTGTATTTTCTTTTATCACCATTATAAGTTTGCCATCTTCTGCCAGCAGATCAGATTAGCATTGTTGCCTTTCCTCCTGCACCCCCACAATTATCTTAGTTTCTTTTAGTCCTTCCTTTACGCTACCTCCTCTCCGAATAGTTTCATTACTACTTTCAAATTCATTATATTTCACAGTCTCCTTCCCTTCACTGTCTCATCTTTTAGTGGAGTAACTAGTGTAATGTGTGAGGGCTTCGTCTGTCAGACACTAAGTGACTACACGTCCATCAGCGATGATGGACTCAACACCTTAAAATTACCTCTCACATTCTTCCATTATATCCAATGCTAAAACTACCTCTTTTCTCGTCTGAAGAAGTCTGCTGCGCAGGCGATACATTTCGCCATTGAAGATACCCAGGTTTTGCACATGTCTTATTTACCAGAGAAAATATCTTGAATAAAATGTGACATTGACATAATGAATGACACTAGTGCACTCTGGGAACAACGTACACTAGTGCACTCTGGGAACAACATACACTAGTGCACTCTGGGAACAACGTACACTAGTGCACTCTGGGAACAACATACGCTAGTGCACTCTGGGAACAACGTACACTAGTGCACTCTGGGAACAACATACACTAGTGCACTCTGGGAACAACATACACTAGTGCACTCTGGGAACAACATACACTAGTGCACTCTGGGAACAACGTACACTAGTGCACTCTGGGAACAACGTACACTAGTGCACTCTGGGAACAACATACATTAGTGCACTCTGGGAACAACATACACTAGTGCACTCTGGGAACAACGTACACTAGTGCACTCTGGGAACAACATACGCTAGTGCACTCTGGGAACAACATACACTAGTGCACTCTAGGAACAACATACACTAGTGCACTCTGGGAACAACGTACACTAGTGCACTCTGGGAACAACGTACACTAGTGCACTCTGGGAACAACATACACTAGTGCACTCTGGGAACAACATACACTAGTGCACTCTGGGAACAACGTACACTAGTGCACTCTGGGAACAACGTACACTAGTGCACTCTGGGAACAACGTACACTAGTGCACTCTGGGAACAACATACACTAGTGCACTCTGGGAACAACATACACTAGTGCACTCTGAGAACAACATACACTAGTGCACTCTGGGAACAACATACACTAGTGCACTCTGGGAACAACATACACTAGTGCACTCTGGGAACAACGTACACTAGTGCACTCTGGGAACAACGTACACTAGTGCACTCTGGGAATAACGTACACTAGTGCACTCTGGGAACAACATACGCTAGTGCACTCTGGGAACAACGTACACTAGTGCACTCTGGGAACAACGTACACTAGTGCACTCTGGGAACAACGTACACTAGTGCACTCTGGGAACAACGTACACTAGTGCACTCTGGGAACAACGTACACTAGTGCACTCTGGGAACAACGTACACTAGTGCACTCTGGGAACAACGTACACTAGTGCACTCTGGGAACAACGTACACTAGTGCACTCTGGGAACAACGTACGCTACTGCACTCTGGGAATAACGTACACTAGTACACTCTGGAAACAACGTACACTAGTACACACAACACACACGCACACACACAACACGCACACACACAACACGCACACACACACACACACACACACACAACACACACAACACACACGCACGCAACACACACAACACACGCACACAACATACACACACACAACACACACAACACACACACACGCACAGAACACACACACGCACGGAACACACACACGCACGGAACACACACACGCACGGAACACACACACGCACGGAACACACACACGCACGGAACACACACACGCACGGAACACACACACGCACGGAACACACACACGCACGGAACACACACACGCACGGAACACACACACGCACGGAACACACACACGCACGGAACACACACACGCACACAACACACGCACACAACACACGCACACAACACACGCACACAACACACGCACACAACACACGCACACAACACACGCACACAACACACGCACACAACACACGCACACAACACACGCACACAACACACGCACACAACACACACGCACACAACACACGCACACAACACACACGCACACAACACACACGCACACAACACACACGCACACAACACACACGCACACAACACACACGCACACAACACACACGCACACAACACACGCACACAACACACACGCACACGCACACAACACACACGCACACACACACACGCGCACACACACACACACACACGCACACGCACACAACACAGACACACGCACACAACACAGACACACGCACACAACACAGACACACGCACACAACACACAGACACACGCACACAACACACAGACACACGCACACAACACACACACACACGCACACAACACACACACACGCACACACACGCACACGCACACACACAACACACACGCACACAACACACACGCACACAACACACACGCACACAACACACACGCACGCAACACACACACGCGCACACACGCACGCAACACACACGCACGCACACAACACACGCACACACACAACACACACGCACACGCACACACACAACACACACGCACACAACACACACGCACACTAACACACGACACGCGCACACGACACGCACGCACACGACACACACGCACACGACACACACGCACACGACACACACGCACACGACACACACGCACACGACACACACGCACACGACACACACGCACACGACATACACGCACGACACACACGCACACGACATACACGCACACGACATACACGACACACGCACACGACACACACGCACATGACACACACGCACATGACACACACGCACACCACACACGACGCACACGCAGACGCACACGACGCACACGACGCACACGACGCACACGACGCACACGACGCACACGCACACGACGCACACGACGCACACGACGCACACGACGCACACGCACACGACACACGCACACGACACACACGCACACTACACACACGCACACGACGAACACGCACACGACGTACACGACGCACACGCACACGACACACACGCACACGACACACACGCACACGACACGCACACGACACACGCACACACAACACACGCACACGACACACACACACACACACACAACACACACACAAACACAACACATTGTTGCTGCATGTTAGTGTTGCAGCAAGGTACAGTGTTGCTGCATGGTACAGTGTTGCAGCAAGGTACAGTGTTGCTGCATGGTACAGTGTTGCAGCAAGGTACAGTGTTGCTGCATGGTACAGTGTTGCAGCAAGGTACAGTGTTGCTGCATGGTACAGTGTTGCAGCAAGGTACAGTGTTGCTGCATGGTACAGTGTTGCTGCATGGTACAGTGTTGCAGCAAGGTACAGTGTTGCTGCATGGTACAGTGTTGCAGCAAGGTACAGTGTTGCTGCATGGTACAGTGTTGCAGCAAGGTACAGTGTTGCTGCATGGTACAGTGTTGCAGCAAGGTACAGTGTTGCTGCATGGTACAGTGTTGCAGCAAGGTACAGTGTTGCTGCATGGTACAGTGTTGCAGCAAGGTACAGTGTTGCTGCATGGTACAGTGTTGCTGCATGGTACAGTGTTGCTGCATGGTACAGTGTTGCTGCATGGTACAGTGTTGCAGCAAGGTACAGTGTTGCTGCATGGTACAGTGTTGCAGCAAGGTACAGTGTTGCTGCATGGTACAGTGTTGCAGCAAGGTACAGTGTTGCTGCATGGTACAGTGTTGCAGCAAGGTACAGTGTTGCTGTATGGTACAGTGTTGCAGCAAGGTACAGTGTTGCTGCATGGTACAGTGTTGCAGCAAGGTACAGTGTTGCTGCATGGTACAGTGTTGCAGCAAGGTACAGTGTTGCTGCATGGTACAGTGTGGTACAGTAATTTTTTGTATTTCCTTCTACATTCGCCTGTCTCTCTCTCTCTCTCTCTCTCTCTCTCTCTCTCTCTCTCTCTCTCTCTCTCTCTCTCTATACACAGGGCCTTACAAGGTTAGGTTTAGGGTTTCTAACTTTATTTACAAGCTAAGCTCTGTTACCTACCTCAGCTCATTTAAAAGACGTTTTTATTGTTAAGAGAGAGATACAGATAGTGAACAAAGTGAAACTGTATTCATCTGTTGGCCGGCGATTTCATCTGGTTAGCTGACATTATTTCGTTGTCATTATTCGTTACGAATATGTACCTGAGTCGAGTCACCTTAGGAATAAATGATCTCAAAGTGATGTTCTGGAGAAGCCTACAGTCAGAGTGAAGTTGCTACTTGCTGCCCGTCTTGTTGTGTAAAAGCTCACTTCTCACTGTCCTCGGAGTAGAGCCAAGCGTGTTTGACAGTATTGGCCTTGTACATAACAGTAAGACTACCCACACCCCTCCGATGTTCAGAGCTCTGCTGAAATGACAGATTTGTCCAGGCTGAGTGAGGCGAGAGATGAGCCGTCTTGCTCTATTCTCTATTCTGTCAAGATTTCGCAGATGAGACGGAGGACAGACAATCCAAGACAGTGGAGCAAACTCAGTATGAGCGTAGTGTGCCTCATAAAGAATCTCGCAACGTTTACTGTCGAGCAGATGCGAGATACATCTAAGTGCTATAAGCTTCCTGGTCGCTTTCTTTGCAACATTTACAACATGGTTCTTCGTAGTCAGTTTGGAGTCAAATTTCACCTCAAGGATATCAAATTCGTCCCCGGGTACCAACACTCGACATTCATTTTTACCACTACTCCTATATTATCATCATGGTACCTAGAGACCATTATCATTCGTGACCTGCCATTGTTTTCCCCAGGCTAATATAACTGTAACTGGTGATTGATGTAACTTAGAGCAACTGGCATTTCCTCTTTTGTATAGGTAAATGTCAGAGTGCAGTCGTCTGCATATGCATGGAATTCTTTGATGAGATGAAGGTCATTGAAGTAGACATTCCATAACAGTGGCCCAGGCACACTTCCCTCTGGAACGCTTCCACCAATAGGGTACCTTGTTGACTTTGTCCCGTTGAGAATTACTCTTAGAGATCTACCTTGAAGATAATCACTGAGGAGGCATAGTGCATAGCCAGCGACTCCTAGTGCATGCATTTTTGCTGAGAGTCCCTTGTGCCATACTCGGTCGAAAGCACCAGAAATATCCAGTGCTACTATACAGTTGACCCTGGATTCATGCAGTGACTGGTACCACTTAGTGCTAAGTAGTACTGACTGGTGCGAGTTACTTGCTGCTAGCTGGTCTGCACATCTACTCAGCAATCTTGGGCTCAACTTATCTACACCCAGAGCCTTTTCTTGGTCTAGCGAGTTAAGAAGATGCACTTTATCCTGCCTTATCGTCACTTTTGACAGCTTTGACACAGTTCTTGCAGCTAGCCAAGGTTACCTTTGCTGGATCAATAACTTGCATCTTGACAGCAAAGTCTTCGGCAAAGAGTTCAGCTTTCTCCCACCTGTTAAAAGAGATGGTCTCATCCTGCCATTTGAGAGGTGGAATAATTTCAATAGGTAAATAACCTTGTCGGTCCTTGACCAAGGACCACCAGGATTTGTAGCCCACTCTACCTGATGCCAGCTTTCTTTTTGTGTCAGCCTCCCGTCTAGAGTTGGCACACTTTTGGACTTCTTCCATTTGCCATCAAGATTGCCTGTGTAGGTTCATGTTATAGATAATGGAATGCCTCTTATACTTTCTCCAAGCCTTGTACTTAGCAGTAGCAGCCTCTCGACAAAAAGCCTAACCATGGCTGATCTGTAGGCTTCGTCACATACTGCTGGTGAGGGATGTGTTTTTGTTGGAGATTAAGGATGTCTTTAGTGAAGGCATTCACTTGGCATTCACATGATCTTGGAGAAGAGCATTCCATTGGAGGAAGTGTTTGAACAGTGATCATGTCAGGGCGCTGAGTGTTCACGAAACTGTGCGTGAGCTCCCAAACATTGGTAATGAATTCTCTAATGTTCGCCCACAAGATACTGACAGACTGGCTCCTCATGATTGTGTTCAGCTTGAGTTGGTGGGTGTGTAAAGTGTCTGCCCTTGAGACAGGTAGGACACCGGGGCAGTCGTCGGGACGTAGTTCTGTGGTATTGTTTACGGCATAAAACTACCGGCAGAGCCAAGACAGTAGCTGGGTGGGTGATACGAGTGTTCACTATTTCTGAGATCCTGCTGGTTTGTTCTGAGAATAAATCTCTAAAGAACTGGTGATCCTGTCTATCAAGTTCCTCTTTCTTACGACAGTGGTCATCCTAATGCCCTTCTTGTGGCAGTAATTGTACCTGGTATCTCGCACGCAGTTGTTAGTGGTGCTCCCTCTCCGGTGACGGCAAGAGCACTGACTAGACGCCTGGGAGGGTGGACTCCTGTATCTTATACCACTTATGCTTCGCTGCTGATTCAGCAGCTGATTTCTCTGTAGGTTCTGCTGCTGGTGAGCCTAATGATTAAGTACCTGGTGAGCGTTTTCCTGGGACTGTGTTGGTGTAAGGTGAGAAGACTGTGGGTGGCTCTTTCTTGTCCTCGTCTTCTTCCAGTGCTACCAAATACATCCCTTCTGTTCTCTCTCTCGCTCGCGCTCCACTGAATCTTCCCCTTCTGTCCCTTGCTTCTCTCCTTTTCCTTCTTTCCCCACTCTCCTTCCCTTCTCTTCCCCGTCTCATTCAGTTTTTCTTCGTTTCCTCTCCCTATCCTTTCCTTTCCTCCTCTCCCTTCCCCTCTAACGCCTCTCCCTCTCTTACCCTTCTCTCCTCCCAGCTCCCTTCTCTCTTTCACCATCCTCCTCCTCTTCTCTCCTACTTTTCTTCCCCTCCCTCTTTCCACTCTGCTAACGATCCTGACTCAACAATCAAGGTCTGCATTATTGATGTCCGATGTACAATTCGACGACACCAGCACTAGTCAGGCGAGTGTTTCTCCTCTACGTCACTCTACGCTACTCTCCTTGGCATCACTTTGAAAACCCCAGAACCAAAGAAAATTCTCAGTCGTACCATTGAAAATTGGAACGTTGGGAGAGTGGACCAGGAGGCTGCATCAGCGAGTGTCAGCAGTGATTGTTAGTTTTCTGGTATAGTGAGTGCTTTAGTGTCAGCAGTGGTTGTTGCTAGTCTCCTGGTATAGTTAGTGAGTCAAGACTTCATCATGAGTGTGTAAGACACAGCAACAAAAGGTCACAATTGAAGTTGAAGACTCAGATGAATCACAGGAATGTTAGGAAGTATTTCTTCAGTCACAGAGTTGTCAGGAAGTGGAATAGTCTGGGAATTGATGTAGTGGAGGCAGGATCCATACATACCTTTAAGAAGAGGTATGATGAAGCTCATGGAGCAGGAAAAGTGACCTAGTAGTGACCAGTGAAGAGGCGGGGCCAGGAGCTGTGACTTGATCCCTGCAACCACAACTAGGCGAGTACAAATACACACACACACACACACACACACACACACACACACACACACAGGGAGAGTGACCTAGTAGCGACCAGTGAAGAGGCGGGGCCAGGAGCTTGGACTCGACCCCTGCAACCTCAACTAGGTGAGTACAACTAGGTGAGTACACACACACACACACAAGAGCAGGATGGAGAACCAGGGGACTAATGGATGAACATGGAAGCGGAGATTGGCTAGCAGAGCTCATGAAAAGGAACAAGAGTGGGGAAGGAAGCTAGAAGAGCTTACCAAGAAAATGGAAGAGAGGTTAGCTACAGAGAGCAGGAAATGCAAGCTACAGGCAGAAACTAAGATACAGAGCTGAGAATAGGAACTAAAAAATCTGAAACAGTCCAGAGAACCAAATAACAGTACGGGAATAACACTGGGAACTGCTACATCAGTCACAGACGAGGGGACTCTAGGGACCACAGGAGTTGTACTGTACTCAGAGGCCCTATCAGACCACCGTGGATCCCAGGAAAAGACAAGCAGCACACTAGGATCAAACGAGGGACCTGAAGAAAATGAAGGAGCTAAGCTCTGAGCACAGGGACATCAGACAGAGAAGAGATTGAAGGAAGGAATGCTGTAATGAAGGCAACTAAATCGACTCAGGGGATGCAAAGGGATATTGGAATGCGAGGATGAAAGAGAGAGGTCAGTTTTTCTTTACAGGATCCAGGAAGTTGAAATGGAAACTTATGAAGCAAGAAGACAGGAGAAAAAAGGGATTGAAAGTATCATGAAAGCAATAGGAGAGGACGACATGACCCAGCTGACAAATTTTCTGAGAATAGGGTGGTTTGCAAGAGGAGAAAAACGGCCAGTCAGAGTGATATTCAAGACAGAATCAGTTCAAAATAGGATTCTGCACAACTGATGGACATTCTGGAGGGTGTACCTCGACCACGATGGAGCACAAAAAAGGTAGAAACTGAAAGAGAGGGTACAGATACGCAAAGAGGAAAGAGAGGCAAAGACAGAGATGAGCAGGAGAACAGAGACTCAGGTGGAAAAGCAAATGCAACTTCCCTCAGAACCACCTACAGAAGGACCTCAACCATGACAACCCCAATGCAACCAAACAATCTAACCCAAAATCCACACACCATACCCACTGCCCCCACACCCTTCATCACAAACTCCACCCTCACAGCAACCCTCTAGAGTTCCCTGTCAGGTCTCCCACTCCCCCAACCATAATGTTCTCCCCAGACTACAGTTTTTAGAAAAAAGCTTGGTTTGGTAGTGGGTAGTGACATGAAAGAATCAAGACGTCCCCAGACATCATTACACTCACAGAAGCGATAACAGATGCAATCTTTCCACCTGGATATCAGATCCTGAGGAAAGATAGAGGGAGCAGAGGGGGAGGAGGAGTTGCACTGCTCATTAAAAACCGATGGGGATTTGAGGAAATGGAAATGGAAGGAATAGGCGAAATGGGCGAAAGGGATTGCATAGTAGGTACAATTCAGTCTGGGGTACATAAGTTAGTCATTGCAGTGATGTACAACCCCCTACAGAACTGCAGGAGGCCAAGAGAAGATTATGAAGAGAACAGAGCAATAGTGGATACATTAGCTGAGGTCGCTAGAAGACCTCACACAGGTAGAGCAAAGTTACTCGTTATGGGTGATTTCACAAATTCCACAAATTTGTCTCCCTACGATCCCCGTTGGGGAGGGGAACCTTTACCAGCGTTGTCATCGCCTTGACTTACACGATTTGCGTAGCTCATCGTGCAAAGATCAAACCAAGAAATGGTACCGTTGATGATTCAACGAAGATTGCTCTTGCAACTGTTGTTCAGGGAGCACTGGAAGTAAAATTCAACACCATATTATCACTGAAAGAAGCATTCATTGTTGTGTGTCACGATGATGCTGAAGCAGAGAAGCTACTCACTACAGAAGCCATCACTACTCTTACTACTCAAGGGTTTACTGTTACGTCATCTCCTGCCCTCAGGGCAAGGAAATCAGTATTCCTAAAAAAACTGGACAAGATTCTGACGTCTCAAACACCTGCTGAACTCAAGTCATCCATCGAGACGCAAAATACTTGGGCTACTGTTGACAGCATTACAAAAATCCCAAATGCAACGTCCATGATCAAGGTCACCTTCACCGACGTGAACATGGCTGCCACTGCACTGAACGAAGGTCTTGCTGTCTACTACTACTACATCAGCCCTACCTACATTGAAGCAGAGAGATATCACTACATCTAACATTGCTGGAACTGTTATTCATACCATCACACCACCAAAGCATGTCCAGTAAAAGACAAGAAGTTCTGCACTACATGTGGTAGTGAGGGACACGCCTTCAGTTCCTGCACCGCTGCTGCTCCAACACAACCAGCGTGCTTAAACTGCAAGAGTAATGATCACCATACACTGGCAGCAAAATGTCCTACAAGAAAGGATATTATGAAGAAAACACAAGATGCAGCAAAGAAAAAACCTACTAGCAACACTCCAACGTATGCAGCAATTGCAAAAATACAAGCAGACACTACAAAATTACTTCAAGCATCTACTCAGCCCGCCTCCACCACCACCACTACCATCACTCCTCCAACATGTGACGTAACGAAGATTCACTACTGTCTACTATACGCTCATATGCAAAACATGGCTGTACCTGGATCATTTAACTCTACCATCAACGAGTTATTTGCATTAAATAACATGCCTTCATTTACATTTCCAGCATCTCCACCTTCTGAAGAAATTCTCAAATTCACCAAAAACTTAATCGCCAACTCTTCTGCAGAAGTTCCATCAACACCACCAACTAGTGACGTCAGTCCAACAACGACCAATGAGAAGCCTCCACCGCCACCAACTCTCATTGAATCCAACCAATCAGAAGCCTTACCACCAGAAACATCTTCTAATTCGTCTACTGAAGTTGAAAACGAAGCAACACCACCTTCCTCTACTCCACCACCGCCTTCTCTACTTACCTCACGTCGATTACCTGGAACACCATGGGTTAAACACAAAGGACTCATATTCTACACCACGAGGCTGTACCCTGCAAGCATGACTCGCCTAGAACTCATCCAACATCTCCAAGACAACACTGTATCGTACCAAAGCGAAGAAAGACCATTCCCTGCCTACAACCAGATACTCCACCAACTCCAAACCAACGAATACTACTACAGCTCTCCCATAAGTGTGATACAACTCTCCCGAAAACAATTTACCACACTGGTAAACGGTTTAAAACCATAACCAACTCATCCTGCTTGCTGCCTTCTGACACTCCCAGCTCCTACCGCTGCCTTCGCCATCCTCTCCTAGTGAGCCAAGCAATGACATCAGTCAAGCCTCTCTATCTACGTCTCCAGTACTTTTGTACCACATGTCCCAAAGTGGTTGGGCCACTTGCCTTGATTCCTCCTCTTCCCCTCCTCCCCATCCTTTTCCAGTTATTTCCATCCTTCCATATCCTTCTTCCTTCCCATCTTACGACAGATCTCGTCGTCCTCGATTCGATTCGATTCGGTGATTTCAATCACAAGGAGATTAGGAAAACCTGGAGCAACATGGGGGGGGGGGTCCTGAAACATGAAGCATGATGGATATGGTGCTGGAAAACATCATGCATCAACACGTACCAGAGAGAGAGAGGTGAGAATGAACCAGCAAGACTGGACCTCGTATTCACCCTGAGTAGCTCGGATGTTGAGGACATCATGTATGAAAGGCCCCTCGGAGCTAGTGATAACGTGGTTCTGAGCTTAGAATACATAGTAGAATTACAAGTGGAGAAGGTAACAGGAGTAGGATGGGAAAAGCCAAACTATAAAAGGGGGTACTACACAGGCATGAGGAGCTTCCTGTAGGAGGTTCAGTAGGAAAGAGAATTGATGGACTACATGCACTACGTGACATGAACTACGTGACAACAAACTGCAAGGAGGCAGAGGAAAGGTTATTCCCAAGGGCAACAGAAATAATGGGAAGAGCAGAACGAGCCCTTGGTTTATCCAAAGGTGTAGGGAGGCAAAAACTAAGTGCACTAGAGAATGGAAAAAGTACAGAAGGAAAACGAACCAGGAAAATAAGAGATTAGTCGAAGAGAAAGAGGGAGACCCAGCGACAGTACAAAAACGACATAGCATCGAAAGTCAAGTCTGACCTGAAGATGTTGTATAGCAACATCAGGAGGAAGAGAACAGTCAAGGACCAGGTAATCAGGCAATATCTCTCCACGAGTCCTTAGAGAGAGAACAGAGATGCTGGGTATGCCACTAACAACAATCTTCAACACATCCATTGAAACTGGGGAACTGCCCGAGGTATGAAAGACGGCAAATGTAGTCCCCATTTTTAAGAAAAGAGGTAGACACGAGGCACTAAACTACAGACCAGTGTTACTGACGTGTATAGTATGCAGAGTCCTGGAGAAGATTATCAGGAGGAGTGGGGAAGCACCTAGAACGGAACAAGCTTATAAACGACAACCAGCACGGATTCAGGGAAGGAAATTCCAAGCGAAGGTTAAGGGAAATCGGCCTGACGACACTCAAGGACAGGAGGGTTAGGGGAGACATGCTAACGACATACAAGGTGGACAGAGACATTGTTCCAGAAATGAGACACAGCAACAAGGGGTCACAATTGGATGTTGAAGACTCAGATGAGTCAGAGGGTTGTTAGGAAGTATTTCTTCAGTCATAGAGGTGTCAGGAAGTGGAATAGTCTGGCAAGTGAAGTAGTGGTAGGAACCATACATAGTTTTAAGACGAGGTTTGATAATGCTCATGGAGCAGGGAGAGAGGACCTAGTAGCGATCATTGAAGAGGCAGGGCCAGGAAATATGAATCGACACCTTCAACCACAAATGGGCGAGTGCCAATAGTGGGCAAGTGTAACGAGAGGGCTTCCACAAGGGTCAGTACTTGGTTTTGTATTGTTTTTTATAAATGCTTACGGCATGCCAGAGGGAACTGAGTAAAAAGTGTCCCTGTATGCAGACGATGTTAAACTGAGGAGAACACAAACACGAGTAGACCTTGAAAAACTGCAAATGGATCTGGATAACGTGCAGTATTAGTCTGACAAGTGGCTTCTGGAATTTAACCCTAGCAAAATCGGAGAAGGGCGAAGACCTCTGGAAACAGTATACGATCTCTGGGGACAAATGCTGCAAACCTCCCTGGAGAAGGACCTCGGGGTAAGCATAGTCCCAAGCATTTCGCCAGAGGCACACATCAAACGTAAGGCTGGAAAATTTACGAGTAGTTTTCAGGAACATCAAGGAGGGGACATTCACGACTTTATACACGACATATGTCAGGGCCATCTTGGTGTATGCAGCGCCAGTACGGAATCCACATCTGGTAATGCATGCGAAAAAAACTGCAATAAGTGCAGAGGTTTCCAACGAAACTAGTCCTCAAGCTGAGAGCTATGAACTGTGAGGAGAGGCTAGAAGAACTAAACCTGACGACACTAGACAGAAGTACGAGAGGTGACACGATTACGACGTACCGAGAGGAACTGACGGGGTGGACAGGGAGAATCTGAGAGGAGGGTCTCAGGTACATGAGGTCACAGCAGGAAGTAAAACCCACAGTTGGGCCATTTCGATATTAGGCAATTTTTCTTTAACTTTAGAGTGGTCTAAAAGTGGAAGAGGCAGAATCCATACATAGCTTTAAGAATAGGTATGATAGGGCTCTCGCAACCAGGAAATTGAAACCAGTAGCGGCCGGCAGAGAAGCGGGGCCACAACAAGGTGAGGACCCGCGTTATTCAAATCGTCTTTCCTATAGGCTTATATATGCTCGTTAATCAAAGTTATGGAAGTGAAGGAGAGTAACACTGGGTAGCACCACTGGATGAGCTCATAATACTCTAGTTCAGACAACCACTGCTGCTGCATATCACTGTTCTACCCAGACAACCAATATAGTCAGACACGCATTGCTCTCTGTTGCTTAGCGTGCATTTCTGTACGAATGTATTTTTATTGAAAATTTATTGTGTAGGTGTATCGGGGACCCCCCCTAAACACGGTGCTGCTTCAAGGCTGAGGGACAGATTACCTCATCTTTTGTATATAGTTCTATTCTACTGTCTTCTAATCATGTCCTAAAATTTATATTGATAAAGCCACTGGATGGCGAAACGTCTACAATAAAGATACCCAGATGTTGCACATGTGTCTAAATTTTTCAACTTGTCGGTAATGTATACCGTTCATGTACAAAGACTAAAGCAGGCTTTGTAATGCAACAACGTGAGCAGGCTGGCAGAGACAATGCAGCGAACAATTACTTCAGAACGGGCACCCCATCTTACGAATACAGATGTAGTCTTGTGGCCTGTGCATGTATTCGTAAGTCGGTCATCAGGATATTCAAATGGCTATGTGCGGACCAAGCAAAAGACAGCAGAGAATAATTTCTTAAATATGTATTCCTTCACCGATCATATATATACAGGTAATGTGCAATATATACAGAGAGTATGTACAGTAAGGGAATTTGTAGGCAAGAGACATGAATGAACCGTCTATGACCAGAGTTGTGGTAAGTCTGCGTATTTTGCTCCACGAGTGCTTTGACATGGCTCCACAGAATTGTCGAAGCAGTTAGCATAGCAGTGAGGCCCCGACTGTTATACTCTTAATTGCTGGTTCACTGAATATATGCCTGTGAATACACTTGTGTATTTACACGTATATATACAGTCATATATGTTTACAGGCATATACTTACACTAATATATTCACAAGCATAGATTTAGTCATATATTTACAGGCATATATTCATTAATTCGCAGGCATATATTCAGTCTTATTCAGCCATATATTCACAGGTATATTTGCTTCTATGGTAAATGAGGATGCAATTTGCCTTTTGGTGATTAATGGAAAAGACAATTATTACTGTTATTGCTATGTATTATTAATACGGTAATTACGAGTGGGTTAATTGGTTTTAAATCCTGTCGACTGGACGAGGGTCATTAAGGCTGTCTATCACTTTTTCATCTCGTGTCAAGAATATTTTAATCCATAAAATAGGGAGTAAAGTAAATTTTGTATGTACTGCTCTCGGTGCATATACACTGAAAGATATACACCCATCGATGTATATAACGCTGATCGCAAGAATTACTCATCTCTTATGTAAGTTCTGTACCTGTTGTTTACGTTCTTCTTTCCTCTTGCTCTTCCACGTTCTTCTATCTTTTCTAGGAGATATATCCCTGCTGGCAGAGCTTTTGTTTAACTCCATTTTTTTTAGATTCAGTGACTGTCAAATTATTGTTAACTCAGGGTTTCTTCCACCTGCGGTTGACAAGGCTGACAGTCAATTATCATGTTCATGAGGAATCACTTAAACCGTCAGGGCCGTGCAGCGGTTGAGGATTGAATGGTACTCAAGTGTGGTGTGAGGAAGGGGATGGCAGCTTATTATTTTTAATGAACTCTGCACAAGCATCTAGTTACCTCTCTGGAAGAGTAGAAAGTCTTGCTAGTGGTGTCGGTAGTGTGTTGGAGTAGTATTGTCATCTTCAAGGTTTCCTCGTTGCTGGATAAAAATGTTGACACCACAGTCCTGCCCGAAGGAGTTCGGAATTTAAATGTTGGTGTAATGGCTGCCATCCTGCTGTAATTTCAGGGAGACCAAATTCCCACCATCATTTTTTTGCTGTTATGTTGATCTGAATGCTAGAGTTCATGCCTCATCAGTCTTGTCAGTCTCCTCTGCATATCCCTTACCAGTTAAAGATATATTACATTTATCTTCCAGGGAATAGAGAAAACCTGGAGAATGCAAGAACAATGTTATTCTCCAGGATGAAAAGTTTCGCTGACAAGCTTGCAACCTAAACCAGTGATACACCATTTTGTTATTAGATTGGAACTCCTCTGGTTCCTCAGCTCCCTCCTGTTAGGTAAAGTTTTGTCAGAAAACAGAACAAGTGTTTCCTGACCTGGGTCTTACTCATATGATAACCCGCAACTGACCAACACCTTCCGCTTGCTTATCGGTCGCCCTTTTAAAAATTGTGATTAAGATTACAGCTACGTATTTTTTATTACCTTCTGTTGCGTGAAGAAAAAACCCGTGTTGCAGAACGCGCTACACTTGCACAGCGTTTCTTAAACCTCTACACAGAGTGAATCATCGTGTAAATAAATGCTGTGTCTGCAACATGTCTTATCATTGTTGTTGTTGACAATACGTGTGTCAGTTTCTAATTCTGAAGTCGTAAGTGCATTGATTCTTTGGCCAGCCGTGAGATCAGCTACCTCGCTACAACCCATTCCTTCTCTTGTCTTGCATGAACAATGAGAGTAGTTAAATCATGTAGGTAAAATACAATTTACGAGTGTCTGGAACTGTGCGCGCGCTAGCGATCTTACTGTGGTCCGGGGGTCGATCCCTGGTACGTCTGGAAACATTAGGACGTGTTTCCTTAAGATACCTGCTGTCTGTGTTCACCTATCAGTAAAATAGGTACCTTGGTGTTAGTCAACTGGTTTGGGCGGCATCCTGGGACAAAATTGACCTAATTTACCCGAAATTCTCTGCATAACAAGCGGCTTTCTATATAGTAGTATGTCATTGATGTCAGCTAGGCCTGTATACCTTGTACATGTACTTGTAGTAATAAAGATTATCATTATATACAATAATAATAATAATAAGTGTAAGATCACATGTAAGTGTGAAATCACATGTGATTGTAAGAGCACATGTGATTGTGTGTACACATAAAGTAATTATCATCGTTGCAGTGGTGCAGGATTCTAACACAGTAAACACACTAACTTGGAGTTACGAAGCACAATAACTGCCTCTTGAATATTACACTTTAATCCTTGTGGCTGGTGTTCTTGAGGCAAGTGGTGGGGAAGAGGAGGGGACAGAGTGAAGGAATGGAGGTGATGGGGAGGGGGTGGCGGGAACGGTGGAGTAATTTGTCAGCATCAACAATGATCGCTGCTTCTCATTTGTTGTGATCATCTTGGCACCCCCATGAGAGAGCACATCCAGCTTTAGGTTATTTCACCTAAAACAAACAAACACACACACACACACGGAGCAGAGACGCTGTGTGCGCCACTAACCACAATCTTCAGCACATCCCTTGAAACTGGGCAACTACCTGAGGTATGGAAGACGGCAAATGTAGTCCCCATTTTTAAGAAAGGAGACAGAAACGACGCACTAAACTACAGACCGTGTCACTGACGTGTATAGTACGCAAAGTCATGGAGAAGATTATCAGGAGAGTAGTGGAGCACCTGGAACGGAAGATGATTATAAACGACAACCAGCACGAATTCATGGAAGGCAAATCCTGTGTCACAAACCTTCTGGAGTTTTATGAGAAAGTAAGGGAAGTAAGACACGAGAGAGCGGGGTGGGTCGATTGCATTTTCCTGGACTGCAGGAAGGCCTTCGACACAGTTCCTCACAAGAGATTAGTGCAGAAACTGGAGGATCAGGCGCATATAACAGGAAGGGCATTGTAGTGGATCAGAGAATACCTGACAGGGAGGCAACGAGTCATGGTGCGTGATGAGGTATCACAGTGGGCGCCTGTGACGAGCGGGGTCCCACAGGGGTCAGTCCTAGGACCAGTGCTATTTTTGGTATATGGGAATGACATGATGGATGGGATAGACCCAGAAGTGTCCCTGTTCGCAGATGATGTAAAGTTAATGATGAGAATTAAATTAGATGAGGATCAGGCAGGACTACAAAGAAACCTGGACAGGCTGGACACCTGGTCCAGCAACTGGCTTCTCGAATTCAACCCCGCCAAATGCAGAATCATGAGTGTAGGCTGGATGGACGAATACTGCAAACCTCACTCGAGGAGAAAGATCTTGGGGTGAGCATAACACCGAGCACGTCTCCGGAAGCACACATCAACCAGATAACTGCTGCAGCATGTGGGCGCCTGGCAAACCTGAGAAAAGCGTTCCGATACCTTAGTAAGGAATCGTTCAAGACACTGTACATTCAAAGTTTATTCTCTATAAGGATTACAATGCTGAGTTTACAGAAATTTGGTTATTGTTTGGTTTACATGTAGTAAAATTGTGATTACAGAGTGTACCACTAGAACGCTTAGCATGGCTAGGCATTTCGGGCATACTTAGTTTTATTCTTAATTGTAAAATATTACAAATTATGAGGTAAGTTGGTATTATGGCTAAGTGACTAAATACTAGTTTGTGAGTTTAGCAATGTGAATGCTTTTGTTTTGGCACAGTACATAGTTTCAGTATTGGAGTATCACAGGATTCATTATTTTAAGACTGAGATTAATATTTCCGTTTATGGTCAAATGAGTGAGTGAGTGTAAGTGTGAACCACCAGGTGGTATTCGTGTAGTTAGTTGACGGGGTGTATCAGGGAGATAAGATGTTTTCTAATGGTAGTTTTGAAGGTGATGAATGTGTCTGCAGTTCTAGAGTTCTCAGGTAGGGTATTCCAGATTTTAGGGCCTTTGACATACATTGAATTTTTGTAAAGGTTTAGTCGGACACGGGGAATGTCGTAGAGATGTTTGTGTCTGGTGTTATGCCTGTGGGTTCTGTCACAACTATCAAGAAAGCGTTGTGTACATTGTGTACGTCAGGCCCATACTGGAGTATACTGCATCAGTTTGGAACCCACACCTTGTCAAGCACGTCAAGAAATTAGAGAAAGTGCAAAGGTTTGTAACAAGGTTAGTTCCGGAGCTCAGGGGAATGTCCTACGAAGGAATGTTGAGGGAAATCGTCCTGACGGCACTGGAGGACAGAAGGGTCAGGGGAGACTTGATAACGACATACAAAATACTGCATAGAATAGAGAAGGTGCACAGAGACAAGATGTTCCAGAGAGGGGACACAGAAACAAGAGATCACAATTGGAAGCTGAAGACTCAGACGCGTCACTGGGATGTTAGGAAGTATTTCTTCAGTCATAGAGTTGTCAGGAAGTGGAATAGTCTAGCAGGTGATGTAGCTTTAAGACGAGGTATGACAAAGCTCAGGGAGTAGAGAGAGACAGAGAGAGAGGACCTAGTAGTGATCAGTGAAGAGGCGGGGCCAAGAGCCGAGTCTCGACCCCTGCAACCACAATTACGTGAGTACACGAGATTTAAGGAAGAATTTTCAGTGGAGAAAGACTGGAATACAGTAAACCGGAATGGTAGCATACACCGGTGCTGGACACACTACACATTACAATGGAGGAAGTAAAGAGGTTGCTAAGTGAACTAAATACCTCAAAGAAGGTAGGACCGGACAAAATCTCTCCGTGGGTCCTGAGAGAGACGGCGGAGGTGCTGTGTACATACTACTAACAACGATCTTCAACACGTCTATCGGAACAGGGCGACTACGTGAGGTGTTGAAGGCAGTAAATGTAGTCCTTGTCTTTAAGAAAGAAGACAGGCAGGTATTAAACAACAGACCAGTGTCACTGACATGTATAGTATGTACAGTCATGGAGAAGCTTATCAGGAAGAGACTGGTGAAGCTCCTAGAAAGGAATGAGCTCGTACACGACAACCAGCATGGTTTCAGGGAAGAGAAATACTGTGTCACAGACCTGCTGGAGTTTTACGACAAGGTGACAGAAGTAAGGCGGCAGCAGAGAGTGGGTAGATTGTATTTTCTTGGTCTGTAAGAAGCTATTCGACACAGTTCCGCACAAAGAGATTAGTTTAAAAGATACAGGAGCAGGCAGGAATAACAGGAAAGCACTGCAATGGCTCAGAGAATATCTATTAGGAAGGAAACAACGAGCGATCGTACGCGACGAGGTGTCAGAGCGGGTGCCTGTGACGAGCGGGGCTCCACAAGGATCAGTCCTAGGACCGGTGCTGTTTGTGGCATATGTGAATGACCTGGCGGAAGGGATAGATTCAGAAGTCTCCCTGTTTGCAGACGACGTGAAGCTAATGCGGAGAATTCAGATAGATGAAGATCAGGTATAACTACAAAGGGATCTCGACATGCTGCAAGTCTAGTTCAACAGTTGGCTCCTGGAGTTTAACGCCCACCGAGTGCAAAGTCATGAAGATTGGGAAAGGTCAAAGAAGACCGCAGACGGAGTACAGGCTAGGGGGCCAAAGCCTGCAAACCTCACGCAAGGAAAAGGACCTTGGGGCGAGTATGATACCGAGCACATCTCCTGAGGCGTACATCAGCCAAAAAACTGCTGCAGCATATGGGCGCTTGGCACACCTAAGAATAGTTTCCGACACTTGAATAAGGAATTCGTTCAAGACTATATACACCGTATACGTCAGGCCCGTATTTGAGAATACAGCACCAGTATGAAACCCACACCTGGTCAAGCACGTCAAGAAATTAGAGGAAGTGCAAAGTTTTGCAATAATATTAGTCCCGGAGCTACGGGGTATGACCTACGAGGTGAGGTTAAGGGAAATCGACCTGACGACACTGGAGGACATGAAAGATGAGAGGGGACATAACGACATATATAATACTGAGAGGAATTAACAAGGTAGATAGGGACAGATGTTTCAGAGATGGGACACAGCAACAAGGGGGTCGCAACTGGAAGCTGAAGACTCATATGAGTCACAGGGATGTTAGGAAGTATTTCTTCAGCCATAGAGTTGTCTGGAAGTGGAATAATCTGGGGAGTGATGTGGTGGAGGCAGGATAAATACAGTTTTAAGGAGAGATACGATAAAAGTGGTGGAGCAGGGAGTGGACCTAGTAGTGACCAGCAAGGAGGCGGGCCCAAGAGCTATGAATCAACCGTTGAAACCACAAATAGGCGCGCGCGCACACACACACACACACACACACACACACACACACACACACACACACACACACACACAGATTGGACACAGTAACAAGGGGACACAGTTGGAAGCTGAAGACACAGATGAATCACAGGGATGTTAGGAAGTATTTCTTCAGCCACAGAGTAGTCAGTAAGTGGAATAGTTTGGGAAGCGATGTAGTGGAGGCAGGATCCATACATAGCTTTAAGCAGAGGTATGATAAAGCTCACGGCTCAGGGAAAGTGACCTAGTAGCGATCAGTGAAGAGGCGGAGCTAGGAGCTCGGACTCGACCCCCGCAACCTCAACTAGGTGAGTACACACACACACACACACACACACACACACACACACACACACACACACACACACACACACACACACACACACACACACAGACACACACACTCACACTCACACTCACACAAACACTCACATTTTCTCTCTTCATATTCTCTCTCACTGACACTACACGTGGTCATACATACTGACACTGCAAGTGGTCATACATACTGACACTACACGTGGTCATACAGACACTACAAGTGGTCATACATACTGACACTACACGTGGTCATACATACTGACGCTACACGTGGTCATACATGCTGACACTACACGTGGTCATACATACTGACGCTACACGTGGTCATACATACTGACTACACGTGGTCATACATACTGACACTACACGTGGTCATACATACTAACACTACACGTGGTCATACATACTAACACTACACGTGGTCATACATACTGACACTACACGTGGTCATACATACTAACACTACACGTGGTCATACATACTAACACTACACGTGGTCATACATACTGACACTACACGTGGTCATACTTTAGTTTTCTCTTTTCTTTCTATTCTTTCATTCTTTATCAGTTTTCTTGTATGCAAAATTTTCCTTTATTTTTGCAGCCCCAGTCCCTGCCAGGCGGCCCTCAGCCTGGCAGGGGCTAGTATGTAGCCTGATAGAAGCTGGTCCAAAGTCTGGCTGGGGCTAGTCTACCGACTGGAAGGGACTGGTCTGCAGTCTAGCAGGAGCTGGTCTGCAGTCTGGCAGGAGCTGGTCTGCAGTCTGGCAGGAGCTGGTCTGCAGTCTGGCAGGAGCTGGTCTGCAGCCTGGCAGGAGCTGGTCTACAGCCTGGCAGGAGCTGGTCTACAGCCTGGCAGGAGCTGGTCTACAGCCTGGCAGGAGCTGGTCTACAGCCTGGCAGGAGCTGGTCTACAGCCTGGCAGGAGCTGGTCTACAGCCTGGCAGGAGCTGGTCTACAGCCTGGCAGGAGCTGGTCTACAGCCTGGCAGGAGCTGGTCTACAGCCTGGCAGGAGCTGGTCTACAGCGTGGCAGGAGCTGGTCTTCAGCGTGGCAGGAGCTGGTCTTCAGCGTGGCAGGAGCTGGTCTTCAGCCTGGCAGGAGCTGGTCTACAGCCTGGCAGGAACTGGTCTACAGCCTGGCAGGAGCTGGTCTACAGCCTGGCAGGAGCTGGTCTACAGCCTGGCAGGAGCTGGTCTTCAGCGTGGCAGGAGCTGGTCTTCAGCCTGGCAGGAGCTGGTCTACAGCCTGGCAGGAACTGGTCTACAGCCTGGCAGGAGCTGGTCTACAGCCTGGCAGGAGCTGGTCTACAGCCTGGCAGGAGCTGGTCTACAGCCTGGCAGGGGTAACTGATATGTAATCAGTAAGTTACTAAGCTGGGATGTGTGTGTGTGGAGTCGGTGGCGGGCGAACGACAACGTTGGCAAAGTAAATTAATTCTACTCGGTAATATGTTCCGCTAATTAATTCAAACTCTTGCCAAAGTGCAGTGGTAAAGACATTTATTCTGCTTTATTTACACTTAAAAAGTTCTCTAGCCTTTACTATGCCATTTAGTTAGCAGGTTCAGAGACGGGAGGGTGCACTAAAGATTCTTGAATGTGTGTGTGTGAAACTGTGGATCGGTGTTTACTGTGGCGTGTGTAGCCTGGGTTATAGCCGGGAGGGCAGCTATGTTGGCGTGGTTGTTTGTATCACATTGTTGCCGTGGTTAGTCTCCTCTTTAGTGACCTAGTGCACGGCAACGATGTCTTGTTTTGGTGAGGAGTTAAGTGTGTTATGGTGGTGTTGTGGCAGTGTTGTGGTGCTAACTTGTGTTGGACGGGGTCTGTGTGCAGTGGGGTGGTTGTGTTGAAAGTGGAGAGTTGTAATGTATCTCTTGAAGGATTTTTAGATTTACTGCGGAGAGCTTGAGTGTAGGTTAATTCTTTTGTGATGTTGAGTGAGTATAGTGTATGGTGCAGAGGTTTCCCTTCTTAGGTTAGTGCTTTAGTGAATAGGCGTTGTGGTGTAGTATAACAAAGAAATTGTCATCCTCATCCACTGAAGACCCCCATAGCTTTTATTACTGTATATATTCACGGCATCATTTTCAGTGTCATGATATCCAGTTTCTTCAGAGAATTACAATAGCTATGAAAAGCAGACTCCTTGGCAGTGTTTTAATTGTAAGGGAATCAAGAGGAGTGAAATTATAATTGCGGTGGTCCGTGGCCTGGTGGCTAAAAGCTCTCGTTTCACACGGCGAGGGTCCGGGTTCGATTGGGCGCGTGTTTCTTTACACCGGTTGTCTGTGTTCCCCATTAGTAAAATGGGAACCTGGGAATTAGTGGACTGGTGTGGGTCGCATCCTGGGACAAAACTGGCCTAATTTGCCCGAAATGTTCTGCATAACAAGCGGCTTTCTATATAGTAGTATGTCATTTACGTCAGCTAGACCTGTATACCTTGTACATGTACTTGTAGAAATAAAGATATTATTATTATTAAATATAATGGAAGTTATCGTAGTAGTGATAATATAAAAAAAACTTAGTTATTACAGAGTAGTTAAAAAATATAACAAAAGTGGGTGATATATAATCAAGGGAATCACATATATAATGAACAGTAGGTTACGTAGAAACTCGTGAGACAATACTAATGATGTAAAGTATTGAATACAATCTATACACTGAAGTAATTTTGAACTTTTCTAGTATTCATGTTTCGTTCACGCATTATCACTGGGTCACACAGGTAACATGTTCAAACATGCTTTCATCTTTCTTTTTTTTTTTCTTTTTTGTAACCAAAGTGGCAGGTGATACTTAATGAACTGTAATGTGGGATCACTGCAGGAATCAGTTAGCTCCTCCTCTTTGAGTCTGATCTTCACTTTGACATAGCAGTGAAAAATGCTTGTAAAATACCACTGAATTTTCTCCTCCAGGATTTCCAGATGCTCACAGATCAGCGGTATAATCATTCCTTTATTTGTTGCAGTGTTGTATGGCAACAGATGCTTGTTGCAATCTTTCACTCTCAATTTACATAGTTATCTTTTCTTTAGGAGCATTAAGGTAGTCCAAGAAAAGAATGTTTTCGTTTCTCTCTTGCAGGTTATAATTCATCGTCTTCGTGCTCCTATGTATCTGTTTAGTAGGATAACCTGGCAAACCAGACTATATCAGCTAGTATTTCACAAAATTCGTACATCGGTTTATTAACACTAAACTGCACTTCCTCTTGATAACCGTCTGACTTCTGTACGATGAGTCTTACGTGTCCTGACCCAGGTTCTTCACTCTGCCTGGGGTCGTGACCCAGGTTCTTCACACTGCCTGGGGTCGTGACCCAGGTTCTTCACTCTGCCTGGGGTCGTGACCCAGGTTCTTCACACTGCCTGGGGTCGTGACCCAGGTTCTTCACACTGCCTGGGGTCGTGACCCAGGTTCTTCACACTGCCTGGTGTCGTGACCCAGGTTCTTCACACTGCCTGGTGTCGTGACCCAGGTTCTTCACACTGCCTGGTGTCGTGACCCAGGTTCTTCACACTGCCTGGGGTCGTGACCCAGGTTCTTCACACTGCCTGGGGTCGTGACCCAGGTTCTTCACTCTGCCTGGGGTCGTGACCCAGGTTCTTCACACTGCCTGGGGTCGTGACCCAGGTTCTTCACACTGCCTGGGGTCGTGACCCAGGTTCTTCACACTGCCTGGGGTCGTGACCCAGGTTCTTCACACTGCCTGGGGTCGTGACCCAGGTTCTTCACTCTGCCTGGTGTCGTGACCCAGGTTCTTCACACTGCCTGGGGTCGTGACCCAGGTTCTTCACTCTGCCTGGGGTCGTGACCCAGGTTCTTCACACTGCCTGGGGTCGTGACCCAGGTTCTTCACACTGCCTGGGGTCGTGACCCAGGTTCTTCACACTGCCTGGGGTCGTGACCCAGGTTCTTCACACTGCCTGGGGTCGTGACCCAGGTTCTTCACACTGCCTGGGGTCGTGACCCAGGTTCTTCACACTGCCTGGGGTCGTGACCCAGGTTCTTCACACTGCCTGGGGTCGTGACCCAGGTTCTTCACTCTGCCTGGGGTCGTGACCCAGGTTCTTCACTCTGCCTGGGGTCGTGACCCAGGTTCTTCACTCTGCCTGGGGTCGTGACCCAGGTTCTTCACACTGCCTGGGGTCGTGACCCAGGTTCTTCACACTGCCTGGGGTCGTGACCCAGGTTCTTCACACTGCCTGGGGTCGTGACCCAGGTTCTTCACACTGCCTGGGGTCGTGACCCAGGTTCTTCACACTGCCTGGGGTCGTGACCCAGGTTCTTCACACTGCCTGGGGTCTGTTCTTCACCTGGGGTCGTGACCCAGGTTCTTCACTCTGCCTGGGGTCGTGACCCAGGTTCTTCACTCTGCCTGGGGTCGTGACCCAGGTTCTTCACTCTGCCTGGGGTCGTGACCCAGGTTCTTCACTCTGCCTGGGGTCGTGACCCAGGTTCTTCACACTGCCTGGGGTCGTGACCCAGGTTCTTCACTCTGCCTGGGGTCGTGACCCAGGTTCTTCACACTGCCTGGGGTCGTGACCCAGGTTCTTCACACTGCCTGGGGTCGTGACCCAGGTTCTTCACACTGCCTGGGGTCGTGACCCAGGTTCTTCACTCTGCCTGGGGTCGTGACCCAGGTTCTTCACACTGCCTGGGGTCGTGACCCAGGTTCTTCACTCTGCCTGGGGTCGTGACCCAGGTTCTTCACACTGCCTGGGGTCGTGACCCAGGTTCTTCACTCTGCCTGGGGTCGTGACCCAGGTTCTTCACACTGCCTGGGGTCGTGACCCAGGTTCTTCACTCTGCCTGGGGTCGTGACCCAGGTTCTTCACACTGCCTGGGGTCGTGACCCAGGTTCTTCACTCTGCCTGGGGTCGTGACCCAGGTTCTTCACACTGCCTGGGGTCGTGACCCAGGTTCTTCACTCTGCCTGGGGTCGTGACCCAGGTTCTTCACTCTGCCTGGGGTCGTGACCCAGGTTCTTCACTCTGCCTGGGGTCGTGACCCAGGTTCTTCACACTGCCTGGGGTCGTGACCCAGGTTCTTCACTCTGCCTGGGGTCGTGACCCAGGTTCTTCACTCTGCCTGGGGTCGTGACCCAGGTTCTTCACTCTGCCTGGGGTCGTGACCCAGGTTCTTCACACTGCCTGGGGTCGTGACCCAGGTTCTTCACTCTGCCTGGGGTCGTGACCCAGGTTCTGGGGTCGTGACCCAGGTTCTTCACACTGCCTGGGGTCGTGACCCACTCTGCCTGGGGTCGTGACCCAGGTTCTTCACACTGCCTGGGGTCGTGACCCAGGTTCTTCACACTGCCTGGTGTCGTGACCCAGGTTCTTCACTCTGCCTGGGGTCGTGACCCAGGTTCTTCACTCTGCCTGGGGTCGTGACCCAGGTTCTTCACTCTGCCTGGGGTCGTGACCCAGGTTCTTCACTCTGCCTGGGGTCGTGACCCAGGTTCTTCACTCTGCCTGGGGTCGTGACCCAGGTTCTTCACTCTGCCTGGGGTCGTGACCCAGGTTCTTCACACTGCCTGGGGTCGTGACCCAGGTTCTTCACTCTGCCTGGGGTCGTGACCCAGGTTCTTCACACTCTGGGGTCGTGACCCAGGTTCTTCACACTGCCTGGGGTCGTGACCCAGGTTCTTCACACTGCCTGGGGTCGTGACCCAGGTTCTTCACTCTGCCTGGGGTCGTGACCCAGGTTCTTCACTCTGCCTGGGGTCGTGACCCAGGTTCTTCACACTGCCTGGGGTCGTGACCCAGGTTCTTCACACTGCCTGGGGTCGTGACCCAGGTTCTTCACTCTGCCTGGGGTCGTGACCCAGGTTCTTCACTCTGCCTGGGGTCGTGACCCAGGTTCTTCACACTGCCTGGGGTCGTGACCCAGGTTCTTCACACTGCCTGGGGTCGTGACCCAGGTTCTTCACTGGGGTCGTCTGCCTGGGGTCGTGATCCAGGTTCTTCACTCTGCCTGGGGTCGTGACCCAGGTTCTTCACACTGCCTGGGGTCGTGACCCAGGTTCTTCACTCTGCCTGGGGTCGTGACCCAGGTTCTTCACTCTGCCTGGGGTCGTGACCCAGGTTCTTCACTCTGCCTGGGGTCGTGACCCAGGTTCTTCACTCTGCCTGGGGTCGTGACCCAGGTTCTTCACTCTGCCTGGGGTCGTGACCCAGGTTCTTCACACTGCCTGGGGTCGTGACCCAGGTTCTTCACACTGCCTGGGGTCGTGACCCAGGTTCTTCACACTGCCTGGTGTCGTGAGGTTCTTCCCGGTTCTTCACACTGCCTGGGGTCGTGACCCAGGTTCTTCACACTGCCTGGGGTCGTGACCCAGGTTCTTCACACTTCCTGCCTGGGGTCGTGACCCAGGTTCTTCACACTCTGGGGTCGTGACCCAGGTTCTTCACACTGCCTGGGGTCGTGACCCAGGTTCTTCACACTGCCTGGGGTCGTGACCCAGGTTCTTCACACTGCCTGGGGTCGTGACCCAGGTTCTTCACACTGCCTGGGGTCGTGACCCAGGTTCTTCACTCTGCCTGGGGTCGTGACCCAGGTTCTTCACTCTGCCTGGGGTCGTGACCCAGGTTCTTCACTCTGCCTGGGGTCGTGACCCAGGTTCTTCACTCTGCCTGGGGTCGTGACCCAGGTTCTTCACACTGCCTGGGGTCGTGACCCAGGTTCTTCACTCTGCCTGGGGTCGTGACCCAGGTTCTTCACACTGCCTGGGGTCGTGACCCAGGTTCTGGGGTCGTCACACACTGCCTGGGGTCGTGACCCAGGTTCTTCACACTGGGGTCGTGACCCAGGTTCTTCACACTGCCTGGGGTCGTGACCCAGGTTCTTCACACTGCCTGGGGTCGTGACCCAGGTTCTTCACACTGCCTGGGGTCGTGACCCAGGTTCTTCACACTGCCTGGGGTCGTGACCCAGGTTCTTCACACTGCCTGGGGTCGTGACCCAGGTTCTTCACACTGCCTGGGGTCGTGACCCAGGTTCTTCACACTGCCTGGGGTCGTGACCCAGGTTCTTCACTCTGCCTGGGGTCGTGACCCAGGTTCTTCACTCTGCCTGGGGTCGTGACCCAGGTTCTTCACTCTGCCTGGGGTCGTGACCCAGGTTCTTCACTCTGCCTGGGGTCGTGACCCAGGTTCTTCACTCTGCCTGGGGTCGTGACCCAGGTTCTTCACTCTGCCTGGGGTCGTGACCCAGGTTCTTCACTCTGCCTGGGGTCGTGACCCAGGTTCTTCACTCTGCCTGGGGTCGTGACCCAGGTTCTTCACTCTGCCTGGGGTCGTGACCCAGGTTCTTCACTCTGCCTGGGGTCGTGACCCAGGTTCTTCACTCTGCCTGGGGTCGTGACCCAGGTTCTTCACTCTGCCTGGGGTCGTGACCCAGGTTCTTCACTCTGCCTGGGGTCGTGACCCAGGTTCACACTGCCTGGGGTCGTGACCCAGGTTCTTCTGCCTGGGGTCGTGACCCAGGTTCTTCACACTGCCTGGGGTCGTGACCCAGGTTCTTCACACTGCCTGGGGTCGTGACCCAGGTTCTTCACACTGCCTGGGGTCGTGACCCAGGTTCTTCACACTGCCTGGGGTCGTGACCCAGGTTCTTCACTCTGCCTGGGGTCGTGACCCAGGTTCTTCACTCTGCCTGGGGTCGTGACCCAGGTTCTTCACTGGGGTCTGTTCTTCACCTGGGGTCGTGACCCAGGTTCTTCACACTGCCTGGGGTCGTGACCCAGGTTCTTCACTCTGCCTGGGGTCGTGACCCAGGTTCTTCACTCTGCCTGGGGTCGTGACCCAGGTTCTTTCTGGGGTTCACTCTGCCTGGGGTCGTGACCCAGGTTCTTCACTCTGCCTGGGGTCGTGACCCAGGTTCTTCACTCTGCCTGGGGTCGTGACCCAGGTTCTTCACTCTGCCTGGGGTCGTGACCCAGGTTCTTCACTCTGCCTGGGGTCGTGACCCAGGTTCTTCACACTGCCTGGGGTCGTGACCCAGGTTCTTCACACTGCCTGGGGTCGTGACCCAGGTTCTTCACACTGCCTGGGGTCGTGACCCAGGTTCTTCACTCTGCCTGGGGTCGTGACCCAGGTTCTTCACTCTGCCTGGGGTCGTGACCCAGGTTCTTCACTCTGCCTGGGGTCGTGACCCAGGTTCTTCACACTGCCTGGGGTCGTGACCCAGGTTCTTCACTCTGCCTGGGGTCGTGACCCAGGTTCTTCACTCTGCCTGGGGTCGTGACCCAGGTTCTTCACACTGCCTGGGGTCGTGACCCAGGTTCTTCACACTGCCTGGGGTCGTGACCCAGGTTCTTCACACTGCCTGGGGTCGTGACCCAGGTTCTTCACACTGCCTGGGGTCGTGACCCAGGTTCTTCACACTGCCTGGGGTCGTGACCCAGGTTCTTCACACTGCCTAGCAAATAATCGTCACTGCAGCATTCGTCTTTTAATTAAAATCTCAATTTTTGTAGCTTCGTTTACGGTATTGAGGCGGTCCTTGTATTGAGGCGGTCCTTGTATTGAGGCGGTCCTTGTATTGAGGTGGTCCTTGTATTGAGGTGGTCCTTGTATTGAGGCGGTCCTTGTATTGAGGCGGTCCTTGTATTGAGGCGGTCCTTGTATTGAGGCGGTCCTTGTATTGAGGTGGTCCTTGTATTGAGGTGGTCCTTGTATTGAGGTGGTCCTTGTATTGAGGCGGTCCTTGTATTGAGGCGGTCCTTGTATTGAGGCGGTCCTTGTATTGAGGTGGTCCTTGTATTGAGGCGGTCCTTGTATTGAGGTGGTCCTTGTATTGAGGTGGTCCTTGTATTCGTACAATCATCGCTCCTTCACTCAATTAGTAGTATCTAAATAATATTGTCTCTCTCCGCTAATGACATAAATCCAAACTACGGTACGAGTGGGGTTAGAACCTATGGCAAGTGAGTCGCACAACTCCGGGCTTGTGCGTAAGCCACTGGACCAGCTGGCTACAAAAAGATTCATGCAACCAAGTATATTTACGCACTGGCTTGGAGTTTTGCGAGTCACTTGACATGGGTTCTAACCCCACCCGTAGCGTGGTTTGTTTGCCATCGTGTTATTACGATTTCGTGAGACACAAATCCTTTAACTGACCCAATGACTGATCAGCTTATCCAGGGAACAGCAGCTGAGTGCAAGTAGTTATTTGAGGTGACTCAACCTTAAGTCCCGTCAAAGCCGTCATAATGACTCGCTGAAGGAGACTTCACTCTAAGACTGGCTTCCACTCACCGTTCATCCCACAACTTTCATTTATATAATATAAAACCTATTATGGTTTTGTCAGTAACAAAAAAAATGTTTCAAATGTGTAACGTGTAGAAATGCATAAATATTTGCTAGTAAACAGCTGATATTGCAATTTTGTTTACTCACTGTTATCCCTGTTTGTTCTGTACATTGATGGCAGACTGATCTGTGCTGTCCATTGATGGCAGACTGATCTGTGCTGTCCATTGATGGCAGACTGCTCTGTCCATTGATGGCAGACTGCTCTGTCCTTTGATGGCAGACTGCTCTGTCCTTTGATGGCAGACTGCTCTGTCCTTTGATGGCAGACTGCTCTGTCCATTGATGGCAGACTGCTCTGTCCATTGATGGCAGACTGCTCTGTCCATTGATGGCAGACTGCTCTGTCCATTGATGGCAGACTGCTCTGTCCATTGATGGCAGACTGCTCTGTCCATTGATGGCAGACTGCTCTGTCCATTGATGGCAGACTGCTCTGTCCATTGATGGCAGACTGCTCTGTCCATTGATGGCAGACTGCTCTGTCCATTGATGGCAGACTGCTCTGTCCATTGATGGCAGACTGCTCTGTCCATTGATGGCAGACTGCTCTGTCCATTGATGGCAGACTGCTCTGTCCATTGATGGCAGACTGCTCTGTCCATTGATGGCAGACTGCTCTGTCCATTGATGGCAGACTGCTCTGTCCATTGATGGCAGACTGCTCTGTCCATTGATGGCAGACTGCTCTGTCCATTGATGGCAGACTGCTCTGTCCATTGATGGCAGACTGCTCTGTCCATTGATGGCAGACTGCTCTGTCCATTGATGGCAGACTGCTCTGTCCATTGATGGCAGACTGCTCTGTCCATTGATGGCAGACTGCTCTTACAAATGATACTTAAGGATTTCTCAATACCTGTTGTGTACGTAGGGAATAACGACATTCAGGTTGATCGTCTGACTGAGTATCAGAGGTAGAGAGTACAGGATCAGGAGGATTGTCAGAGTGTCACATTAGTCTGGGTTGGAACCTCATTATCATCACATACTAACTTCATATGATCTAAATGCGATTCTTTATACTGACCAGTACTAATTTCTCTAACCTTATACTTATTACCAGTGATATGTTCAACTACTCGATAAGGACCAACAAACTTTTGATCAAGCTTTGGCATTGCAGACGTTTTGTTAGCATAACTCTCGAACCTACTTTGATTTTGGATGGCTTTGCTCGAGTGTTTGCGACTCTTGTAAATTCTGCTGTTGATTTATGAAGTGTTTCACGGATTCTTCTAAAGACGCTTTGAGCTAAGCTAGTACGAGTTGCTATGAAATCATCAGGGTTGTAATTTGGTTTTGGATTAGAATATAGCAACTTATAAGGCAAGCGTTTATGTACACCGTACAATGCATAATGTGGAGTGTCACCTATAGGAACATTGTAAGCAGAATTTATAGCACACTGCACATCAGGTATAACTTCATCCCAAGTTTCACTGTTGGGATTGATAGTGGCTCTCAAGACATCAAGTACTTTCTTATTGGTTCGTTCCGCTAACCCATTGCTGGCAGGATGATGAGGAACAATGGTGGATTTAGAGATCTTGTACAAGGTACACAAATTTTCAAGAATCTCATTACAGAATTCACCTCCATTATCTGTTACTAGGGACTTAGGGGTGGTATGCCTGCAGATAATGCGTTCTTTAAATGCTTTAGCTACTGTCTTGGCAGTCTTATCTGCAATAGGAACTAACTCACAATATCTGGTGAAATGGTCTACCATAACACACAGATGTTTGTTGCCCTGGAGGGAACATTGGAAATTAGTTAACAGATCTAGTTTTGAGTGCACCGAATCTGCCTTTCTGTTAAACACTTCTTTCTTTGTATATATTTCTTCCTCGGAATCCGTAGATCACATGAATACAGATCGATCGATCAAATATTTTTTTATCACTTCTATTGTGTAATCCCAATGTTGAGTTTCATTACAGTTTTAATTACGTAAGCTTCCGTTACAATATTCTACTTATGTATGTTATAATGTTCAATTATTGTGTACTTTGACATTGTATAGAATCAGCCCAAGCCGTACACCTGCCGTTTCTAGTTTGTATTAGCTGTATGTCGGGACGACATACGTTAGCCTCGCCGAGCTCTCAGTAGTATCAGTTACCAGTAACCAGTTACCAGTAGATGACTCACTACCAACTGTCTGTGTGAATCACTGACTGTTATTCATGTTGCTGCTGACCATAGCATGTTTTTGAATGCCGTTCACCCGCTAGGCACTGGTGGGTCAGTCTTAAGATAGGGAGCAGAGAGGCAGAGCGGCTGATGGTGCTTCCCATACTTTCCGTCGTAATTATACGTACTAACCAGCCTACGTGAGTGTTTTTACCCCATCCATGTTGTCGAACCCACATGACACAGACTGCTCTGTACATTGATGTCAGACTGCTCTGTACATTGATGTCAGACTGCTCTGTACATTGATGTCAGACTGCTCTGTACATTGATGTCAGACTGCTCTGTACATTGATGTCAGACTGCTCTGTACATTGATGTCAGACTGCTCTGTACATTGATGTCAGACTGCTCTGTACATTGATGAGACTCCTCTCAGCATTGATGACAGAATGCTTTGTGCTCTTCACAGTGATGTTTCAGTGCCAGTAAAAATCTCTTCGTTAAAGGAATTAAAGCAGCCTTCCTCTTACTAGGGTCAAATCTGTTTCCCACCAGGTCTCCAGACGCTGTGCGACCCTTGCGGGTTTAGAGCTTCCCAGTGAATATAATGTACACACAAAGCATCATTCTTTTAGATATTAAAAAATATCTTTAAAAATATTGTTAAAAGATTGAAAGTACAATCCACTGCCATTGTTTAATTCGTAGTGGCACCCCAGTGCGTGGCACCCCAGTGTATGGCACTCCAGTGTGTAGCACCACAGTGTGTAGCACCCCAGTGTGTAGCACCCCAGTGTATGGCACCCAAGTGTGTGACACTCCAGTGCATGACACCCTAGTGTATGGTACATCAGTGTCTAGCACCCTTGTGTATGACACCCCAGTATCTAGCACCCCAGTGTGTAGCACCCCAGTGTGTAGCACCCCAGTGTGTAGCACCCCAGTGTGTAGCACCCCAGTATCTAGCACCCCAGTGTGTAGCACCCCAGTGTGTAGCACCCCAGTGTGTAGCACCCCAGTGTGTAGCACCCCAGTGTGTAGCACCCCAGTGTGTAGCACCCCAGTGTATGGCACCCCAGTGTATGGCACCCCAGTGTATGGCACCCAAGTGTGTGACACCCCAGTGCATGACACCCTAGTGTATGGTACATCAGTGTCTAGCACCCTTGTGTATGACACTCCAGTATCTAGCACACCAGTGTGTAGCACCCTAATGTGTAGCACCCCAGTGTATAGCACCCCAGTGTGTAGCACCCCAGTGTGTAGCACCCCAGTGTGTAGCACCCCAATGTGTGGTACCCCAGTGTGTGGCACCCCAGCGTGTAGCACCCCAGTGTGTGGCACCCCAGGAAGACATTCCTGGCACCCAGTGTGTAGCACCCAAGTGTGTGGCACCCAAGTGTGTGGCACCCAGTGTGAAGCACCTCAGTGTGTACCATCCTGGTGTCTAGCACACCATTGTATGGCACCCCAGTGTGTGGCACCTCAGTGTGTGGCACCCCAGTGTGTGACACCTCAGTGTGTGGCACCCGAGTGTGTAGCACCCCATTGTGTAGCACCCCATTGTGTAGCACCCCATTGTGTAGCACCCAGTGTGAAGCACCCCAGGAAGACATACCTGGAAACCCAATGTGTAGCACCCCAGTGTGTCGCACCACAGGAAGACATGCCTGGTACCCCAGTGTGTCTCACCACAGGAAGACATGCCTGGCACCCCAGTGTGTCTCACCACAGGAAGACATGCCTGGCACCCCAGTGTGTCGCACCACAGGAAGACATGCCTGGCACCCCAGTGTGTCGCACCACAGGAAGACATGCCTGGCACCCCAGTGTGTCGCACCACAGGAAGACATGCCTGGCACCCCAGTGTGTCTCACCACAGGAAGACATGCCTGGCACCCCAGTGTGTCTCACCACAGGAAGACATGCCTGGCACCCCAGTGTGTCTCACCACAGGAAGACATGCCTGGCACCCCAGTGTGTCTCACCACAGGAAGACATGCCTGGCACCCCAGTGTGTCTCACCACAGGAAGACATGCCTGGCACCCCAGTGTGTAGCACCACAGGAAGACATGCCTGGCACCCCAGTGTGTCTCACCACAGGAAGACATGCCTGGCACCCCAGTGTGTCGCACCACAGGAAGACATGCCTGGCACCCCAGTGTGTAACACCCGACATACATACCTTGCACTCCATTGTGTAGCACCCGAAATTCATGCCTGGCACCCCAGTGTGTAGCACTCGCCATTCATGCCTGGCACCCCAGTATGTAGCGCCCCACGTAGATGTCTGGCACCCTAGTGTGTGGCATTAAATTCAAACATCCTTGGCAACCCAGGGTGTAACATCCCTTGGAGACATGCCTGACACCCCAGTGTGTGAGAGATACTGCAGGCACACATGCCTGGCACTACAGTGTCACTGTGCCCTGGCTAGGATTTACTGGTTTAGTGTGTGTGTGTGTGTGTGTGTGTGTGTGTGTGTGTGTGTGTGTGTGTGTGCGCGCGCGCTGCAGAAATGTGAAGTAGGTTAGTGCTTCACTAAACATTGTGATGCTGAGGTAGTGCTTCACTACATAGTGTGGTGCTGAGGTAGTGCTTCACTACATAGTGTGGTGCTGAGGTAGTGCTTCACTACATAGTGTGGTGCTGAGGTAGTGCTTCACTACATAGTGTAGTGCTGAGGTAGTGCTTCACTACATAGTGTGGTGCTGAGGTAGTGCTTCACTACATAGTGTGGTGCTGAGGTAGTGCTTCACTACATAGTGTGGTGCTGAGGTAGTGCTTCACTATAGTGTGGTGCTGAGGTAGTGTGTGGTGCCGAGGTAGTGCTTCACTACATAGTGTGGTGCCGAGGTAGTGCTTCACTACATAGTGTGTAGTGCTTCACTACATAGTGTGGTGCTGAGGTAGTGCTTCACTACATAGTGTGGTGCTGAGGTAGTGCTTCACTACATAGTGTGGTGCTGAGGTAGTGCTTCACTACATAGTGTGGTGCTGAGGTAGTGCTTCACTACATAGTGTGGTGCTGAGGTAGTGCTTCACTACATAGTGTGGTGCTGAGGTAGTGCTTCACTACATAGTGTGGTGCTGAGGTAGTGCTTCACTACATAGTGTGGTGCTGAGGTAGTGCTTCACTACATAGTGTGGTGCCGAGGTAGTGCTTCACTACATAGTGTGGTGCTGAGGTAGTGCTTCACTACATAGTGTGGTGCTGAGGTAGTGCTTCACTACATAGTGTGGTGCTGAGGTAGTGCTTCACTAAACATTGTGATGCTGAGGTAGTGCTTCACTACATAGTGTGGTGCTGAGGTAGTGCTTCACTACATAGTGTGGTGCTGAGGTAGTGCTTCACTACATAGTGTGGTGCTGAGGTAGTGACGTGTAGGCAAGTTATTATAAACACAGGTTGTAGTCTAATAATCTGTAGCACCTGATCGTAATTAAGTGAGCAAACAAAGCACTAAGCACGCCACATAACCGTGGTGATCTAGAGGTGCCACGGGTGTCGGGTTCAGCTCCTGGATAGGCTCCTCTACTATTATAATATAAAAGAAGCGCTAAACTAATGGTCTGTAGCGCCTGGTCGTAACTAAGTCAGCAAACAAAGAACTCAGCAGGGCGGAGCAGGGGCGAGCAAACAAGCAGGGGCGAGCAAACAAGCAGGGGTGAGCAAACAAGCAGGGGCGAGCAAACAAGCAGGGGCGGATTTCTTTACCTATGTATTCCTTCACCTATATATGTCGTGCCGAATAGGTAAAATTTGCGATTTTGGGTTAGATAGCAACGTTCTTCTTGCCGAATAAGGCAAGCGAAAATTTGTCTGTAATAATTTAGCAAGAATCATTCTGAACCTAACGAACAAAAAAAAATATTTCATTGTTTATTATTAAATTATTAAAAACTTGTCTAAAATATATTTAGTTGGATTAGGCTAAATTAAATTGCGCTTGTTATAATAAGGTTAAGTAAGTTTACTAAGGTTGTTTTGGTACAAAATTATTAATTATTCCGTTAACGTAAATTAAAAAAATATATTTTTAAATGTACATGTATAAGAGAAAATTTTAGAAAGGACTTAATTTAAATGAGTTCTTGCTATTTGACCAGTTTACTTAATCGGCACAACACACACACACACACACACATACACACACACACATACACACACACACACACACACACACACACACACCTGCATGAGCCAGTAAGAGTACACACACACACACACACACACACACACACACACACACACACACACACACACACACACACCTGCATGAGCCAGTAAGAGAAAAACAAACACATTAAAGGAAACGTGTTTACATATAACTGTAGTACATGTGCTCGAAACGTGTTGAAAACTTCCGAAACACGCAAATAAAATTGTTTGTTTAGTGTTCGTTTAAATTTTTATTGGACGTCACTTTTAATTGGTAGCTTCTGATGAATTTGTTCAATTAATGTCATGGAGGTCACGGCATTGTTTGTGTTGCAAAATGTCTCTAAAGTTCAGCAGTTAACTGAGGTGACCTCGGGTAGGGTCACCACCATTTTCAGTAGCTTAGCTGAGGTGACCTCGTATAGGGTCACCACTACCATGGTCAGTAGGTTAACTGAGGTGACTTCCTGTAGAGTCATATCACCATCAGTAGTCAGCACCTTCAAAGTCAGCATCTTTGACTGAGGTCCTACTGGAGGTCACTACCACCAGTGTCACAAACTTAACTGGAGTATACCTGGAGAGAGTTCCGGGGGTCAGAGCCCCCTCGGCCCGGTCTGACAGTCCGGAAACTTTAGGTCTATGGACGGAAATAATTTCATAAAAGGTTAATCTTGGTGATGGTAAGCACAGTGTAACACGTCCCGTGACACCTCACGTCAGGCTACTTAACATGTTGGAAACTTGTAAAACCTGCCTGAGCATGACTTCATGTTATTAACAATACCCTTGACTAAACATGGCTCAGATTATTTTCTAATTTCATATTAGCTATATTTTTTGTTAGTTTTTTAGTTAGATAAAAAGTTTATCACTAAAATACTATGATTGCTCTCGTCTCCTGAGTGAGTGAATATACTTCACTGGGAGGTGTAGAGTAAATAATTTTTTGCATACATTTGATATATATATATATATATATATATATATATATATATATATATATATATATATATATATATATATATATATATATATAACTGTATATTTATATTAAAAAATCTGCTGAGGTTACAAGTCATAAACTACAAAATTACATTACCCGAAAGCTTCAACAACAAGCTATGAATAGTCAGACATTCTCATTTCCTGAAAATAGAAATTTCATGAATGGCATGTACTTTTTCCCTTAGGAAAGTGTGTGTGTGTGTGTATGTGTGTGTGTGTGTACTCACCTACACGTGGTTGGAGGGGTTGATTCATAGTTCTCTTAGCCTTTCTTCATAAGACATTCCCCTCAGCTCCTAGACTAGTCTTGTTGCAAAATTTTGCACTTTGTTTAATTTCTTGACATGCTTCATCAGGTGTGGGTTCCATACTGGTGCTGCATACGCGAATATGTGCCTGACGTGCACGGTGTACCGTATCTTGAATGACTCCTTACTTAGACAAGCCACATGGAACAGAAATCTTTGGCTCTACATCTCTCGCACTCTAGTGCGTCTTCAGGAACTATGATATGTTGCATGAACAAGTTAGTGTGATGGACTGCAAGTCCATCACACAAAGATAAATATCATATCTAAGGTAAATATTATACTTAGAAACAAGGCCTGCCCATGGAAAATCAGCTTAGTCCATTACTCAGCAACTTGTACATGGAATTCCATGGTACTAGAATTCTTAAAGATATCCTCCCTAGTAAAGTCAAGTGGTTCAGATACGTAGATGATGTTCTTTGTTCCCTAGAGATCATGATATTAATTAGTTCCTTCCTAGACTCAATGATTTAGTATCCTCAAGTTTACAAGAGCGCAGGAAATAGATATATTGCCTTTCCTAGGTGTTCTAATTCAATCTGATGACAAGAAATTTATATCTACAGTGTTCAGGAAGTCAACTAATGTGTCGTCATACATTCACTATTATTCCATTCATAAATGTAGGGTTAATGTGTGTTACAGTGTTCTTGAGAGCTTTAAGTATTTGTAGCCCGAAATACTTTGATGGTGAAATTTAATAAGATATTCAACATAACCACTAAACTGAGATATCCTACGGATTTTGTTGAGAAGGTATTATTGGCAGCCAAGAAGACTTTCTACAGGACTGACCCTAGGGAAGTACCTTCCAGGACAAATATACTGGTTTTGCTTTACGATGAGAGTATGCCCAGCCTGCATGATGCATTAAAAAAAGCTCATTATTAATAATGTGTTAAAGAACATAGGGACAGTGAAGCAGAAGTTGTAAACACCATCCAACATTGTTAGGGGTGTTTACAAAATCTCATGCATACTATGCTCTCTTTCGTACGTCGGGCAGACAGGTAAATCACTTGAAATCAGATTAACCCAACATCAGTACTCGTTAAGGACGGCTCATGAGTCAAATGCAATCTTTAATCATGTTAGTACTTGCAATCACTCGCCAGGGTGGGCAGCAGTTCAGGTCATTCTACCCATTAATTCCATTATGGAGAGGAACGTAACTGAATTCTCTCTCATCAGCCATAATAGAAATGTCTAATTTAATTCATGTGATGGAATATACAAACTCAACAGCTGTTTAGTAGTCAATTGTGCACAGTCTTAAGCAAGGATGCTATACAAAATCCACAGATTGCTCATTATGTAACAGGTCCTTTTGGGGAATTGGTGGTTTAGACGTAAGCTCTCCGCACCTTTCCTGCACGATTCACCCGTGGGGAATCCAGCCTTTCTGGGTCGCAGTACATAGAAAATACCAGCAGATTTAACATTCCCTTAGGTGGGTGCAAGAGAGACTATGATAGACTGTTCCACACGTTTCACCCGTCGGAGGTCGCAGTCTACCTTTGGTAGCGTTGAATATCGGGAATTCCATAGTATTAGTAAGTCTGCTTAGGCTCTGCATACAAGTACAGTTGCACAAGTGGATGTGTCTACAACTTACATAATGTGATATATGTGAGTTTGTTAGAATAACCTCGAGAAGTCGGGTAGAGTGACTTATCACCTCTGTGGTCCTAGTGTTAAGAAAGAGTGGAATTGCCATGGACGAAGATTAGTAAACATGTGGGTAGTAGGTAAATATGTAGAGATCTATGTAGAGTCCTTTCTCTGCTGGCACTTCTGGAACATTCTCTGACATACGATAGTACAGATTAACAACTAGGGAATCTGAATAATAATGCAATATTACATATAGCTTGAGTTTGGGTGTGTATTAACCACTTAGGTAAAATGATTCTGTATGGCAATAGATCAGCTGATATCGATTAGATGCGGTTTTGGACTGATTGCTGCATTTTCTTAATATTCTTTGATTTGTTTTCTGTTAACCTCTGAGGTCCTCCACCTTCTCTTACCCCAGAAGGGTGTGTGGAGACGGAGGGAGGTAGGTGTTTGGGTCAGTGACAGTTCTCATTCTGTGTCATTGGCCGCCATTGATACCTGCCTTGCCTCAGAGAATTTCCCGTCATATCTTTTGCTATCTTGGAACATTGCATAGTTTCTGACGATGCACGAGTGTGCAAAAGATCTAGAGCTAAAGATTTAGAGGTGTGCTTACACTACTGTTATAAAACTTCAACATTAACACCCCTCCTTCAGAAGGCAGGCAGTGTATTTCCCATCTCCGGCCTGCCAGTTTTCTTGAATTCCTTCATAAATATTACCTTGCTCACACTCCAACAGCAAGTTATTATGAACACAGGTAAGAACGGCCTGAGACCTGGTCGTAAAGGGAAATGGAGCAAACAGAACTCAACAGTAGACTGTTAATTTATTTTTGCCTTCACCAGATATATACAGGCATGTACAATATGTACAGATAGAAATGGTAAGTGTACACCACGGTGACAGATGGCAAAGCAGAAGCCAGAGAGTGTGCACCGTGCTCAGCCAGCAGCTAGACAAGTCTTTCAATCCGCTTGGTAGAAGTGAACCACGTTTCTTCAGCTTTGGCGGGCTTGCCTGTGATTGGCCAATGAACCAAGGTACTGATTTAACGGCGGGCACCCTATCGATTGTTAAACCCTTAGCACCCTGCTCACTGGTTGAGAAGCAGCCTATATTTGAGTGTGACATACGCTGAATAAATTGTAACATACTCTTTGCATGTCACATACGTCAAGTCATAAAAACCATTTGTCTCTGTTCACTCCTATCAAACATGCTCGTGCATGCTTGCTGGAAGTCTAAGCCCCTGGCACACAAAACCTCCTTTACCCCCTCCATCCTTTCCTAGGCCGACCCCTACCCTGCCTTCCTTCCACTACAAATTTATACACTCTCCAAATCATTCTATTTCGTTCCATCCTCTCTACGTGTCCGAACTACCTCAACAACCTCCCCTCAGCCGCCCTCTGGATAATAGTTTTGGTAATCCCGCACCTCCAAAAGTTAGCATTTGAGTTTTGGTAATCCTACACCTCCAAAAGTTAGCATGTGAGTTTTGGTAATCCAGCACCTCCAAAAGTTAGCATATGAGAGGTTTTTACAAAGAAGTGATGCAAAGGAGGAGGAGAATATGAAGAGAAAAAGAGAGGTTAAGAGAGTGCTGAAGGAATGTAAGAAGAGAGCAAATGAGAGTGGGTGAGATGTTATCAACAAATTTTGCTGAAAATCAGAAAATCTTTTGGAATGAGATTAATAAGTTGAGGAAGCCTAGGGAACGAATGGATTTGATACTTAAAAATAGGAGCGGAGAGTTATTAAATGGAGAGTTAGAAGTATCAGGAAAATGGAGGGAATATTTTGAGGAACTGTTAAATGTTGATGAAGATAGGGAAGCTGTGATTTCTTTTATAGGGCAAGGAAGAATAACATCTTGTGGGAGTGAGGAGCGAGTGAGTTATGAGTGCGGGGGAAGTTCGTGAGGTAGTGGGTAGAATGAAAGGGGGTAAGGCAGCTGGGATTACTGGGATAAAGATAGAAATGTTAAAAGCAGGAGGGGATATAGTTTTGGAGTGGTTGGTGCTTTTATTTAATAAATGTATGGATGGGGGTAATGTACCTAGGGATTGGCAGAGAGCATGCATAGTTCCTTTGTATAAAGGCAAAGGGGATAAAAGAGAGTGTAAAAATTAAAGGGGAATAAGTCTATCGAGTATACCTGATACAGTGTATGGTAGAGTTATTAATGAAAGAATTAAGAGTAAGACAGCTTATTGTGGCATTTTTGGATTTGAAATAGGCGTATGATAGGGTGGATAGGGGGGGGGCAATGCCGAAGATGTGCCAGATGTATGGAATAGGAGGTAGGTTATTCAAAGCTGTGAAGAGTTTTTACGAGGATAGTGAGGCTCAGGTCAGAGTATGCAGGGGAAAGGAAGATTATTTCCCAGAAAAATTAGGCGTTAGACTTAGATGTGTGATGTCACCACATATATATGTCGTACCGAGTAGGTAAAATTGGTTACAGTAACTTAATTTTAAACAAACAGAATGAAATATATTTCTTTCGTTAGGTTCAGAATGAATTTTGCGAAATTATTGCATACACAAATTTTTGCTTGCCTTATTCGGCAAGAAGAGCGTTGCTGTTTAAGACAAAATCGCAAGTTTTACCTATTTGGGACGATATATATATATATAATATATATATATATATATATATATATATATATATATATATATATATATATATATATATATATATATATATATATATATATATATATATATGGCGCACACCTGAGATCAACCTTTAGGAAGGCACTGAACCTGTCACTAGAGCATCGGCAATGGGATCAGGCAACCTTCCCAGTGCGACTGGGAAGTTTAGGGGTGCGCAAAGCAACGCATGTAGCTTTACCTGCTTTTCTGTGTTCGTGTTTGGCTTCCAGTGCATTAGTCAAGAAGATCGTCCCAGAACACTTGAGAGACGTGGTAGGAGCTCAAGACCCCAGGTTTACTGAAACTGCGATGCAGTGGGACACCCTTGCAGACTCCTCCAGTAGACCAGCTCCTCCCAAAGACCACAAACAGTCCCACTGGGACAAACCGATCATGGAAAAAATCGCCAACACAATGCACACCAACGCTTCAGGAAAGGACAAAGCTCGTCTCCTAGCGGTGAAGGCTCCACACTCAGGAGATTTCCTTCTAGCTGTTCCCAATTCCTCCCTGGGCACTCGACTCGACCCACAAGCCATTCGGATTGGTGTTGCTCTTCGCCTAGCCGCCCCCATCCTCACCGAACATAGGTGTATTTGCGGCAGGGCGACAGCTGATCAGTTCGGACTTCATGGTCTTATGTGTCACACATCAGAAGGAAGGGGTGCCAGACATGAGGAGGTCAATGACATCATAACGAGAAGCCTCGCCACAGCCCGTTGCCCAGCTCAACGGGAACCCCAAGTGCAGAGGTCTGACGGAAGTCAAAAGCGTCCTGATGGAGCCACTATGCTACCCTGGAAGGATGGTAAGCAGATTACCTGGGACTACACCTGCACCGCCACATTGGCAGACACCTACTTGCCATACTCCGTAGCTGAAAGGGGTGGAGCTGCCAGCCACAGGGAGACCCCAGAAGACCCGCAAATATGAAGACCTTCCCCCTTGCTATAACTTTATCCCAATAGGATCGGAGACCCTTGGAGCATGGGGCAAGGGTGCTCTAAAGTTCCTCATAGAGCTGGATGAAAAACTCACCATAGAAACCAAGGACCACATCGCGGCCAGCTTCCTCTTTCAGAGACTCAGTGTCGCGATCCAGAGAGGAAATGCCTGCAGCATTCTGGGCACGCGGTCCACCGCCGGGGAGCTGGACCAAGTATTCGAAGTGTAGCTCTGAGTTGCTATCTATGTTGTTTTACTCCATATTGTATTTTTGTCTATATATTATACCAGCCTCCACAAGCAGTTTATATAGTAATGACACCACGAAACAGATGGTTTCATTACCACTTGTTTCGTGGTTTCATTACCATTTTATGGCTTTCTGTAAGACCTCTGAGATGATTGAGTCCTCAATGAACACATTTCATCCCTTTCATCAGAAAATGTTCAATAATCATACCAGTTCACGTCCCTGACCAGCAATGTTCATTGCAACGTTCAGTGAAACCCATGCTTAGTCAGTAGTTCATATTCTGTCTCTGCCATTATACAATAAATTTCATCCATCTGCAAATAGCTGAGCGTTCACTTAGCGTAGAGCGAATGTCCTGCAGCTTGTAAATGCGGAAGTAATGACGTACACAATAAAAGTTCAAATCCCAGTGTCCTGTCAGTTCGCCTCTCTCAATGTTGTCAGGAATACTTGATCGGAGCCCCGTGGCCTGGTGGCAAAAGCTCTCGCTTTACACTGTGAGAGTCCGGGTTCGATTCCCTGCGAAGTAGTGGAAACATTGGGCGTGTTTCCATACACCGGTTGTCTATGTTCACCGATCAGTAAAATTGGTACCTGGGAGTTAGTCGACTGGTGTGGGTCGCATCCTGGGACAAAACTGACCTAATTTGCCGAAATGCTCAGCATAAGAAGCGGTTTTCTATATAGTAGAATGTCATTAATGTCAGCTAGGACTGTATACCTTGTTCATGTAAATAAAGATATTATTATTATTATTATTATTATCATCATTATCATCAAAGTACTGTATCGAAAGTTTTGAAGTACAACTCGTATCTCGTGGCAGATGATGGCTGTCATCTTCCTATGAATCTTTGTAAGAATTCAGTTTAAAATGACTTCTTCCACATCAGTTACATGGGTGAGAAAGCAGTTGATGAGACTGAATATTGCACTACGTGCGTCATCTATAATGAGAACGTTTACCAGCAAAAGTTTTGTTAGAGCAGCTTATGTAACGCAAGAGTAAGTAGTACCAGACATCATGCAGCTTACCAGGAATAAATTGCAGCACACAATTGAGGTGTGCTACCATTCATTATGTTACCCACTGCTCTCATGTAGGACGTGAGGGAAAACTCACCCAGTGGACGATAACACTGTTCTTCTCTCACTCTCCGCTGCCACAGTTTCTACCATTTTGATATTGAGTAATTGGTCACTAGTAGCCACACAATGGAAGTGTTGTTAGGAATGAATTTCACTGTATACATAAAAGCTCTGAAAATTGACAAATTTTCAAGGTCTAAATTAGTGAATGGAGCGAATTTATGTGAGTGATTGCATAGTGATTATTTTCTATTGATGACTGCATGAATCCATTTCAACCAGGATCTTCGGCAGCGCTCAGGCAGGTGTCAGTTTTTCATAAAGGATTTCTTTATCATGCTTCACAGTGTCTAGTTGAAATGTCACAAACAATACTTGCCTTGGCACCGATACTTCGCATGACAGATGTCTGTCTTGGTTTCCTGTTGATCGTTGGTAGAATTGTTCCTCCAATCTTAGTCGAAATATCCAAATAAGGCTATGTAGATAAATGGCTCAGAGAACCGACAAGTTGATAAATTAGACACATGTGCAACACTTGGGTATCTTTATTGTGGAAACGTTTCGCCACACAGTGGCTTCATCAGTCCATACAAAAGAGAGTCGTGAAGAACAGGAGGAGTTTGAGGTAATCTTTCAGGTTAACTTTATACTATAGCGGTGTATCAGATTTGTAGCTGTATCGCTAGAGCACTCAGCTCACACACTGAGGTCCGGAGATCGAATCCTCGGTACGGCTGGAAAACATGAGGACGTGTTGCCATAAGACACCTATTGTCCCTGTTCACCCATCAGTAAAATAGGTACCTGGGTGTTAGTCGATTAGTGTGGGTCGCAACCTGGGACAAAATTGACCTAATTTGCCCGTAATGCTCTGCATAACAAGCGGCTTTCTATATAGTAGTATGTCACTGATGTCAGCTAGGACGGTAATACCTTGTTCATGTACTTGTAGAAATACAGATATTGTTCTTCTTCTTCTTCTTCTTCTTATTATTATTATTATTATTATTATTATTTATTATTGATATTAAAAAGAGAGTGCGTCGTCTTTCTTCAAAGTGAAATGGATGGAAGATTTTACCTGCACTGAACGTTCTCTGGAAGGTGTCAGTATTGATCCTTCAGGGTGTGATGGAGGATATCATTAATATACTGCTGCCACACTACGTTAATGGGATGATATCCTTGAACAGTTCAGCCTCTGTGATTGTGATTCCATAAAGAGCCTGGCCAGGACTGCGGTGATGGGTAACCTTATGTCCATGCCGGTATTCTTTGCATGAACCCCCCCCTTGCATGAAACTATACATGAAGCCCGTGGAATGAAACCCTTTTCATGAAACCCTTTTCATGAAACCCTTTTCATGAAACCTCTTGCATTAAACCTCTTACATGAAACCCCCTTATATGAAATTATTTCGATTTAAAAGATCCTAAAATCTTGCGGTCTTGCGCTCCTCGTCTTCAAGAAATATTTTTAATACCAAGAAATCTCTCACTTCCTAAAAAGCAATTCTTCGTTCAAGAATTTCTTCATCCCAGCGCTCCTTCTAGACAATTTTCGTCACTAAGAAAGACTTACTAAAATGTTAAGGTCTTAAGAAATGAGAATTAAATAAATTTGTAGGTAACTATTTGCTTATTTGAAATGTGTTTTTGGACGCTAAAGTTGTGTGCACTAGAGTTCCCCCACACAAGTTTGTTGTCCAGTTGTTGAGACAATTACCATTTGTTAGGACGAAGTGCACACAAGGACTGAAATACATTAATGCAGGTTTTTGTATATAGATTTTATGTTTCGTATCTAAACGAAAATACCAACCTAGTCTTGCTAAATTTTACGGAGTAAAAAGACCAAGAAAAACTTCACTTGTCTCTCAGTCTGAGAATTTGTCAATATATTTCAGTTTTTTTGTTTTAAGGGGGGGAAAGGTGATGGTCTGTCCTGACAGTATGAGGACAAGTTATTTAGCTGTCAGGTATCAGTGCAGAGGACAGAACGTAATACATTTTCGTACTCAGTGATGACATTCGCGCCAGTGAAAACTCCCCGACACGAGAAACTTCAGCAGGACTGGCAGCAGACACCATCGATGATAACACTGTTGTTCCATTGTCAGGTAATATCTAATTTGTGAAAGTTTTCGTTGAGAAAGATTGTTGGTCATTACACTCATCATTATAACTCTCGAGCATGTGATTGTACTGCATCTACATAGGCCTGACATTAACTTACAGACAATTAATAATTTGTGATATGAATCTTCCAAACCATGTTAAGATTTCCTTGGGGATGTATATGACAGTAAAAAGACCCTCTAATTAAATAACCAATATGATCTTCTCTACATATTTTCTGTTATAACGTAATTATAGATTTGTTAGTAAGTTACTAGTTGGTGGGTAATCGTAGGGTAAGTCTTGCCGAGGTGACCTCCACACTTGAGCAGTATAACTGTTGGTCATCAAGAGGGTAGAGGAGGTTTTTCTTAGTAAACACAAAGTGCAGCCCTGAACCATTCTCGCTATAAGACGCTTGAAGACCTTACATTACATACCTTGAGTTGGACCTAGATTCCATTGTTGGACTTGAACTTTGAGAGTATTACTAAGGTGTACCTTGCTTAAGCGGGTCACCACTCTGAACTTTGGCTCAAAGTATCCAGCACATTATTTACTGCCTTGAGTTGGATATAGTTTATGCACACTGTGTTCATCGTTAGTTATTAAATCTGAGAAAATAGCTTGATCCGTTTTCTAAGTGAGGATTCATACAATTGATGGACTTAGCCTCAAAGCACAATTGTCGTCGGTACACTTCTTAACTTAGTTGTATGTTTGGTGATATTGTAACACTGTTCCTGTGCAATATTTATATTATGTTTTATAATCTAGTGTTGGACTTAACCTATATTTTAATATGTAAAATTATGCGCTTTTATTCCTGATTTGGATGGAGTTGTGTCCTGATTTGTAATATCATTATTATTCTTGCTGGACACTGGCAACTGGCTCACATCCGTTATAGTCGGTTCTTAAGCAACACTGAATTATTATTTCCTTAGACGAGTTCACGTCTGTGAACCATGACGTGCGTGTCTACTACAACTGTTACTGTAATTGTTAGATAATCAAATTACATTGCCTTCTGAGCCCGACTTATGCATGGTTTTTGGTCATGATTCGTTATCCCCAGGCTAGTTTGTAACTATTGTATAACAGGATGAGTAGGCCGTTTGGCAGAAGCAAATACAATGTTGCTAGAATAATAAATGTTTACTGGGGTCGAGGTTTAGCTGCTGATCCCTGTCACCTTCAACAGACTGGCGGAGAGGGTTCCATCTAACTTATCAGACTCTTCCATAGCAACTTTTCATATATGTACGAGGTGTACATCTACTATAACTCAACCCAACTGTATGCAAAACAACCACGGGGAGAGTTGAATGATAGCTTTAGGCCTTTGCTAGAGCAAAGGCGTTCCCTATGATCGTATCTGGTTGGACCTCCTCTTTTTCTGCAACATTGCAAGCTCCTGATGTGTTGATTGCAACACGAAAGTCCTAGAGCCATGATTCAACTCCCCCCATGATTGTTTTGCATCTTACATCGCTTGTTTGCGATATTTGCATAACCCAGTTGTATATTACTAGTTATTACCTTGAGAAAGTATCTCCTAATGATGCTGTTATTCATCCTCAGCGTCTTCTCATACCCGGGTGTTCATGCCTCTTCCCTCATGCGAACACTCTACCCTTTTCTTTCCGTCTTATGCTTCTTTAAATCTTGTATGTGGTAAACATGTCTCGTTTGTTCCTTTACTGCTTTAGTGAGGTGAGGATCAATTTCTATAGTTTTTCTTCGGAGTTCATCTCTCTTCGTTTTGGTACTAGTTTCTTGGTAAATTTTGTTAACCTTTTTTACTAGCCTGACGGGGCGCGGGCGCCCTGCTACTGTTTCCGCTGCCTCTTCTGCTGCTGCTGTTGTTGCTGCTGCTGCTTAGTAGAAAATTATCCTGCTGAGGTTCCTTCAGGATTTAATTACATTAATTTACATATATCGGGCACTCAATAGCCACTCACGTTATCCATCTTGGGTAAGCGCTTAGCCCGTAATAGTCATAAGATGTCTGGGGAATAAGATATAATGAAATTTAATCCAAAGAGAATAGTAGCCCCAGTTTCCTGGATCAAAAACACTGAAGCATCAGTGATCCAGCTTGTATGCCTCGGGAGAGAAAGAAGAGGGGGGGGGGGAGGAAGGAAGGTAGGTAGGTAGGTGGGTGAAGTGTAATACTTATTCTCAAGTCTGTCTTTGTGTTTTGTCTTTCCTGGATTTGTCTTCCTCCCAGATAACACGTTGTCTTCGATGCCTTTCCTGGGGTCCAAGATTCATCATGTCCTGTTTAGTAGCCTCTCAGTCACATCATTCCGCCTTCCTTGCATCATCTCCCCTTCCTTCGTTTTATTTACCCCCGCTGCATCATCTTCCCATCTACCCAACATCATCTCTCCAACTCCCTTCCATCTCATAAATAAGAAATAATGCAACAGCTGGGTATCTTTACTGAGAAACGTTTCGCAAACCATGGCTTTTATCAGTCTAATAGACGCATGAGGAGGGGGACCTTTACAGTGAAGATAGTGGAAGCCGTGGATCAATGTAGTAGTTGCAGACGTGGTCATAAGGGGCGGGGCTCTCTAGTGGATGTAGGTCCTGCCCACAAAGTGGGCTAGAGATTTAGCAGTGGAGTCGAAGACTTTATTTGTGCCAATATTCCATGGTATTGCTGTCAGACAAGTATCATTACTGTGCATTACCGACAAGTTGGTACAAGAATGTCCTATTCTCGTTCTTGTCTGACATAACATGTAATCATGGAACAACTGCTGCATCTCCTCACTACTTCCACTGGCTTCACTCTAAGTGACCATCCTTGTGAGACTCATACTGCTGGCTAATAAAGACTCGGGTATTGCACATGTCTTTTTCAACATTATATTCCTTTCATCTAGTGATCCATAACTCTTCACCACATCTCTCCCCTTATCCGTCATCTCTCCCACATCGTCCCTCATCTCCCGAATTCTCCCATCATCTTCTCCCTCTTTTCCCCCCTCATCTTCCTCCCTACCCATTTCCCCCCACACAAACAAGGAAACACGCTTCCCGGTGCCCTGGACCGTAGAGCACCGTAATGAACACGCAGATACACACACGTAATTCTCTCAGTCAGTATAAGCTTTGTTTAGCCTCGTGAGGGAGGTTATTGACGTGTGTTTACAGGGAAGCAGCGAGCCCTGTGTACAGCAGGGAAGCAGCACCTTGTTGACTCCTCGCTGACTTCCTGCCTAACTCTAACTTGCAAGGTTTTCGCCTCGAGTGACCTGGATACTCCCGGAAACTGAACCGAGTGTTTGTTAGATTTTCTGCTTATGCAGACCGCATCAAGTGGGAGCCCCGTCGAATTTATTGTTGGGTTATAATTAGCTAGGCTTTGTTGGTGGTGTTTGTTGAAGGAGTTGTGTTTGTTGTGTTATTTGTTCAGTGTTGTTTGTTGAGTGTTGTGGTTGTTAGGGTTTTGTTGAGTGTTGTGCTTGCCTAGAGTTATTTGTTGAGTTTTGTGTTTGTTGCGAGTGCTGTTTTGTGAGGGTTTTGTTGAGTGTTTTCTTAGTTGAAGGTATTATGTTGAGTGCTGTTTTTGTTTAGCGTTGTGTTTGTTGTGAGTATTGTGTTTTGAGTGTTTAAGTGTTCTTTGTTGAGTGATGTGTTTGTGAGTGTTGTGTTGTGAGTATTTGGTTGAGGGTGTTTTGATGAGTGCTGTGTTTGTTTAGTGGTGTTTGTGGAGTGTTGTGTTTGTTTAGTGTTCTTTGTTGAGTGATGTGTTTGTAAGTGTTGTGTTGGTTGAGAGTCGTTTGTTGAGAGTGGTGTTTTTGTTGAGTGTTGCGTTTGTTGAGTGTTGTATTTGTTTAGTGTTGTGGTTTAGTGTGGTGCTTTTTGTGTTTGTTGAGTGCTGTTTGTTTAGTGTTGTGATTGTTTAGCGTTGAGTTTTAGTGATGTGCTTGTTTAGTGTTGTGTCTGTTTAGTGTTGTGGTTCTTTAGTATTGTAGTTGTTACAGTTGTTTACATTTGTTACAATTGTTACAATTGTTTAGCGTTGTGTTTGTTTAGTGTTGTTTGCTGAGTGTTTTGAGATTTTTTGTCGATAATGTTTTTGTTTTTTTTATGTTGGCAGTGTTGGTGAGTGTTTTATAACTCCAGGATGATGTACTCCAGGATGATGTACTCCAGGATGATGTACTCCAGGATGATGTACTCCAGGATGATGTCCTCCAGGATGATGCTCTCCAGGATGATGCTCTCCAGGATGATGCTCTCCAGAATTCCTCCTATGAGAGAAAGTGGCAGGCCTAACGGTGCAAAATGCTCTTAAGTGGTAAACGGTGCAACGAAAATTTTAAGAGTTAATTCAAGACTCTCCCTTCACACATGGGAATTAAAAACATATTCATTGCTCTCTTCAAGAGGGTACCTGATAAGCAGCTTCAATCAGTTGGTAATCAGCCAGGCTGATGTGCCCACGGTACACTGCAGGAGGCTAGCACCAGCTGCCTGATTTATCTGACAGTAAACCAGGAGACTTTGTCTGGGACCGGGTCGCGGGGGCAGGAGTTCCGCTCTTTGGAAAAACATTCGGATAAAATTGTAAAGGCAGTATCAAACCGGCAGCACAAATATCATAATCCATAAAAATGTTTCATGGTATATTGAGACGCCATATTACTGACTTAAGGAAAAGCACAAGCTAAACAAGTCAAGATCGTGACAGAATAGAAGCATTTGGTGCGGAATCTGTCTCTTGGATCGTCCAAGACGAAATCCGTGCCAGTTTCATAAGCAAGTTGTTTCTTTCTCCATATACGACTCAACACTTAGATGTGAGACCTCTGGATGTAGTCAACAATTCTACGAACCTTTTTACATCGATTATCTTGATAGAATAGTAAGAGGTGCATCATACAACCTCACAATGTTGTACAGTTCTTCAAAACTCTCACATCGTCTGTCATCATGACTATGTAAAATGTGCATCATACCAGTTCACAATGGCTCTCAATTTTTCAAACTCGTCACATCGTGTATCACGATAGTTGGGTAAAAAAAATGCATCATACATCACAATTCGGTTCCAGCATTCTTTGTTAACAATGCCTTTTTTGCATAATATCCTTTCAAATAGTGGACGTTAGTGCTGTAAGAAACTGGTCATGCTCTTGCGTCACTGACTTTGCTAGACGAACACTACATGTGGCTGTGTGTCACTCAGAAATGTCAAATAAAGTTTGCTAAATATCAATATAGTTTTTAAACAAGGCTCTAGCAGCAGCATGACTTCGTGCTGACACTTTCTGACACTCTTAACGACACGGGAATTGTCTTCAGATCCTTGATTATATTGTCTTATTTATGAATCTATTGTCCATTGTCGACAGGAATATAATTGAATCATGCTTCATAAAAAGCATTTTTGAAATATGAATATATCCTTTGGTTTATATAAATTAGATTTATCTGTAACTAATATAACTATTGTACAAGTATGATAAATTTCTTGAATGTTAAGGTAGTCAGTAAGCCATTAAATTAAGTCGGCCCATAATGCCCAAGCATAATAGAGGCTCTTTTTGCACTGCAACCCATTATTGTAAATACATAACCGCAATGTATTACTTGCAAACAAATAAATAAATTTGAATTTGAGTTTGAAAAGCAGATATATGAATGAAGATTGTAAAATGCCCAAAATTCTTCATTTCAACACTCAGCATCATACATATGATCCAACCAGATTCACATTTTGGGTTGGGCAGGGAAGCCCGTGAGCTATAGTTCACTTCACGAAATTTTTCCTATATATCTGAGTAAATGTCGTTCATGTTACTGACATTGTCATATGACTGTGACATGCAGTTTGCCATTTTAATGTCATGATGAGAGTCGAGAACATTGTCGAACCTCAAATTAAACACTTTCCATCATGTTGGAGTGAAATGTTATACAGTACCAACACGATGATCTAAGACACAAATGCAGTATAAACGAATCTATCTTGACAATGTTTCGCCCACGAAGTGTGATTTTTCAGTAGGCTTGAAAAAGTTGACTACGTGGGAGAATGTCAATAAAGGACGCATTATGCCGCATTCTCATTTTTATTCTTCCCATCATGCTGTTGAACTAGGATGACCTGAAGAATTTATTTAACAGTACATTCATCAATGGTGACAGTGAAATATCACTATCAGCCGATTAGTGTGACTTTTGTCAGGAGTGAAATCAATGCTGATTCCCTAGTTCTTCGCTGCCATCATTTCAGATACGTTGATCTTTATAACACCAGTTGCCAGCAGATCATTAAGTTCGTCAAATGTAGGGCACACTTGCTGGAATGTGATTTATTTATTTATTTATTTAGTAATTTTAGCATACAGAGGTACAAAAAAATACAGGTAAGAGCAGCATGCCAAAGTCACTTATATGCATAGCATTACGGGCTGGCTTAAAATTAACTTAAGATTAACTAAGCAATGATGAAATCAGTGATAAAACATTATTGTAAACAGATAACTATAAAGCACAAATGAGTATTACAAAGACAGGTCATATGGTTGCATGCATTGCTGTACATTCAGTCGAATGCAGTATTCTGTTAGGTAGTGTATTTAAAAAAATAACAAAGTTAGATTGGGTACTAGGTTTAACATTTGTGTGATATAATTATGAGTAACATATAGGATATACAATTTATATGGTTCAGTTATTCAGTATTTATTTGGTTTTGAGTGAGTAAGTGATCTTTGAGAAGAGACTTGAATTTATAAACAGGTAGTGTTTCTTTTATATTTACAGGTAATGAATTCCAGATTTTAGGGCCTTTTATGTGCATTGAGTTTTTGCATAGTGTGAGATGGACGCGAGGAACATCAAAGAGTGATCTGTGCCTTGTGTTATGGTCATGTGTTCTGTTGAGGTTGGCAAGATGTTTGAGGGGAGGGTTAATATCAGAGTTAAGTGTTCTATGTATGTAATAGGTGCAGTAATAAGTATGGATGTTTTGTATGGTGAGTAGGTTGAGTGTTTTGAATATTGGTGGAGTGTGCTGCCTGTAGTGAGAATTTGTTATCATTTTAACTGCAGCCTTTTGTTGGGTAATTAGTGGTCTGAGATGGTTAATTGTTGTTGAGCCCCATGCACAAATTCCATAGGTGAGATAGGGGTAAATAAGAGAGTGATAAAGGGCCAGGAGGGCTGACTGTGGAACATAGTACCGTATCTTCGATAGTATGCCTACAGTCTTCGAAATTTTCTTAGAAATTTGTTGTATATGTGTATGAAATTTGAGTCTATTATCAAGGTGGATTCCTAAGAATTTCCCCTCTGTTAGCTTTGTGATAGGTGATCTGTTTATCGTTATGTTAAGAGGTACATCTGTAGCTCTGTTACCAAACTGAATGAAGTAGGTTTTGTCAATGTTTACTGTAAGTTTGTTATTCGGTGTTTACAGTATTGGCTAGCGTGACTGGGCTCGGGTGAGAGAAGACGTATGTAGTGTCATCTGCAAAAAGTGTGGGTTTGAGTAATTGCGAAGCATTTGGTAGGTCATTTATGTATAGGAGAAAGAGAAGAGGGCCAAGGACACTTCCCTGTGGGACACCAACTGTAATTGGTTGAGCGGAAGAGCTTGCCCCATTTGCGTACACATATTGGCTTCTGTTGCTGAGGTATGACTTGAGGTAGTTGAGGGAGTGCCCTCTAATACCATAGTGTGACAATTTTACGTGGAGCAAGTCATGGTCAACTGTATCAAAAGCTTTACGTAAGTCAATGAAGATCCCCAGTGGGACTTCTTTTTTCTCTATTGCAGTGTATATATGTTCTAGCATGTGTATAATAGCATCATTAGTATTTTTATTAGGCCTGAATCCAAATTGGCAGGGGTTGAGAATGTTTTGGGAGATGAGGTAGGAGTAGATTCGTTTATGAATTAATTTTTCGAAGATTTTTGAGAGAGGGTGTAAATTGGATATTGGCCTATAGTTATTCAACTCTGTTTGGTCTCCTCCTTTATGGATCGGGGTGACCCTTGCTATTTTGAGAGCTGTAGGGAATGTGGAGGATTCAATGGATTTGTTAAAGAGTGTTGCAATGATTGGTGATTGTACTTGTGACACTTTTTTGTATATAAAGGGTGGTAAGGTATTTAAATCTCCTGCCTTGTTTTTTAGTGCGTTGATAATAAGGGAGACTTCGTATGGGTTAGTCGGAGCTAGGAACAGTGTGTTCGGGTAGTTGCCAGTGACGTAGTCATTTGGTGGGGTATCTGAGCTTGGGATTTTATTGGCAAGGTTTTGTCCTATAGTGGAGAAGAAATCATTGAGTCTGTTTGCTGTTTCTGTTGGTGGGAGTTGGGGTTCATCTGATTTTGCTAATTTTATTTCGCTATTTCGTGATATCTTTTTTGTTCCCAGAATTTCTGATAGGGTCTTCCAGGTCTTTTTTATATCACCTCGTAAGTTGGATAATCTGTTCTCATAATACAGTTTTTTTGCCCTTCTTATCAGGCTGGTTAGGATTAACGAGTAACGTTTTGTTTAGTCTCTGGTTATGTGACCCATGCTGTACTGTTTTTCATATCGGTGTTTTGTATTTATGGATTTGAGAATGCTGGGTGTTAGCCAGGGACTGTTCAGTCTCTTAGCTGTCATCTGTTTAGTTTTTTTAGGGCAGTGCTTGTTATAGAGGTATTGGGTCTTTTTTTAGAAAATTATTAAAACATTCGTCAATATCTGTATAGATTTCTAGCTCAGTGTACCAGTCAATGTTTGTTACTGCTGTTGTGAAGTTAATAATGGCTGCCTCATTGTGAAGTCTGAAGGTGACTTTAGTAGTGTCTTGGGGTATTTTACCAAGAGTTGTTATGAGGAAAGTAGGGTAGTGGTCTGTGGTATTATCTGTAATTATGCCTGATTTTAAAGGGGAGATGGTGTTGGTCCAGATGTGGTCAAGTAGGGAAACACTAGTCTCCGTAACTCTTGTAGGTTTTGTTACTGTTGGTAGCAACATGCAGTTACTCATTGTGTTTGTGAATTCAGTAACGTGTGGGTCCTGGTCTTGCAGGAGATTTATATTGAAGTCACCTGAGAGTAGTAAATGATCTTTGTTCATGCGTGCATCAGTTATCATACTTCCTATGTTTTGACTAAATTGGCTAATGTTTGATTGTGGAACTCTGTAGATGTTTATCACTGTGAGAGGTTTTTGTAGGTATTTGGATTTGAATTTAGCTATTATATATTCCCCATGTTCATCCCTTGTGCAAGTATTAGTGATACATTCTAGTTGGTCTGAGTAGTATATAGCTGTGCCACCCCCTTGTTGGTCTGGCCTACAGTTGTGTATGGCTGTGTAACCAGGAATGGCATAGACATCTGTAGTATCAGGCTTTAGCCAGGTTTCAGTTAGTGTAATGATGGACATATTGGCATGCAAGGAATTTAGTAATGCTAGGAGGTCATCGTAATGCTTGCTTAAAGATCTGATATTGTAGTTAAAGATAGTTATGTTGTTGTTGGCTCTGAGAAGTGCCTTTGATTGTTCTGCTGTGTAGTAATTACAGTAACTGTTTGAATCATTTAAGTCATTAAATAAGAGGTTGGTATCAGGATCAATGCTTGTAATCATAAGATTTGTAGTGAATCTATAGTTAGAATTAAGTATAAAACAAAGTAAATATTCTAAAGCTAAAAAAATAGCAACTGAATTATTTAACAAATGTAAAAATAATGAGCTAAGGTAGTTTTTTAAAGCTAAAATAAAGGAGACAATATAAAAGGGACTAAAATAATTTGTGGTGAACAAATAGTGATGATCAAATAATGGAGCTTGGGAATATGATAGTAGGCAGTACTTTAAAGGTAATTCTTTAAAGTTAGAATTATAATATAAAATTATAATATAAAAGGGACTAATATAAGTTGTGGTGAACAATAAAGTGGTAATCAAATAATTGCACTAAGGTCTAATATAATGACTTTTGTGGAGTCTATGTTTTGAGCTAGAATGAGCTATAGTACAACTAGATTTAATCTAATAATATAACAATACAAATTAAAAATAGCACCAGTCTCTCACTAGTAATTGCAATATGGTCTAATATAATGAATTTGGTATTGACTATAGTACAACTGAGTTTAATCTAATAATATAAATGGGTCGAATTCTGTTAAGTGTTCAGCGCATCCTAAGTTGTTTCAACTGTTTGGGTAATTGTGCACTTCGGTATTACCATGATATGTCAGTCCTCTGCAACGAACTTTGCTACTGCCACAACTATTCTCAAAGCTTCAACGTAGTATTTACACGATTCTCTCTCTCTCTCTCTCTCTCTCTCTCTCTCTCTCTCTCTCTCTCTCTCTCTCTCTCTCTCTCTCTCTCTCTCTCTCTCTCTCTCTCTCTCTCTTAGTCATCTTATATTTTTGGTGCCCGAACATCATAAAGAATGCCATTAATACTGGTTCCTGTCTTACAATTATTAAAGCCAGTTTGAAATTGATTTAAGCAAATGTTGCTGCTGCTAAATAGCTTGTGCGCGCGCGCACACACACACACACACACACACACACACACACACACACACACATACATTTGCCAAGTGCTGCAGAACAATTCCTTGTTTACATACCTCTTCTTTCACCCAATTTTCTGCCTGACAGTAAAAAGTTTTGATCATCAGTGTTCTGAGACGAGGTGATATCAGGAGAGCAGTATCTCAGATCTGCAGTGATTTCTCTGATAAATTAGACACATGTGCAACTCTTGGGTATCTTTATTGAGGAAACGTTTCGCCACACAGTGGCTTCATCAGTCCATACAAAGGAGAATCTTGAAGAACAGGAAGAGAATGAGGTAATCAGTCCCTCAACCTTGAGTCGATGTGGTCAGTCCATCAATCTTGAATAGAATACGGCATACGTGCTGAGAAGGAGCTTATAAACCGTTGGCAGGAGAGGTGAAGCAGTCATAGGTGGTGTAACATTTGTTCAATGTTGAAGTAGATCGTGTTGGTGAGAGGCTCGTGATCCAAGGAAATGGACCTATCCTCCCATTTCTTGGACCGAGTGTGACTCCCACTCCCCATGTAATTTATAATCTCAACGGCTTTAGCGCTTTCCTTCTGATTATAATTCATTCCAGAGTCTAGGCTCACTTGCAAGTTTAGGCCTACTAGTACAGCAGCATCTGGTGTTGACTTTGGAGTCTGTTATTCTATGTCATGGTCTTGTTGCAAAGAAAGAGTATTATGATAGTAAGTCACTTGTGCATCACCTGTTCTAAGGGACTGAACATCTTAAGATTACCTCTCCACTTCTTCCACTCTCACCAGTATGAAAGTCACTTCTGTATTAGTTTAAAATGTCTGCTGCAGAGGCGAATATTCTCGTTATTAAAGACAGCCAGGTGTCACACGTCTGGTGCATCACAGCCAGGTGTCACACATGTCTGGTTCATCACAGCCAGGTGTCACACATGTCTGGTTCATCACAGCCAGGTGTCACACATGTCTGGTTCATCACAGCCAGGTGTCACACATGTCTGGTTCATCACAGCCAGGTGTCACACATGTCTGGTTCATCACAGTCAGGTGTCACACATGTCTGGTTCATCACAGCCAGGTGTCACACATGTCTGGTTCATCACAGCCAGGTGTCACACATGTCTGGTTCATCACAGCCAGGTGTCACACATGTCTGGTTCATCACAGCCAGGTGTCACACATGTCTGGTTCATCACAGCCAGGTGTCACACATGTCTGGTTCATCACAGCCAGGTGTCACACATGTCTGGGTCATCATAGCCAGGTGTCACACATGTCTGGTTCATCACAGTCAGGTGTCACACATGTCTGGGTCATCGCAGCCAGGCGTCACACATGTCTGGTTCATCACAGCCAGGTGTCACACATGTCTGGTTCATCACAGCCAGGTGTCACACATGTCTGGGTCATCACAGCCAGGTGTAACACACATCTGGGTCATGACAGCCAGGTGTAACACATGTCTGGGTCATCAAAGCCAGGTGTCACACATGTCTGGGTCATCAAAGCAGGTGTCACACATGTCTGGGTCATCACAGCCAGGTGTCACACATGTCTGGGTCATCACAGCCAGGTGTCACACATGTCTGGTTCATCACAGCCAGGTGTCACACATGTCTGGGTCATCATAGCCAGGTGTCACACATGTCTGGTTCATCACAGCCAGGTGTCACACATGTCTGGTTCATCACAGCCAGGTGTTACACATGTCTGGTTCATCACAGCCAGGCGTCACACATGTGTAGTTCATCACAGTTAGGCAACACACATGTCTGGTTCATCACAACCAGGTGTCATACATGTCTGGGTCATCACAGCCAGGTGTCACACATGTCTGGGTCATCACAGCCAGGTGTCACACATGTCTGGTTCATCACAGCCAGTTGTCACACATGTCTGGTTCATCACAGCCAGGTGTCACACATGTCTGGTTCATCACAGCCAGGTGTAACACATGTCTGGTTTATCACAGTCAGGCGTCACACATGTCTGGTTCATCACAGTTAGGCGTCACACATGTCTGGTTCATCACAACCAGGTGTCATACATGTCTGGGTCATCACAGCCAGGTGTCACACATGTCTGGTTCATCACAGTCAGGTGTCACACATGTCTGGTTCATCACAGTCAGGTGTCACACATGTCTGGTTCATCACAGTCAGGTGTCACACATGTCTGGTTCATCACAGCCAGGTGTCACACATGTCTGGTTCATCACAGCCAGGTGTCACACATGTCTGGTTCATCACAGCCAGGTGTCACACATGTCTGGTTCATCACAGCCAGGCGTCACACATGTCTAGTTCATCACAGTTAGGCAACACACATGTCTGGTTCATCACAACCAGGTGTCATACATGTCTGGGTCATCACAGCCAGGTGTCACACATGTCTAGTTCATCACAGTCAGGTGTCACACATGTCTGGTTCATCACAGTCAGGTGTCACACATGTCTGGTTCATCACAGTCAGGTGTCACACATGTCTGGTTCATCACAGTCAGGTGTCACACATGTCTGGGTCATCACAGCCACGTGTCACACATGTCTGGGTCATCACAGTCAGGTATCACACATGTCTGGGTCATCACAGTCAGGTGTCACACATGTCTGGTTCATCGCAGCCAGGTGTCACACATGTCTGGGTCATCACAGCCAGGTGTCACACATGTCTGGGTCATCACAGCCAGGTGTCACACATGTCTGGTTCATCACAGCCAGGTGTCACACATGTCTGGTTCATCACAGCCAGGTGTCACACATGTCTGGTTCATCACAGCCAGGCGTCATACATGTCTGGTTCATCACAGCCAGGCGTCACACATGTCTGGTTCATCACAGCCAGGTGTCACACATGTCTGGGTCATCATAGCCAGGTGTCACACATGTCTGGTTCATCACAGTCAGGCGTCACACATGTCTGGGTCATCGCAGCCAGGCGTCACACATGTCTGGTTCATCACAGCCAGGTGTCACACATGTCTGGGTCATCAGAGCCAGGTGTCACACATGTCTGGGTCATCACAGCCAGGTGTAACACACATCTGGGTCATGACAGCCAGGTGTAACACATGTCTGGGTCATCAAAGCCAGGTGTCACACATGTCTGGGTCATCAAAGCAGGTGTCACACATGTCTGGGTCATCACAGCCAGGTGTCACACATGTCTGGGTCATCACAGCCAGGTGTCACACATGTCTGGTTCATCACAGCCAGGTGTCACACATGTCTGGGTCATCATAGCCAGGTGTCACACATGTCTGGTTCATCACAGCCAGGTGTCACACATGTCTGGTTCATCACAGCCAGGTGTCACACATGTCTGGTTCATCACAGCCAGGCGTCACACATGTGTAGTTCATCACAGTTAGGCAACACACATGTCTGGTTCATCACAACCAGGTGTCATACATGTCTGGGTCATCACAGCCAGGTGTCACACATGTCTGGGTCATCACAGCCAGGTGTCACACATGTCTGGTTCATCACAGCCAGGTGTCACACATGTCTGGTTCATCACAGCCAGGCGTCACACATGTGTAGTTCACAGTTAGGCAACACACATGTCTGGTTCATCACAACCAGGTGTCATACATGTCTGGGTCATCACAGCCAGGTGTCACACATGTCTGGTTCATCACAGTCAGGTGTCACACATGTCTGGTTCATCACAGCCAGGTGTCACACATGTCTGGTTCATCACAGTCAGGTATCACACATGTCTGGGTCATCACAGCCAGGTGTCACACATGTCTGGGTCATCACAGCCAGGTGTCACACATGTCTGGGTCATCACAGCCAGGTGTCACACATGTCTGGGTCATCACAGCCAGGTGTCACACATGTCTGGGTCATCACAGCCAGGTGTCACACATGTCTGGGTCATCACAGCCAGGTGTCACACATGTCTGGGTCATCACAGCCAGGTGTCACACATGTCTGGGTCATCACAGCCAGGTGTCACACATGTCTGGGTCATCACAGCCAGGTGTCACACATGTCTGGGTCATCACAGCCAGGTGTCACACATGTCTGGGTCATCACAGCCAGGTGTCACACATGTCTGGGTCATCACAGCCAGGTGTCACACATGTCTGGGTCATCACAGCCAGGTGTCACACATGTCTGGGTCATCACAGCCAGGTGTCACACATGTCTGGGTCATCACAGCCAGGTGTCACACATGTCTGGGTCATCACAGCCAGGTGCCACACATGTCTGGGTCATCACAGCCAGGTGTCACACATGTCTGGGTCATCACAGCCAGGTGTCACACATGTCTGGGTCATCACAGCCAGGTGTCACACATGTCTGGGTCATCACAGCCAGGTGTCACACATGTCTGGGTCATCACAGCCAGGTGTCACACATGTCTGGGTCATCACAGCCAGGTGTCACACATGTCTGGGTCATCACAGCCAGGTGTCACACATGTCTGGGTCATCACAGCCAGGTGTCACACATGTCTGGGTCATCACAGCCAGGTGTCACACATGTCTGGGTCATCACAGCCAGGTGTCACACATGTCTGGGTCATCACAGCCAGTTGTCACACATGTCTGGGTCATCACAGCCAGGTGTCACACATGTCTGGGTCATCACAGCCAGGTGTCACACATGTCTGGGTCATCACAGCCAGGTGTCACACATGTCTGGGTCATCACAGCCAGGTGTCACACATGTCTGGGTCATCACAGCCAGGTGTCACACATGTCTGGGTCATCACAGCCAGGTGTCACACATGTCTGGGTCATCACAGCCAGGTGTCACACATGTCTGGGTCATCATAGCCAGGTGTCACATTTCTTGTTCATCACAGCCAGGTGTCACACGTGTCTGGTTCATCACAGCCAGGTGTCACACGTGTCTGGTTCATCACAGCCAGGTGTCACACGTGTCTGGTTCATCACAGCCAGGTGTCACACGTGTCTGGTTCATCACAGCCAGGTGTCACACGTGTCTGGTTCATCACAGCCAGGTGTCACACGTGTCTGGTTCATCACAGCCAGGTGTCACACGTGTCTGGTTCATCACAGCCAGGTGTCACACGTGTCTGGTTCATCACAGCCAGGTGTCACACGTGTCTGGTTCATCACAGCCAGGTGTCACACGTGTCTGGTTCATCACAGTCAGGTGTCACACGTGTCTGGTTCATCACAGCCAGGTGTCACACGTGTCTGGTTCATCACAGCCAGGTGTCACACGTGTCTGGTTCATCACAGCCAGGTGTCACACGTGTCTGGTTCATCACAGCCAGGTGTCACACGTGTCTGGTTCATCACAGCCAGGTGTCACACGTGTCTGGTTCATCGCAGCCAGGTGTCACACGTGTCTGGTTCATCGCAGCCAGGTGTCACACGTGTCTGGTTCATCGCAGCCAGGTGTCCCACGTGTCTGGTGCATCGCAGTCAGGTGTCACATGTCTGGGTCATCACAGCCAGGTGTCACACATGTCTGGGTCATCACAGCCAGGTGTCACACATGTCTGGGTCATCACAGCCAGGTGTCACACATGTCTGGGTCATCACAGCCAGGTGTCACACATGTCTGGGTCATCACAGCCAGGTGTCACACATGTCTGGGTCATCACAGCCAGGTGTCACACATGTCTGGGTCATCACAGCCAGGTGTCACACATGTCTGGGTCATCACAGCCAGGTGCCACACATGTCTGGGTCATCACAGCCAGGTGTCACACATGTCTGGGTCATCACAGCCAGGTGTCACACATGTCTGGGTCATCACAGCCAGGTGTCACACATGTCTGGGTCATCACAGCCAGGTGTCACACATGTCTGGGTCATCACAGCCAGGTGTCACACATGTCTGGGTCATCACAGCCAGGTGTCACACATGTCTGGGTCATCACAGCCAGGTGTCACACATGTCTGGGTCATCACAGCCAGGTGTCACACATGTCTGGGTCATCACAGCCAGGTGTCACACATGTCTGGGTCATCACAGCCAGGTGTCACACATGTCTGGGTCATCACAGCCAGGTGTCACACATGTCTGGGTCATCACAGCCAGGTGTCACACATGTCTGGGTCATCACAGCCAGGTGTCACACATGTCTGGGTCATCACAGCCAGGTGTCACACATGTCTGGTTCATCACAGCCAGGTGTCACATTTCTGGTTCATCACAGCCAGGTGTCACATGTCTGGTTCATCACAGCCAGGTGTCACACGTGTCTGGTTCATCACAGCCAGGTGTCACACGTGTCTGGTTCATCACAGCCAGGTGTCACACGTGTCTGGTTCATCACAGCCAGGTGTCACACGTGTCTGGTTCATCACAGCCAGGTGTCACACGTGTCTGGTTCATCACAGCCAGGTGTCACACGTGTCTGGTTCATCACAGCCAGGTGTCACACGTGTCTGGTTCATCACAGCCAGGTGTCACACGTGTCTGGTTCATCACAGCCAGGTGTCACACGTGTCTGGTTCATCACAGCCAGGTGTCACACGTGTCTGGTTCATCACAGCCAGGTGTCACACGTGTCTGGTTCATCACAGCCAGGTGTCACACGTGTCTGGTTCATCACAGCCAGGTGTCACACGTGTCTGGTTCATCACAGCCAGGTGTCACACGTGTCTGGTTCATCACAGCCAGGTGTCACACGTGTCTGGTTCATCGCAGCCAGGTGTCACACGTGTCTGGTTCATCGCAGCCAGGTGTCACACGTGTCTGGTTCATCGCAGCCAGGTGTCCCACGTGTCTGGTGCATCACAGCCAGGTGTCACACGTGTCTGGGTCATCACAGCCAGGTGTCACACATGTCTGGGTCATCACAGCCAGGTGTCACACATGTCTGGGTCATCACAGCCAGGTGTCACACATGTCTGGGTCATCACAGCCAGGTGTCACACATGTCTGGGTCATCACAGCCAGGTGTCACACATGTCTGGGTCATCACAGCCAGGTGTCACACATGTCTGGTTCATCACAGCCAGGTGTCACATTTCTGGTTCATCACAGCCAGGTGTCACATGTCTGGTTCATCACAGCCAGGTGTCACACGTGTCTGGTTCATCACAGCCAGGTGTCACACGTGTCTGGTTCATCACAGCCAGGTGTCACACGTGTCTGGTTCATCACAGCCAGGTGTCACACGTGTCTGGTTCATCACAGCCAGGTGTCACACGTGTCTGGTTCATCACAGCCAGGTGTCACACGTGTCTGGTTCATCACAGCCAGGTGTCACACGTGTCTGGTTCATCACAGCCAGGTGTCACACGTGTCTGGTTCATCACAGCCAGGTGTCACACGTGTCTGGTTCATCACAGCCAGGTGTCACACGTGTCTGGTTCATCACAGCCAGGTGTCACACGTGTCTGGTTCATCACAGCCAGGTGTCACACGTGTCTGGTTCATCACAGCCAGGTGTCACACGTGTCTGGTTCATCACAGCCAGGTGTCACACGTGTCTGGTTCATCACAGCCAGGTGTCACACGTGTCTGGTTCATCACAGCCAGGTGTCACACGTGTCTGGTTCATCACAGCCAGGTGTCACACGTGTCTGGTTCATCACAGCCAGGTGTCACACGTGTCTGGTTCATCACAGCCAGGTGTCACACGTGTCTGGTTCATCACAGCCAGGTGTCACACGTGTCTGGTTCATCGCAGCCAGGTGTCACACGTGTCTGGTTCATCGCAGCCAGGTGTCACACGTGTCTGGTTCATCGCAGCCAGGTGTCCCACGTGTCTGGTGCATCGCAGTCAGGTGTCACATGTCTGGTTCATCACAGCCAGGTGTCACACGTGTCTGGTTCATCACAGTCAGGTGTCACACGTGTCTGGTTCATCACAGTCAGGTGTCACACGTGTCTGGTTCATCACAGCCAGGTGTCACACGTGTCTGGTTCATCACAGCCAGGTGTCACACGTGTCTGGTTCATCACAGCCAGGTGTCACACGTGTCTGGTTCATCACAGCCAGGTGTCACACGTGTCTGGTTCATCACAGCCAGGTGTCACACGTGTCTGGTTCATCACAGCCAGGTGTCACACGTGTCTGGTTCATCACAGCCAGGTGTCACACGTGTCTGGTGCATCACAGCCAGGTGTCACACGTGTCTGGTGCATCACAGCCAGGTGTCACACGTGTCTGGTGCATCACAGCCAGGTGTCACACATGTCTGGTGCATCACAGCCAGGTGTCACACGTCTGGTTCATCACTGCCAGGTGTCACACGTCTGGTTCATCACTGCCAGGTGTCACACGTCTGGTGCATCACAGCCAGGTGTCACACGTCTGGTGCATCACAGCCAGGTGTCACACGTCTGGTGCATCACAGCCAGGTGTCACACGTCTGGTGCATCACAGCCAGGTGTCACACACGTCTGGTGCATCACAGCCAGGTGTCACACGTCTGGTGCATCACAGCCAGGTGTCACACATGTCTGGTGCATCACAGCCAGGTGTCACACATGTCTGGTGCATCACAGCCAGGTGTCACACATGTCTGGTGCATCACAGCCAGGTGTCACACATGTCTGGTGCATCACAGCCAGGTGTCACACATGTCTGGTGCACCACAGCCAGGTGTCATACATCTGGTGCACCACAGCCAGGTGTCATACATCTGGTGCACCACAGCCAGGTGTCACACATGTCTGGTGCATCACAGCCAGGTGTCACACGTCTGGTGCATCACAGCCAGGTGTCACACGTCTGGTGCATCACAGCCAGGTGTCACACGTCTGGTGCATCACAGCCAGGTGTCACACGTCTGGTGCATCACAGCCAGGTGTCACACGTCTGGTGCATCAGCCAGGTGTCACACGTCTGGTGCATCACAGCCAGGTGTCACACGTCTCATGCATCACAGCCAGGTGTCACACATGTCTGGTGCATCACAGCCAGGTGTCACACGTCTCGTGCATCACAGCCAGGTGTGTCACGTGTCTGGTTCATCACAGCCAGGTGTCACACATGTCTGGTGCATCACAGCCAGGTGTCACACGTCTGGTTCATCAGTTTGTCAGTATTCTATATAACTATTTTAAGTACACTGGCCTGTTCTTCACTTAAATTACATCTCCACACGGCTCACTGTTACCTTGATGCAGCTCACCGTTATCTTGATCCAGCTCAATGTTACCTTGATCCAGCTCAACGTTACCTTGATCCAGCTCAATGTTACCTTGATCCAGCTCACTGTTAGTTTGATTCAACTCACTGTTAATTTGATCCAACTCACTGTTACCTTGATCCAGCTGAATGTTACCTTGATCCAGCTCACTGTTAGTTTGATTCAACTCACTGTTAATTTGATCCAGCTCACTGTTACCTTGATCCACCTGTATCATTACTGGTCATGAATCCACTGGAGTTATTGGTACTACAACGTGTCCTGGTTGTCCCATCCTTCTTTATGACTCTTACAAAAGATCCTTTGATCCCATTCATTACTTCATCCAACTTCTGTCATATCTTCTCCAAAGTCCTGACTCTTGTTTTCTATTATGTCCATCTGACATAATGGAAGATGGGTGACGGTTGCATCATAATTAAGTAAAACAAGAAAAATATTAACAATTATTCGAGAGAATTTTGCTAACCCATTTACCGAAAAATCGATGCACCTATAAAAATGCATCCACCAGAGGATGTACGAAACAGAAAAACCAGGGTTTTCAAAGATTTTTTATCCAGCCCCGAAAGTTGCTTTTGCAATTGACTGACGAAACCGTAATACCACGATTGCAATCATATTATTACGATTTCGTGAGTCATGATGACGGCTTTGAGGGGGCGTGAGCTAGAGTTCGTCACGGCCACCCTGGTGGGAGATTCATCTGTAGCCACAGTGGGGGGCCATGCTAACCTCCCTATGGAGTATAAATATACCTAGTTGGATGAATCCTATTGTAGCTAGCTGGTTCAGTGGCTTACACACTGACCTGAGGTTTTACGATTCTCTTGTCTTAGGTTCTAACCTCACCCGTGGTTTGATTTAACAATCAACAGGAAAACCTACCTTAGGCCGTACTAATATTGCAACTCAACTCTTAAAATGGGTTACTGACACGTTTATACTTTGTCATAACAACATACTGGACTGAAATAAAAAAAAAAATAATTTAAATAATTTATGTTAAGCGCTAAATCCATGGGGATCATTCAGCGCATGACGTGGAGGCTTGATCCTCCGTCTGCTGAGCGCCAGACAGACGCGCTTCCTATTTGTACTCACCTAGTTGGTATACTGGACTGAGAGATATGGGAGGAAGTGCATAGTAAACCCAGTGAGGAGCAGGAGGGGTGAGGTGAGCACAGTAAGGGATCAAGATCAAGAGAGTATAGGTAAGACCCTTGTGGGGTGAGCGGGGAAGTGGGGATAGGGGAACAATAAGCTGGCGAGAGGAAAAGTTGTGGGGGAGGGGTATAGTACCAGGGCTTAACCCAGTTACTAGGTCGATAGTGGATCAGGAGATCAGGAGACTGGACTTGGCGAGGATGGCTGATAAGACGTAATGGGCAGGCGAACGCCTATACGCATCTGCGCAAGGTACCAGCGAAGACATCCAGTGTGGGGTTCGGGGAAAACAAAGAGCGTCGTTTAAGGTCCATGCTTGTTTAGACAGGCTAGTGCAGGCAGATTTACTTATAAAGGAGATTTGGCTCAGGAGCTAGCAGGGAATAAAATAGATTGTGTTGGTTGGTAGGTCTGCGAATGTCTACGTCAAGGAGAGTGGTCCATCAGTCTGTGGCTGAGCATCCTCCAGTACACGTCCAGTGCTGGGATGTTTGACTGGGCATGGAGTGACTCGTTGCATAAGGGAACAACGTATCAACATTCGTGGCCCCAAACTATTAAACATCTTAGCAGAAGATATCAGAAACATGGCTGGAACAAGTGCTGAAATCTTCAAGAGAAAACAGGACAAGTATCTTCTCCAGGTTCCAGATCAACCAGCAACAGCCTAGTTGACCAGGCAAATACCAGACGAACCTGGCCCATGGCCTGGCTCCGAGAGTAGCAAGACTCTCGAAACTCATTAAAGGTATACTAGGTTGATATACTACCTATCTATATTGAGGTCTGCCTATATCTCGTCCACTGTTGCGACTCCAGCCTTCTGCATCTCTTGTACAATCTGCATAACGTCGCTATGCTTGAAGATCCTTCATTGTCTTTGGTAAAGTGCCCCTCAAGGAAGGTTCCTTGATGTTGGTGAGGGGCTCTTGATTTAGGGAATTGGATCTGTGCTCCAGTTCCCCAAATTAAGCCTGAATGCCTTCCACATCCCCCCCCCCAGGCGCTGTATAATCCTCCGGGTTTAGCGCTTCCCCCTTGATTGTAATAATAATAATTTGGTAAAGTGGTCGTTACTTTTGTCCTTTCCTCTTTGAATACTGTACAGAGCTTCGAGTCTCTGATCATATTTAAAATGCTACCTTTTTTTTATCATTATGCAGCACTTGTACAAGTTGCGACAATTCAATTCGGTTACCTTTGAAGATCTGGCCTCTCGCATCCTTATATCTGTTGGAGGGAAAAGTTTCTCTGAAAGCCACTAGAACTACGGACTCGCCCTAGTTTGGTGGCTTAGCTGATGAGGTGCAGCTGGATTCCAGGAAACTTTCTACACCTGAATCCGAGAAGTCTTGAAAAATCTTCTAAGCTTTCCTCATGATCCCAGGTACTTTACAAGATTTCCCATGATAACCTGTGTCTACCTGCCTCTGTAAAGATTTTTACCAAGAAAGTCCCCGGTGGCCAGATCAAGTGGAAGAGTGAGCGTTACTGACGTGGACGAGCTGCGTCACGGCCACACTGGTTATTCCTTGACGCATTTTATTAATACTTATTAGAAATGATGGTTGGCTGTGTAATTTTTCCCTCGTCTGAGAGAAAATGATTGTTTTCGTGGTCTTTTTTTATGGGAGACAGATGTCTTGGTGCTAGTGAGACACAGTTGATCCAGTTATCTGTACTTGCCCTATCCTTTCCTGGGTCGAACCCGATTGCCTCCCATTTCCCAGGCACTATATAACCCCTACGGGTTTAGCTATTGTTGGATGATCTCGCGTCTTCAGGTTGTTGCATTGCAGCTTCACTTTTCGAGGAGATACAACAAGTGCAGTTAGTATTTACCTCAGAGTGTTTTAATTACCTTGAGCTGTTTGTTATTTGTATTCTTCACACTACAACTTGGCGACCTGTGTGGCCGCCATTCCTTACAGGAGAGATGGTGGAGGGAAAGTCATGGTTAATCTAGTGGAGATATCCTCGCCTCTTCGGTCGAGAATTAATTGTGTTTCATGTACTTTTTCGTAGTTATGTATGTCTTCTTTGTACCTGTGCATGGTGACTTATTCATGCCTGTGCATGGTGACTTATTCATGCCTGTGCATGGTGACTTATTCATGCCTGTGCATGGTGACTTATTCATGCCTGTGCATGGTGACTTATACCTGTTCATGGTGACTTCTTCACACCTGTGCATGGTGACCTCACACCTTTGCATGGTGACTTCACACCTTTGCATGGTGACTTCACACCTTTGCATGGTGACTTCAAACCTTTGCATGGTGACTTCACACCTGTGCATGGTGACTTCTTCACACCTGTGCGTGGTGACTTGTTCGTACCTGTATGTGGCACTAAGGCCTTGTTATGGTAATGAAGTAGCCACCTGCTGTCTCGCAGCGTAGAATGAGAATACAGTCTTTGAATTATTGACCCAGAATAATGAAAAAAATCCGCAAGATGAAACTCAGTAAGGTCGACTAAAACTCAGATACCTATTTACTGCTGTGTGAATAAAACAAGGGCAGAGATGAAGAGAAATATGAGAAACGTATCCATACGTTTCGACTCTGTGGGTGGAAGGCGGGTCCTTCACTACCAGTCTTGTCAAGCCTAGCTATATAACACAGCTGACGCCACAACCTTCTAAGCAGAGTTCTATTTCATGCTTGCCGTATTTCAGAAGAGATCGTCGCCATTAATTTGGTCGGCAAATTGAAAGTTGTAAGTCTGTCAGCGGGGAATGTAAAATAGAGGAAGGCAGAGTAGCACAAGACGGCTTTCAAGACCCTGGTGCTCTGAAGACCCTGGTGCTCTGAAGACCCTGGTGCTCTGAAGACCCTGGTGCTCTGAAGACCCTGGTGCTCTGAAGACCCTGGTGCTCTGAAGACCCTGGTGCTCTGAAGACCCTGGTGCTCTGAAGACCCTGGTGCTCTGAAGACCCTGGTGCTCTGAAGACCCTGGTGCTCTGAAGACCCTGGTGCTCTGAAGACCCTGGTGCTCTGAAGACCCTGGTGCTCTGAAGACCCTGGTGCTCTGAAGACCCTGGTGCTTTCAAGACCCTGGTGTTTTCAAGACCCTGGTGTTTTCAAGACCCTGGTGTTTTCAAGACCCTGGTGCTTTCAAGACCCTGGTGCTTTCAAGACCCTGGTGCCCTCAAGACCCTGGTGCCCTCAAGACCCTGGTGCCCTCAAGACCCTGGTGCCCTCAAGACCCTGGTGCCCTCAAGACCCTGGCGCTTTTAAGACCTTAGTGCTCTCAAGACATTGGTGCTCTCAAGACATTGGTGCTCTCAAGACTCTGGTGCTCTCAAGATCCCGGTTCTTTCCAGACAATGGTGCTCTGGTGACTTGGCGCTCTGAAGAGCCTCGTGTTCTGGAGACTTGGTGCTCGAAGATCCTGGTGCTCTGAAGTGCCTGGTGCTGGTGACTGTTCTGTTCTGGATTCACCGGTATAATCGCCCGGCCTGGGCCTCTTCCAAGAGGTGGCCCGGCCTTGTCTCCATGTCGAGGGAGTGTCTCCGACCAATGTCTGCCATGGGAGGAGGTATAAGTACCTTCTCGTCTAAACCATACCACGGGTGGGGTTTGAACCCGCGGTCAGAGTGTCTCAAAAACTCCAGACCGTCGCGTTAGCCACTGAGTCATGCTAGCGAGAGATTCGTCTGTAAAAACTTGCATTTGTGGTCACAGTGGTGCCTATGCTATCCTTCCTATGGTATAGAAATATACCTAGTTGGATGAATTTTATTAAGCTAGCTGGCCCAGTGGCTAACGCGACGATCTGGGGTTTTGAGACTCTCTGACCGCGGGTTCCAACCCCACCTGTTTGTTTGCAAAAGTGTCATTACGCTTTCACGAGTCACTTTCTCGTCTTCTGGGACCAGGCCTAGCCCCATTTCCCGCCCCCACGGGGCTTGGAGGAAGAAGCTAGGCACCTTGGGTTGCTCAAGCCCCGCACACACTGGGCTCGAAGGTTGTGGCAGCTGCATAGCAGCAGATGATGTCAGGAGGTGCAAAGGCAGCAAGCACTACAGGATCCTTCTGGAGTCACACCCCACCTTTGGGCATTAAACCCGAGTGCTGTGGGGCTTGTTGCTGCTTCTGCTACACTTGTCCGTTGCATTGTGCTGGTAACTAGTAGAACACGGTATTCTTGGAAACTTGACAAGTTGTGCATTTAAAAGATAATATTTTATCCAGGAAACAGTTGTGGGGGTAGAGAAATGTTGGCATTTATAAGATTGTACATTTTGTGTGTGTGTATACTCAATTGTACTCGCCTAATTGTGGTTGCAGGGGTCGATTCATAGCTCCTAGCCCCTCCCCTTCACTGGTCGCTACCAGGTCACACTCTACTCCGTGAGCTTTATCATACCTCTTCTTAAAGCTATGTATGGATACTGCCTCCACCTCACTTTCCAGATTATTCCACTTCCTGACAACTCTCTGACTGAAGAAATACTTCCTAACAGCTCTGTGACTCATCTGAGTCTTCAATTTCCCATTGTGACCACTTATCGTTGTGTCCCATCTCTGGAACATCATATCTCTCTTCACCTTGTCGATTCTTCTCAATATTTTACATGTTATCATGTCCCCCCGTGTCCATCCTGTCCTCCAGAGTTGTCAGGTCAGTTTTCCTTAACGTCTCCTCGTAGGACATGCCCCTTAGCTCCAGGACTAGTCTCGTTGCAAACCTTTGCACTCTCTGAAATTTCCTGACGTGCTTGCCCAGGTATGGATTCCAAACTAGTGCTGCATACTCCAGTATAGGCCGGACGTACACGGTGTACAGAGTCCTGAACGACTCCTTACTGAAATGTCAGAAAGCTATTCTTAGGTTTGCCAGACGCCCGTACGCTGCAGCAGTTATTTGGTTAATGTGCGCCTCAGGATATATGTTTGATATTATACGTACCCCAAGATCCTTTTCCTTGAGTGAGGTTTGTAGTCTTTGGCCTCTAGGCTGTATTCTGTTTGCGGTCTTCTCTGCTATTTCCCGATCTTCATGACTCTGCACTTGGCGGGGTTGAACTCCATGAGCCAGTTGCTAGACCAGACTTGTAGCCTGTCTAGATCCCTTTGTAGTCCTGCCTGGTCCTCCTCCGATTGAATTCTCCTTATTAACTTCACATTGTCTGCAAATAGAGACACTTCTGAGTTTTTTCTCTGATCCATTGTAGTGCCTTCCCTGTTATACTTGCCTAGTCCTCCAACTTTTGCACTAATCTCTTGTGTGGAACTGAATCAGAAGTCTTTTTACTGTCCAAGAAAATGCAACCTACCAACCTCTCTCTTGTCTTACTGCTGTAACCTTGTCATAGAACTGCAGTAGGTTTGTGACACAAGATTTCCCGTCCCTGAATCCGTGCCGGTTGTCGCAGATAAGCTCATTCCTTCCTAGATGTTCCACCATTCTTCTGATAATTTTCTCAATGACTTTACATACAATGCATGTCTTGTAGATGAATGGTTCAAAGAACCGACATGTTGTTAAATTAGACACATGTGCAACTCTTGGGTATCTTTATTGAGGAAACGTTTCGCCACACAGTGGCTTCATCAGTCCATACAAAGGATAAACTTGAAGAACAGGAGGAGAATGATGGACTGACCACATCGACTCAAGGCTGAGGGACTGATTACCTCGTTCTCCTCCTGTTCTTCAAGTTTATCCTTTGTATGGACTGATGAAGCCACTGTGTGGCGAAACGTTTCCTCAATAAAGATACCCAAGAGTTGCACATGTGTCTAATTTAATCACAATGCATGTCAGTGATACTGAGGTATCTAGTTCGCTTAGCAGCCTCTTCACCTCCTCCTCGGTTGTGTGTATTGTGTCCAGCACTTGGAGTACCCCGCCACTCCATGTTTCTGTTTGGTGTACCAGTACAACGAGCATTATTTTATATTATTGTGCCCACGAACGAGTGGTATTGATCAACAACAACAACACTGCGACTAGCCAAGGACTCGAACCCATGCTGCTTTGGCCTGCCTTATGGTGGCACAATATAAAATACTGCTCATTGTACTAGTACACCAAACAGGGACTAGAATGAAATTAACCTAGAGTCATCCACACCATCGTATGTCATTGGGTAGCGAGTACAACATCCAGTTCTGCTGGATGCGCTACTCTTAAGGATTGTATGGTCCAGTGGATTAAGGCGTCATGAGTTTTCGCCCTCCATGAGGCAGGTCAAAGCAGCATGGATTCGAGTCCTTGGCTTGTCGCAGTGTTGTTACCGAGATTATATATATATGTATATATATATATATATATATACACATACATATATATATATACATATATATATATATAATTATTTTTTTTTTATTATCACACCGGCCGATTCCCACCAAGGCAGGGTGGCCCGAAAAAGAAAAACTTTCACCATCATTCACTCCATCACTGTCTTGCCAGAAGGGTGCTTTACACTACAGTTTTTAAACTGCAACATTAACACCCCTCCTTCAGAGTGCAGGCACTGTACTTCCCATCTCCAGGACTCAAGTCCGGCCTGCCGGTTTCCCTGAATCCCTTCATAAATGTTACTTTGCTCACACTCCAACAGCACGTCAAGTATTAAAAACCATTTGTCTCCATTGACTCCTATCAAACACGCTCACGCATGCCTGCTGGAAGTCCAAGCCCCTCGCACACAAAACCTCCTTTACCCCCTCCCTCCAACCCTTCCTAGGCCGACCCCTACCCCGCCTTCCTTCCACTACAGACTGATACACTCTTGAAGTCATTCTGTTTCGCTCCATTCTCTCTACATGTCCGAACCACCTCAACAACCCTTCCTCAGCCCTCTGGACAACAGTTTTGGTAATCCCGCACCTCCTCCTAACTTCCAAACTACGAATTCTCTGCATTATATTCACACCACACATTGCCCTCAGACATGACATCTCCACTGCCTCCAGCCTTCTCCTCGCTGCAACATTCATCACCCACGCTTCACACCCATATAAGAGCGTTGGTAAAACTATACTCTCATACATTCCCCTCTTTGCCTCCAAGGACAAAGTTCTTTGTTTCCACAGACTCCTAAGTGCACCACTCACTCTTTTTCCCTCATCAATTCTATGATTCACCTCATCTTTCATAGACCCATCCGCTGACACGTCCACTCCCAAATATCTGAATACGTTCACCTCCTCCATACTCTCTCCCTCCAATCTGATATTCAATCTTTCATCACCTAATCTTTTTGTTATCCTCATAACCTTACTCTTTCCTGTATTCACCTTTAATTTTCTTCTTTTGCACACCCTACCAAATTCATCCACCAATCTCTGCAACTTCTCTTCAGAATCTCCCAAGAGCACAGTGTCATCAGCAAAGAGCAGCTGTGACAACTCCCACTTTGTGTGTGATTCTTTATCTTTTAACTCCACGCCTCTTGCCAAAACCCTCGCATTTACTTCTCTTACAACCCCATCTATAAATATATTAAACAACCACGGTGACATCACACATCCTTGTCTAAGGCCTACTTTTACTGGGAAAAAATTTCCCTCTTTCCTACATACTCTAACTTGAGCCTCACTATCCTCGTAAAAACTCTTCACTGCTTTCAGTAACCTACCTCCTACACCATACACTTGCAACATCTGCCACATTGCCCCCCTATCCACCCTGTCATACGCCTTTTCCAAATCCATAAATGCCACAAAGACCTCTTTAGCCTTATCTAAATACTGTTCACTTATATGTTTCACTGTAAACACCTGGTCCACACACCCCCTACCTTTCCTAAAGCCTCCTTGTTCATCTGCTATCCTATTCTCCGTCTTACTCTTAATTCTTTCAATTATAACTCTACCATACACTTTACCAGGTACACTCAACAGACTTATCCCCCTATAATTTTTGCACTCTCTTTTATCCCCTTTGCCTTTATACAAAGGAACTATGCATGCTCTCTGCCAATCCCTAGGTACCTTACCCTCTTCCATACATTTATTAAATAATTGCACCAACCACTCCAAAACTATATCCCCACCTGCTTTTAACATTTCTATCTTTATCCCATCAATCCCGGCTGCCTTACCCCCTTTCATTTTACCTACTGCCTCACGAACTTCCCCCACACTCACAACTGGCTCTTCCTCACTCCTACAAGATGTTATTCCTCCTTGCCCTATACACGAAATCACAGCTTCCCTATCTTCATCAACATTTAACAATTCCTCAAAATATTCCTTCCATCTTCCCAATACCTCTAACTCTCCATTTAATAACTCTCCTCTCCTATTTTTAACTGACAAATCCATTTGTTCTCTAGGCTTTCTTAACTTGTTAATCTCACTCCAAAACTTTTTCTTATTTTCAACAAAATTTGTTGATAACATCTCACCCACTCTCTCATTTGCTCTCTTTTTACATTGCTTCACCACTCTCTTAACTTCTCTCTTTTTCTCCATATACTCTTCCCTCCTTGCATCACTTCTACTTTGTAAAAACTTCTCATATGCTAACTTTTTCTCCCTTACTACTCTCTTTACATCATCATTCCACCAATCGCTCCTCTTCCCTCCTGCACCCACTTTCCTGTAACCACAAACTTCTGCTGAACACTCTAACACTACATTTTTAAACCTACCCCATACCTCTTCGACCCCATTGCCTATGCTCTCATTAGCCCATCTATCCTCCAATAGCTGTTTATATCTTACCCTAACTGCCTCCTCTTTTAGTTTATAAACCTTCACCTCTCTCTTCCCTGATGCTTCTATTCTCCTTGTATCCCATCTACCTTTTACTCTCAGTATAGCTACAACTAGAAAGTGATCTGATATATCTGTGGCCCCTCTATAAACATGTACATCCTGAAGTCTACTCAACAGTCTTTTATCTACCAATACATAATCCAACAAACTACTGTCATTTCGCCCTACATCATATCGTGTATACTTATTTATCCTCTTTTTCTTAAAATATGTATTACCTATAACTAAACCCCTTTCTATACAAAGTTCAATCAAAGGGCTCCCATTATCATTTACACCTGGCACCCCAAACTTACCTACCACACCCTCTCTAAAAGTTTCTCCTACTTTAGCATTCAAGTCCCCTACCACAATTACTCTCTCACTTGGTTCAAAGGCTCCTATACATTCACTTAACATCTCCCAAAATCTCTCTCTCTCCTCTGCATTCCTCTCTTCTCCAGGTGCATACACGCTTATTATGACCCACTTCTCGCATCCAACCTTTACTTTAATCCACATAATTCTTGAATTTACACATTCATATTCTCTTTTCTCCTTCCATAACTGATCATTTAACATTACTGCTACCCCTTCCTTTGCTCTAACTCTCTCAGATACTCCAGATTTAATCCCATTTATTTCCCCCCACTGAAACTCTCCTACCCCCTTCAGCTTTGTTTCGCTTAGGGCCAGGACATCCAACTTCTTTTCATTCATAACATCAGCAATCATCTGTTTCTTGTCATCCGCACTACATCCACGCACATTTAAGCAACCCAGTTTTATAAAGTTTTTCTTCTTCTCTTTTTTAGTAATTGTATACAGGAGAAGGGGTTACTAGCCCATTGCTCCCGGCATTTTAGTCGCCTCATACGACACGCATGGCTTACGGAGGAAAGATTCTTTTCCACTTCCCCATGGACAATAGAAGAAATAAAAAAGAACAAGAGCTATTTAGAAAAAAGAGAAAAACCTAGATGTATGTATATATATATATGCATGTGCGTGTCTGTGAAGTGTGACCAAAGTGTAAGTAGGAGTAGCAAGATATCCCTGTTATCTTAGCGTGTTTATGAGACAGAAAAAGAAACCAGCAATCCTACCATCATGCAAAACAGTTACAGGTTTTTGTTTCACAGTCATCTGGCAGGACGGTAGTACTTCCCTGGGTGGTTGCTGTCTACCAACCTACTACCTATATATATATATATATATATTGCAAAACAACCACTGTGAAAGAATAATGAAATTACAAGCGCTTTCGTGACTACTCACATTATAAAGGAACAAATGTTTTGTTCCTTTATAATGTGAGTAGTCATAAAAGCGCTTGGAATTTCATTATTCTTTCACAGTGGTTGTTTTGCATATTCTGAAATCACCTGTTTACTGTGATCTTATTGCATATATATATATATATATATATATATATATATATATATATATATATATATATATATATATATATATATATATGATCTGGGATAATCTAACAGGCTCTGAAACCAGACTTGCTCCCCCCAACAACTACAAACAGTCGCACGGGATGGCCCAGTAGTAGAGATTATGGCCTCAATAAGGCTTCAAAGTGTGTCAGAGAAGGATAGAGCCAACCTCCTGGCAGTGAGAGCTCTTCGTGCAGGGGACTTTCTGTTGGCTGTTCCCAACTCCAGCCATGGCACACGCTCTTCGACCTGCCGCCCCTATTCTCGCCGAACACAGGAGTATATGTGGCAGTGAAGCAGCAGACCGATTCGGGTACCATGGTCTTGTGTGTCATAAATCCTAGGAAAAGATTGCAAGACATGAAGAGGTTAAAAACATTATCAAGAGGAGCCTCTCAACAGCCGGATGCCCAGCAGTAAGGGAGCCACCCCAACTATGTAGATCTGATGGCGGCCAAAAGCATCCAATTTGTATCATCCTTCAAGCCTGGACACACGGTGAACAGGTGGTGTGGGTCTACACCTATGCATCTACCTTGGCTGATACTTATCTCCAATGCACCAGGAAGGAAGTAGGGGCAGCTGCCAGTTTCAGGGAGTCCCAAAAGACGAGAAAATACGGAGAACTTGCCCATCATTATATGTTTGTTCCCATATTCTCAGAGACTCTTGGCTCATGGGGAAAGTGTGCATCTAAGTTCCTCAAGGAGCTAGGCAAAAAACTCAACAAGGTAACTAGGGATCCCAGGGCAGCTAGTTTTTTGTTTCAGCGACTCAGCACTGCTGTTCAAGAGGGGTAATGGTTGCTGTATTTTGGGCACGCGCCCCAGCTCTGAGGAGCTGGATGAGATTTTCGCATTATAATCAGTAACAAACACGTAACAATATGTACTAAATATGTATCTCTCACACCTCATGTACTGTATATATATATATATATATATATATATATATATATATATATATATATATATATATATATAATATATATATATATATTAATGTCGTGCCGAATATGTAAAACTGGTCAATTAGCAAGAACTCATTTAAAATTAAGTCTTTTCTAAAATTTTCTCTTGTATATTTAAAGATATATTTTTTTCATTAATGTTAATGTAAAAACTTTTAATTTTGCTCCAAACGAATCTTAGAAAACTTACCTAACCTTATTATAACAAGAACAATTTATTTTAGCCTAACCCAACTAAATATATTTTAGATTTGGTTACAATAATTTAATACTAAATGAACATAGTGATATATATTTTTTTCGTTACGTTCAGAATGATTTTGGCGAAATTATTGCATACACAAATTTTCGCTTGTCCTATATGGCAAGATGAGCGTTGCTATTTAAGCCAAGATCGCAAGTTCTGCCTATTCGGCACGACATATATATATATATATATATATATATATATATATATATATATATATATATATATATATATATATATATATATATAATTGCGTTTGTTATAATAAGGTTACGTAAGTTTGCTAAGGTTCTTTTGATACAGAATTATTAATTTTTACGCTACCATCAATGAATAAAATATATATATCTAAACGTATAAGATAAAATTTTAGAAAGGATTTAATTTTGAATGAATATAAATAAATAAATGTGTGTGTGTGTATGCTAGACAAATTTCTTGACGCCTTAGTCCATTATGCTACCATGCCACAAACGTTAGGTGCTCAGTATACTGAGCACTCCACTCGTAACGCGAGCACATTTGTGGCTGTGGAATGCGTCCACACATGTGGCTCATCTGTGTCTTCAACTTCCGTCTGTGTTCCGTTGATCCTGGTCATCATAATTCAAATATTCTGCCTATATGTTCTATCAGTTCCACTTTAGATTCTGTATGTCGCAATCATATTTTCCCTGGTCCTTCTCTCTGCCAAGGTTGTCAGTCAGTTCTTTCAAGTTCTCCTCAGGTTGTAAACCTTTATAATTTTGGGGGCTTCACGTGCTTGGCCAGGTGTGGGGCTCTATGATGAGGCCACATACTCAGTGATTGGCCTGACATAAGTCTTTCATAAGATTCTGAAGGATTAATTATACACCAACACAGGCACTAACGCCGGCACCAAAAACTAGTAGTGTGGCCTCACCACTGCATCAACCAGACACTCGTGTTGATGCTTGTAAATCAACTTTTATAGATTCCTCGTGGAAAAGAAATTCATCTGAATTTTGAGTTGGAAAAATTTGTTTTTGTAAATTCATTCTCTGAAATTTAAATAAAGGATATACATCAGTGGGAAGGAGTGTGAGCTACCACAGAATGGCTCAGATGTGGACACAAGCGGCCACGAATGCGCTTATGATCTCGTATATCGGAAAAACTCCTCTGTTTGGGCTGGAATTCGCCGATATAATGTCTTAAACTTGAGTGAACAATGTGTCAGGAGTGGAGGGGACGATGTCTGCAGGTGCTGGTGATGCTTTCATCCACAGAGAGGAGCTCCCTCGTCTGTGTGAGAGAGAGAGAGAGAGATGAATTAAAAAATAATGAATGAAAGGAAGTAATAGAAGTAGGAAAGGAAAGCAAGTGAGTTTCTAGTGAGAGCAGGAAGGTAGGAGGAGACTCGCTTATCATCTGTACAGGAGGAGGAATGTCTTAGCGTGTTTACCTTCTCTCTGTATAAATGCTGAGTCGCCTGCACTGGAAATCACTGTCAATATATTTAATACCGAAATGTGATTAAAGTTCTTGTTATTTTGTTCTGTGGAGCTTGGAAATAAATCCCGGATCTTCTCTAACTTAAACGACAAGTTTGGTTGTGTAGGCGAGACATTACCAGTCTAATTAATTCATGCGACGCCAGGTTTTTAATTACAAGTCTTGGGTGCAAATGCTGGAAGCAGCAACTTGCATGCAACTCAGCCTGCGAACAAAATCTAAACGGGTAGGGGGGAGGAGAGGGGAGGGGAGGGAAGAGGTGAAGGGGGAAGGGAAGAGGATGGTGAGGAGGGAGAAAGAGGAGAGGGGTGAGGGGGGGATGTGGGCTTGGAGGGGTCAGATGTCAAATGTTAATTAACGTGACTTTTATAATTGCTCGCCAGAAGCACACAACAGAAAATGATTAAACCAACATCACAATCTCTCTCTCTCTGTCTCTCTGTCTGTCTCTCTGTCTGTCTCTGTCTCTGTCTGTCTCTCTCTCTCTACCCCTTTCCTCTTTCTCTGTCCATGTCTCTATTTCTCTGTTTCTTTCTCTATATCCCCCTCTGTTTTCCTCTGTCTCTCTTATCTGCCTGTCTTTCTGTCTCTGTCTCTTTGATTCAGTACAAATAAAAATCTCATTTCTTGTTTGAAGAGGCAGTTTCAGATCGAAACAAAACTTTTTCACGTTGACGACTGTCCCACGACTGCACGATTGGTGATGTCCCACGACGGCGAGACTATGTCCCACGACTGGCGCTTGGTAAATGTTAAATCTAGAGCAAAGATCCTGTATTGTGGCATTTATGAACTCCGACTCACTGTCCGACAGAAGGAGGAGTGAGCAAGTATTTGCAACAGTCTCAACGGTTTTATCAGAGATGGGTTGTAGCTCACAGTACGGTGTTAAGTTATCATCATTACAAGCAGGTGTTTATTACCCTTCTCCGAGGTAGAGAAGTTCGTCAACAGGTCGATAGGTCTCTCCCAGGGCACCTTTGTAATGGGATTAGGACCGGTGACGGTACCTTTGTGCTGGAGGCAAACAACACACTTGTGCACATGCTTAGCAATTTCCGCTGCCATCTTAGGCCAGAAATATTTCATTCGTGCCTGTTTGATGCTGCGGTCTTTACCTGGATGCGCTGCTTCTGGGACGTCGTGAATCAACTTCAGATTTCCTGGTACTAGGGATTCTGGTATCACCAACTGGTGTACAGTTTTGCCAGGATCTGCCAGTTTTGCCACACGGCACAACACTCCTTGGTTGACAAATAAGTTCCTCAGCGGTACGTGTGACTTAACCTGCAGGTCAGGAGCCTCATTGGTCAGGAATTGAAGAACTGGTGACCACACAGGATCCTGCCGTTGGGTTCTCTCTAGATCCTCAACGGAGAACTAGTTGTCTGCACTAACAAAAACGATATGCCTCGGCAACAACATTTTGCTTACCCAGATTGTAGCAGATTTCTGGGTTATAGTCGTTGAAAATGAGAGACTACTGAGCATGCTTTCCTGAGATGTTGTTATTCGCAAAAAGAGAAAAAGGCGAGTGGTCTGTGTAAATCTTGATAGGATACTGGTAAATAATATTTCGGAAATGACTCAAAGCCCATACGATTGCTAAGGCTTCTAGCTCTGTCACTGAGTAATTGACTCCAGCTTTGGTAAGAACATGATTAGCATAGGCTATTGGCTGTTGCTTACCATTGGACTCTTGTGACAAGACCGCATCAAAGCTAGCTTTGCTGACATCTGTCGTCAAAGTAAACCCTTTGGTGAAATCAGGAAATCTAAGAACTGGAGCTGAAGTTAATTTGTTCTTAAGTGTAACAAAGGCTCTTTACTGGTAGCAAGTCCACTCAAAGGGTACATCTTTCTTGAGAAGCCGGGTGAAAAGTGTAGCTATGGTGGAAAATCCTGCTGTGAAGATGCCGTAGAAGGAATGAACAACATCTGCCGTTGTAGGTATAAGGAATTTCTGCATAGCCAAGATTTTGGACTCTTTTGTTTTTATGCCATTCTCAGTCACTATGTGACCCAGAAACTTGATTTCTTTCTTAAGAAACTGACATTTTGCGAGCTTTACTTTGAGATTTGTCTCGGCTAATTTTTCCAGTACCTCTTCAAGTTTTACGAGATGTGTAGGCACATCCTGAGAGTATGGAAAATCGTCATCCTCAAACGACTGAATGTGATAGAGCTTCCCCGTAATCCAAAAGGCATTCTTTTGAACTGATATTGACCAGTAGGCATAGGGAATACGGTCAATTCTTTATTCTGTCGTTAAGGGGAATCTGCCCAAAACCTTGGAGAAGGTCAAGAGTCGAGAAAACTTTGTTATTGTCAATGTTCTGCAACAGGTCAATCAGAACTGGCAATGGGGAATGATTTGGAATTGTACATGCATTTAGTTTCCTGTAATCGATTATAGGGCACCATGTTCCATCTTTCTTGGGAACAAGGATGAGCAAAGCATTCCATGGAGAAATGGACCCCTCGATAACTTCATCATGGAGTAATGTAAGCAGGCACATAGAAATAAGAGGGGTCAAACCCATGGGCTCACCATCTAGTGCTACCACAGATCCAGCACTATTGAGAACCTTGAGAAATTTTGGAACTTCTTCAGTGTAGTCTGTCGTGCAAGGTCATCTTCCAGCACTGGCCAGGTGACGGAAGATTCAGCAGCAGACTCACCTGGGAGAACTGCACCTGCAAACTGGTCTGCTGATACTTCGCCTTCCACTTTCACTGGGAGAGGAAATCTGACGAGGTCAACCAGTGAGGTGTTCTTCCTCAAGGTAAAGTTCCTACTGTGAATGTTAAGAAGAAGAACTTGCAACTTACCATGTCGTACAATGTGCAAGGATGGTTCAATAGAGAGATCCTTGACTCTGCACATATCCTGTCGACTAGCACCTGGTCTCCTTCGAAAGCTCTGTTCATATACACCGTAACCTGATGAGCAAGCTAGCTGTCAAAGTGACGTCATACTTTGTACTTTGCTTACTGAAGCCATAACACGAATCAGACAGTCGCCTGCCATCAGGGCTACTGAGTCTTGACAACTATAACCCTCTCGATCAGAGCTGGAGTTAGAACAGAGGCTAGACTGAGCATCCCCAGACTGGTCTCGACTCATAACTGTACTCTGACGTTCAGGAGGCAAAGTGACACAGGCTCTCATACGAGGTTGGTTAGGACAGTAGCACAACTTCTGGAAGAACTGGGTGCTATGGAAACCTTCTGTCTCTAAAGTTTCCAGACAATGGACATACAAAGAGACTGAGTAGCACTTGTTAGATCCTATGTGCATGTCCTAGAAGGGCACATCCACCCAGTCGAAATTAGCTTTCCAATTAGCTGGGTCTAAGCGAATCTTGAGGTCTTGAGACCAACAAGCAAGTCACCCCTAGCATTTGTGACATACTGTTGTCCTGGCACCTAATACATTACCTTGCTGAAGCCATTCTTTCAGTGAATTGTTCATCTTGCAGTCATCAGTCAGCTCTTTAAGTCCTATGCACACTTTGTGCACCTTGCAGTTTACCTGCAGTGCTCATGCAATAGTGTTTCACATTATTGGTTGCCCCAGTATCTTGTTGAATTTTTGCACTTGCATTTCAGAAAATTATTCTGCAACATACATACCACTTATAATTACTGCCTATTGATCAAAATTGCTCAGTGTGCTACCTATTTATTCTTTAATCAAATCCTGTGTGTTTTTATTTGATTGTTTGTCTCTAGGAGCTAGCAAATTGTATCCCACCGCTGCCACTACTGTTATAACTTGGTTATCTTCGTTTCTGAGGCGTTAGATAGCATGTAGAGAAGCTTGAGGGTTGGAGTGAACCCCTAGTTTGGCGTAGGACATATATATATTCGGAGGAGCCAAACCAGTCCCCGGAGGAGATGCTGTCAGCAGGTGCAGCGGGCGACGAATGAGACGAGTCAGACTCGGGTGAGCCTACCTCGGTGCCTGATATCTAGCAGGGACTTAGGAACTAAGGCATGTAGGCTTACTGTCTACAGTGTGGTGTCCCAGGACGGCAGGACTGGTGCCCCAGGACGGCAGGACTGGTGTCCCTGGACGGCAGGACTGGTGTCCCTGGACGGCAGGACTGGTGGTGGTCCTGGATGGCAGGACTGGTGGTGTCCCTGGACGGCAGGACTGGTGGTGGTCCTGGATGGCAGGACTGGTGGTGTCCCTGGACGGCAGGACTGGTGGTGTTCCTGGACGGCAGGACTGGTGGTGTTCCTGGACGGCAGGACTAGTGGTGAAGATAACTTCCTTAATTAACGTTTAAGCCACAAGTCTTTTATAGTAATGAGACATTCTGATGTTGTCTGATTGAAGGAGGTGGAGGAGGAGGCAGCTGAGAGGAGGGGATGGGGTGGCTGAGAGTAGGGGGAAGAAGTGACTTAGTTGCCAGGAGTGAGCAGATACTATAGTTCAGATGACCTTCTAAACTGTAACATCCCGCCCTTCTTTCAGAATTCAGGCGATGTATCTCCCATCTTCACTCCTTTTTCAGAGTACACTCACTGTATATCTCACCTCTAGGACTCGAGTCTGGCTAACCGGTTTCCAAAAATCCCTTCATAAATATTACCTTGCTTTCATTCTAACAGCACGTCAAGTTATAAAAGCCACTGGTCTCTACTCACTTCTAAAGCATTCACACAAGCCTGTTGGATGTCCAAGCCCCTAGCTTTCAAAACCTCCTTTACCCCCTTCCTCCATTCCTTTTTGGGAAGACCATTATTACCTCCTCCCTTCCACTCCAGATTTATGCACCCTTCTAATCGCCCTATTTTTTTTCTATTTTCTCTAAATGCCCAAATTACTTCAGTAACTCCCCGTCTGCATAATATTCACACCTCACAGTGCCTTTACACATGACAAATCTACTTCCCCAGCCTTCTCTTCGCTACAATGTTTAAAACACATGCTTCATACCCATATAACAGTGTTGCTATCATTATACTCTGATACATTCACTTTTTTTGCCTCCATGGATAAAATATTTTTGTTTTTAGATGGTTCAGTGTGCCACCCACCCTGCTTTTCACTCGTCAGTTCTATGCTTCACTTCATATTTCATAAACTCAGACGCCAACAAGTCCAGACCCGAATATCTGATACAAATTTACTTCCTCCTAACTCACTCACTCCAGTTTTGTATCCAGTCTTTCACTGCCTAGATTTTTTTTACCCTCGTCAACTTGCTCTTTCCTAGGCCACTTCTAATTTCCTTTTTTTTATGTACCCTCTCTCAAATTCCTCCACCATAATTTTCAACTACTCGTTAGAAAGAACTGTGTCATCGGCGAAGACCAACTGTGACAATTCCCACTTTGTATAAAATTCGTTATCTTTTAATTCCACACCTCTCTCCAACACACCAGCAATAACTTCTTTTAACATATTTATAGATGTGCCTGCAAAAGAAATTTAGTGATATCACACATTCCAATCTAAAGTCTACTTTAACTGGAAAATAATCTCCTCCCCTACGTACCCTAAACTGTGCCTCATAAAATCTCTTCACTGCGTTAAGTAACCTACTACTATTTCATTCATGTACAACATCTGTCACATTGCTTCACTATCTACAATATGATATACATTTTTTTTTAAATTCATAAATGCAGTAAAGAATTCCTTATCTTTATCCAATTATTGTTCACTTATATGCTTCAATATAAGCACTTGGTCTAGACATCCTCTACCCTCTCGATATCTTCATTGTTTCTCTACAGTCTTACTGTTTATCTCTCTTACCAGTCCTGGTAAAAAAAAAATTCTACCTAACTCTTAAACATGTTTTCTTTGAGTTGCACAGATTTTTTTCAGAAATATTGGACAATTTTTATAATTGTCGCCCCTCAAGGAAGGTTCCTTGATGTTGGTGAGGGGCTCTTGATTTAGGGAATTGGATCTGTGCTCTAGTTCCCCGAATTAAGCCTGAATACCTTCCACATCCCCCCCCCAGGCGCTGTATAATCCTCCGGGTTTAGCGCTTCCCCCTTGATTATAATAATTTATAAATAGTCGTAATCACAAACTTCAACTAAAAACAATTTCCCCATCGTCAAATTATAATGGAAGATTCTTTAAAAACTAAATTTAAGTAATTTTTCCACAACCATTCAGACGCAGATCTCAGATTTGTTTAATCTTTTATATTTAGTTTCATAACTTGCATGAACTCTATAGACAAAAGTATTTGATCCTTCCATTGAAGTTATATTCATTTAATCTCGCATCTTAAAGACCATCTCAACTTAAATTACTTATGTCAACTGCTCAAGAAATTTCTTTAATGTAATAATATACGTATCTCAAATTATATACACTGATGGATATAAGCAGGAGCCGGGGGGGCTGGCAGGAGCCGGGGGGGCTGGCAGGAGCCGGGGGGGCTGGCAGGAGCCGGGGGGGCTGGCAGGAGCCGGGGGGGCTGGCAGGAGCCGGGGGGGCTGGCAGGAGCTGGGGATGCTGGCAGGAGCCGGGTGGCAAGGCTGCAACTGCTCTTGGTGTTCCTTGATGTTAGTGAGGGGCTCTTGATCTAGGAAATTACATCGGCTCCAGTTCCCAGAATTAAGCCTGAATACCTTCGACATCCCTTCCCCAACAGGTGCTGCATGATCCTATAGGTTTGGCGCTCCCTCTTGATTATAATAATAAATGCTCTTCTTGGTACCTCTCATAAAACAATTCTACACTACAAACTGATATTAAAACTGTTTTTCAATATACAGTGGACCCCCGAGTTTCGTGATTAATCCATTCCAGAGAGCCCGCCGAAGGTCGAAATTCAAGAAACTCGAAACGGTTTTCCCCCATAAGAAATAATGGAAATAAAATTAATCCGTTGACACCCAAAAATATTAAAAAATTTTTTTTTTTAAATTAAATAAAGATTTACATAATGAAAATCGGAAATCAAGTACATGCATTTAAAAAAATATTACTTACCTTTACTGAAGACTTCTGGGTGGATGGACGACGGGAGGAGCGGATAGGAGGGTGTACACTATTGTTTGGAAGGAGAATCTCCTTCCATTAGGACTTTAGGTAGTAAGTCCGTATCTGGGGTTACTTCCCTTCTTTTAATGCCACTGGGAACAACTTGAGTCACTGGACCCCTGTCGCACAAAATATCTGTCCAGAGAGGTCTTTTTCTGGCGTTCCTTTAAGATTTCCCTGAAGTGGGACACAACATTGTCATTGTACATGTTGCAGATATGGCTTGTTTCAGCTTGGTCAGGGTGATACTTTTCAACAAAACTTTGCAACTCATTCCACATTCCACACATGTCCTTAATCACTGAAGAAGGCACCTCATCCACTCCGTCTTCCTCCTCCTCTGAAGCAAGTTCCTCGGCTGTGGTCTGATGCTGTTCCAGTTGAAGCTCTTGCAGTTCGTCAATAGTTAGCTCTTCCCTGTGGTCCTCCACCAACTCTTCCACATCCCTGTCACTCAATTTATTTACCAAAGGGCTTGCACTAGCTTTCCTTGGGTCCATGATGACTTATTTAGCAGTTGCAAGCACAAAAAACAATGGATTATTATGAAATGTATGAACCTGCGGGGTGATGGTCACATGTTGGTAAACAGTGGCACGCTGGGCGTGGGTGGCATGGGGGGCTGGCTTGGTGTGCGTGGTGGCGGGCGGGCGGGTGCCGGGTTGTCGCCGGGGCGCTGGTCTTTTCGCGAGGCTTGAGGCCGGGTTTTTCCGGGAAGACTCGCCGAGGGTCGAGTTTCGCAGGGGTCGGGGCTGCCGAGGCTCGAGGGTCCACTGTTCGAGGGTCCACTGTGCTGCGTGGGTGCCGGTGAGTGGTGCATTTCTCTTGGGCAGTCGGCGCCTGTGCTGCTGCTGTCCGCTGAGTGGGTGCACGGTGCTGCACAATGGCGGATCTTCGTGGTACTGATGCTGGCACGTCCTGCACTTCTGCAGCCCCCCCTGTCCCCGGGTTGAGGCTGTGTCAGCTGTGCCTTTGGGCACTGGAGTGAGCGTGCTGTCGGTGGGTTTGTGGTACAAATTACAAACTTGTTGATGGTGTGTTCATTTTGGTGTTTGGGGGTGTAGCTGACATGGTTTTGGCCTGGGGGTGGGGTGGTTGTGGGGGTGTGGGATGTGTTGGTGTCGGTGTTGTGGGGATCTGTTGTTGTGTGGCATTGTGTGTTTGGAGGTGGTGTGTGGGTGTGTTGGGTTTGTCTTGGCCCAGCGTTGTGTGTTTGCTCGGTGGACTGCGGTGGTGCGGGTGTTGGCTGTTCGGGGGAGGTGTGCCATTCGTTGGTGCCTGTGTGGTGCGGTGGACCCTCGAGTTTCGGCGGCCTTGACTTTTGTGGGGTTCGGCCTTCGGTTTTTTTTTTTTTTTTTTTTTTTTTTTTTTTTTTTTGGAGGGGTTTGGCCTCGGGTTTCGTGGGGGGGCTGGTGTTTCGGCGGCCGTCTGGTGCCCGTCCGCCCGTCGCCGCGCGCGCGCCGGGCCGGTCTCCTGCGCCGTTCGCGCTCAGTGTGCCATTGTAGCAAGCTCATGAAGGCCTGAGCTTGCTACCATCTGCAGCTCATAAGACTGCCATCCCCACGAGCCCCTTTGAGGCGAGGTAGATGGCAGACCAGAGGCCTAGCTTCTCCCTACGAGCCCCGTGAGGGCGGGGAATGTGGCTAGGCCTGGGGACACTTGGTCCCAGAGATGAGGAGGTACTTGTACCTCCTCCTATGGGAGACTTTTAAGTCTCGAGACACTCCCCAGATAGGGAGCCAAGGCCGGGTCACCACTACTTGGAAAAGACCCTTGCCGGGAGAATACCGGCGAAGAAAAAAAAAATACAAATTATGAACATGTATCATGACTGGTTTTGTACATGCATGCACAAGGCTTTCATAAATATCATTAACTGAAATTAATTTAGGTATACCAGTTACAATAGTACATAACAATTGGGTTGGGCAAATATTTTGTTAGTGGGAAGGATTGTGAAGGACCTGCCTAGTATGGGCCAACAGGCCTGCTGCAGTGATCCTCCTTTCTTATGTTCTTATGTTCTTATAATACCTCTACACTTTACCTAGGTTATTCAACAGATATTTTCACCTATATTTTTAAATATTTTTTATCCCCTTTTCCTAATATAAGGAATTATGCATTCTCTCTGCTGATCTATAGTCACCCTTCCTCTTCTCATGCATATTCTGAAGACATACACTAAACACTCCAAAACTATATCCCCAGATACTTTTACACATGTGTTCATACTCTAATGCATGATATTCCTGCTTTTCCCTCTTCATCAACCTATAGCAACTCAAGATATTCCCTCCATCTTCCCAATACCTCCATCTCCCCGTCTGTCTCCTCTCATTTGTTTTAAACTGTTTAATCCATTTGTTTTCTGGGCGTTCTCAACTTACAATCTCACTCCAAAACTTTTTCTTATTCTCAACAAAATTAGTTGATAAAGCCTCACCCACTCTATCATTGACTATCTTTTTTTTTTACATTTCACCCTTCGTATATCACTTCTACATGGTAAAACCTCAGATATGCTAACTTTTCCTCCCTTACCACCCTCATCATTCCACCTCTCTCTTCTCTCCCCTCCCATATCCACCCTCCTATATACACAAACTTCTTCACTGTATTACTCCATATTACTTACACTATCCCACCATTCTCCCAATAGTTGTTTATACCTTTCCCTATCTCATTTATTTTATCAACTTTCACTTCAGTATTAGGTACTAACGACATTCTCCTTGTACCCAATCTTCCCCTTTCTCTCACTTTCTCTACGACTAAATAGTGATCTGAAATATGTCACTAAAAATATGTATATCCGGAAGTCTGCCATCAACGTTTTATCTCCTGATAATTCCAACAAGATGCTGTCATAACGCTTTATGTCGTATCTCATTTTCTCGTTTATCCTCTTTTCTTAGAATTCTTATTGCCCATTAAAAAGTCTCTTTCAACAAACAATTCAATTAGAGGCCCCCTATCATCATTTATCACTGACACTCCAGACGTATTTAATGTTCTCTACAACAGTTTCTCCCACTTTAGCATTTAGGTACCCCCCCCCCGGTCATTATTTTCCCACTTAGTCCAAAACTCCCTAAACACTCAACATCTCTCAAAACCTCTTTCTCTCCTCTGCCCACCTATCTTCCTCAGGTGCATACACACTATAAACCACTTCTCACATCCCACCCTTATTCATATCCTGTTAATTATTTAATTTTAAGACCTATATAACCTGTATTTTAACAGTTGATGTTTTAATATTAATGTTCGTTCTTTCCCTCTGGTTCTCTTAGATACACCTGATTGAACCCCAGTTTTCTCCTCCCACTGGAATTAACCATCCCTGTTTAGCTTTATATTGCTTACAACTAGGACATCCAGCTTATTTTCAGTATCAATAAATTTTGTCTTCCCTCTCAAATAGCCCAACTTCAAAATTTCTTTTTTTTTATTTTAGTTTAGTTGTTTATTCAGAATTTTAATATCCTTTTAGGACACTATCGCTTATGGAGGAAACTCTACTCCACTTCCCCAGGAAAATGAAAGGGAACACTGGATGAGCATGTATGCACATACATATACATAGTCACCTGCATGTGAAGTATGAACTGTGTAAGTGCTAGAAGCAGCATGTATCTGTCATCTTACACGTTTATTACACTGAAAGACAAGACACCAGCAATCCCGCCAGAGTGTAAAACAATTACAGGTTTCTGTTTCAAGTTCATTTGGCAGAATGGTAGTACCTCCAAGGGTGGTTGTTTACCAAACGAGCACTATTGTGTATTTGCCTGCTTCTCTTTTTATTTTATATATCAGAATGTGAAGAAAAGACACATGATGCAAAACAATATTATAATGGGATTAAGTATCACTCTATGTAGAGCTTTATCAAGTCACGACTTTATAAAGTTCTACACAGAACGATAACTTGTCTCAGTATAATCTTGTGCTGTGTCGTTTTTTCACTGTTAACGGCAATAACATTTAGATAGCAGAAGGCACCATTCATATTTTGTTTATTAGGGGTTGTAGAAACGTTTGCTCTTTAATTCTACTCAAAGTCGTTTCTGATGGGGTGCAGGAGAATATCGAGTCTCAGCTCCTGGCCCCTCCTGTTACGCACATAAGTTGAACGCTAGAGTATCCAGACAGTGGCTGAAGAGAAAAAACATAGGCTCGTGGATAGTCTGTCAGTGTATTATTAGTTTATTTTAAATGAATCGCTAAACCCGTGTGGCTCATATAGCTCAGAAGGCTCGTTCCTCCGTCTTCTACGCTCGAGATAGGCACGCTATTCACCTAACTGTTGATTACTTCTCAATCACTGGGGAGTGTCATGGTGTTTGTGTGTTGATGTTCTCCGGTGGAGCTCTGGGTCATAGGTTACGGAGCCGCGCCTTTAATGTCATACGGAAAAGAACATTAGATATAAAACTTACAATACCTTGGCTGGAACAATTCACAAATAATACAGAGACTGATGACAGAACTAGCAAGGACAGTTCTGAGGGCAATGACTTAATGCTGGTTTCTGGTGTGATCACCAGCTGCTCTCCACCAACACCACTTGCTGTGGAGGCTGGACTCTGCTGTGATGCTGGAGGTCATCACCAGCTGCTCTCCAACGCCAGTCAGTCTATCTCTTTAATGCTCTCCCGGGCAAGAGCTGGGCCTGCCTTCCTTTTTCACCATGCACGAATGAAGGTGTGTACACACACACACACACACACACACACACACATATATATATATATATATATATATATATATATATATATATATATATATATATATATATGTATATATATATTTATATATATATATATATATATATATATATGTCGTGCCGAATTGGCAGAACTTGCGATCTTGGCCTAAATAGCAACGCTCATCTTGCCATATAGGACAAGCGAAAATTTGTGTATGCAATAATTTCGCCAAAATCATTCTGAACCTAACGAAAAAAATATATTTCACTGTGTTTGTTTAGTATTAAATTATTGTAAACAAATCTAAAATATATTTTGTTGGGTTAGGCTAAAATAAATTGTTCTTGTTATAATATGGTTAGGTAAGTTTTCTAAGATTCTTTTGGTGCAAAATTAAAATTTTTTACATTAACATCAATGAAAAAAATATATCTTTAAACGTATAAGAGAAAATTTTAGAAATGACTTAATTTTAAACGAGTTCTTGCTAATTGACCAGTTTTACATATTCGGCACGACATATATAAATATATATATATATATATATATATATATATATATATATATATATATATGCAATAAGATCACAGTAAACAGGTGATTTTAAAATATGCAAAACAACCACTGTGAAAGAGTAGTGAAATTCCAAGCGCTTTCGTGACTACTCACATTGTCAAGGAACTATTGATAGCTCCTTGACAATGTGAGTAGTCACATTGTCAAGGTTGTTTTGCATATATATGTATGTTATATATGCAAACAATCGCAGACGGGCGATCTTAACTATGCAGCCCAAGCCACGGATATATATATATATATATATATATATATATATATATATATATATATATATATATATATATATAACTGCAGGGACCAACATGTACATTTAGAGTACAGGTACATTGAGTTGATACCAGTTATAGTTTGTGTACTGGACGAGTACCGCTGGAAAGTCATAAATTGTCTTCTTTGTTTCATATAATTTTACATTCTCTCTCTCTCTCTCTCTCTCTCTCTCTCTCTCTCTCTCTCTCTCTCTCTCTCTCTCTCTCTCTCTCTCTCTCTCTCTCTCTGTCTGTCTCACACACATCGATATTTTACAAGTATAAAAATTAGTAAAATTACATATTTACATCTCTCTCCCTCGAGCGCGCGCTCCAGCTCTCTGGCTTCTCTTTCTCGTCTCTCTTAATACCTTACTTAGCCCAGTGTACGAACACTGATGATTCACTCCAGCAGTCAATAGACCGCACTGCAGCAGAATGTAAAATAGACAAAGGGTATAAGTGTATACAGACTATTATCATCAGAGTGAAAAACTGGTTGAACATAAATGAGCTGGCTGCCCTGAGGCTGGGTTCCAACGTCTTTAAAAATATAAGAGAAATAATCGCCTGTGACACAAGACTGCTGCACTTAAAATACTTAGTCTTGTCTACAGAATACACGACAGGAATATCCTGACATTAATAACAAATATCGCACACACCAAACGCTTTCGTTTGTCATTTGTTTGAATAAGTTTCCACGTAAGAATTAGCTATCATGGTGACACTAAGAAGATTTATCTGCATGTAGCAGGCCGGAGGCTGAGCTGCACCTGTGCATTCCTATCTCCAGCGATATCAGCTCTTACAGACGAGAAATCAGAGATAACATGAAACCTGAGAGAACAAGTTTTATGCACTCTGGTCTGCTTATGTCACAAAACCAAAACCAAGTAATATGGGCGACATTAAAAAATTCTCTAGAATGTAAGATGGTGACTTTAAGTATCAGGCTAGAATACCATCATCTGTGGCACACAGTTCAAGACATTTATCGAGGAAAAGTTTCGCCGCAAGTAGCTTCTTCAGTCCTATTGTGACCTTAATTTATTGTACTGTGAGTATGTGTCGTTGTCCACATGCTGTCAATATTACCAAAGTCCTCCAGTCATACTGGGTACTGCACTCACTACCACTCATACTGGGTACTGCACTGACTACCACTCATACTGGGTACTGCACTGACTACCACTCATACTGGGTACTGCACTGACTACCACTCATACTGGGTACTGCACTGACTACCACTCATACTGGGTACTGCACTGACTACCACTCATACTGGGTACTGCACTACCACTCATACTGGGTACTGCACTGACTACCACTCATACTGGGTACTGCACTGACTACCACTCATACTGGGTACTGCACTGACTACCACTCATACTGGGTACTGCACTGACTACCAGTCATACTGGAGACTGCACTACCAGTCAGCTTTCTCTCACATCCACAGTAATTTTCCCCCTTCCATGTGACTGATGAGTCACGTGGAAGGGACGACATAAAAATTTTTACGGAGGTCCCGGACTTTATTTTTTTACGTTGTTCATTGACCTTAAAGGGTTTTCATGGTTAAGATGAAGCGCAGGAGGTGCCTGACATGCTGGTTCTGAGTACTGACGTCAGCAACGTTGCTAATTATAACCGAGTACAATATATTTGTTACATGTTTTTGTTCGTCAAGTTTGGTGGTACCTGGAGGCCGGTGATGGGCTCTGCGTTCGAAGAAATGGAACCACTCCAATTTTCCCAGGATCAAACCTTCCCAGTCTGGAAGAGGCACTGTATGACCTCTACGGGTTTAGCGCTCCCCATGAAATAAAGGCCTTGTTCGGTGTATAAGACACTATGACCGTTACGGGTTTAGCGCTCCCCATGAAATAAAGATCTCATTGCATCTTTTCATTACTTCTATCATCTTCTGCCACCAGGCCCTGTGGCCTGGTGGTTAAAGCTCTCGCCTCACAACCCGAGTGTCCAGGTTCGATTCCCGGCGAGGGTAGAAACATTGGGGGTGTTTCCTTACACCGGTTGTCTATGTTCACCCATCAGTAAAATGGCTACATGGGTGTTAGCCGACTGGTGTGGGTCGTATCCTGGGGGATAAGAGTAACCTAAGTTACCCGAAATGCTCTACATAGCCAGGGAGCTTTCTATATAGTATGTCATTGATGTCGGCTAGTCTGTATAAATTGTATCATGTACTTGTAGATATAAGGATAATTATTATTATTATTGTTTTGTTTTTATTAACATATCTGCCGTTTCCCACCAAGGCAGCGCGACCCTAAAAAAGAAGAAACACTTTCATCATTCACTTCATCGCTGTCTTCCCAGAGGCGCGCCCACACTACTGTTAAAAAACAGTAATATCAGCACCCCTCCTTCAGAGTGCAGGTACTGTACTTCCCACCCGATGACTCAAGTCCGGTTTGCCAGTTTCCCTGAATCCCTTCATAAATGTTACCCTGCTCACTCTCCAACAAAACAAGTCATAAAAACCATTCGTCTCCACTTGCTCCTAACACACACACACACACACGCACACGCCTGCTGGAAGTACTTTACCCCCTCCCTCCAACCTTTCCTAGGCTGACCCCTACTCTGCCTTCCTTCCACTATAGATTTGTAGGCTCCCCAAGTCATTCTACTTCGTTTCATCCTCTCTAAATGTCCGAACCACCTCAACAACCCCTCCTCAGCCCTCTAGATTAAACTTTTAATAACCCGCACCTCGTCCTAAGTTCCAAACTACGGATTTTCTGCATTATATTCACACTGCACCTTTCCTTCAGACATGACATCTCCACTGCCTCCAGCCTTCTCCCTGTTGCAACATTCACTACCCATACTTCACACCCATTTAAGAGTGTTAGTATTACTGTACGCTCGTGTATCCCCCTCTTTGCTACCATGGATAACGTTCTTTGTCTCCACAGACTCCTCACCTTTTTTCCCCCTCATCAGTTCTGTGATTCAACTCATCTTTCATAAACGCATCTGCTGGCAAGTCGACTCCCAAATATCTGAATACATTCACTTCTTTCATACGCCCTCTGATAGCCAATCTTTCATTACCTAAATTCTTTGTTATCCTTATCACCTTACTCTATATTCATTTTTTATTTGCTTCTTTTACAAACCCTTCCAAACTCAGTCACCAATTTCTGCATCCTCTCTTCAGAATCTCCCAAAAGTACAGATTCATAAGCAGAAAGCGTCTTTGACAACTACTTTGTTAGATTCTTCATCTTTTAGCCCCCACACCTCTTGCCAACACCCGAGAATTCACTTCTTTTACAACCCCATCCATAAATATATTGAACAACTAGGGTGACATCACACGTCCCTGTCTAAGGCCTACTTTTATTGGGAAATAATCTCTGCCCTACATACTCTAGCCTGTGCCTCACTATCCTCATAAAAATTCTTCACTGCCTTTAGTAACCTACCTTGTATTCCATACATTTGCAACATCTGCCACATTGCTACCCTATCATACGCCTTTTCCAAATCCATCAGTGCCACAAAAATCTTGTTACCATTATCTGACTACTTTGTCTACATACCCCCTACCCTTCCTAAAGCATCCTTGTTCATCTACGATCCTGCTCTCCATCTTAATCTTAATTATTCCAAATAAAAACTCTACCGTACACTTTTCCAGGTATACTCAACAGGTTTATTCTCCTATAATTTTTACACTCTCTTTTGTTTCCTTTGCCTTTGTTCAAAGGAACTATGCATGCTTTCTGCCAATTCCTAGGTGCCTAACCTCCCTCTATACATTTATTAAATAAAAGCACTTACACCCACCCACCTTTAACATTTCTCTCTTGATCCCATCAATCCCAGCTGCTTTTACCTCCTTTCATATTGCCCACTGCCTCATGCACCTCCCACATACTCACAACTGGCTCTTCTTCACTCCTACAAGATGTTATACCTCCCTGCCCAATGCACGAAACCACAGTTTTGCTATCTTCATTAACATTCAACAATTCCTTTAAATATTCCCTTCATCTTCCCAATACCTACAACTCTCCATGTAAAAACTCTCCTATTTTTAAGTCAGATCCATTTGTTCTCTAGGCTTTCTCGACTTAGTAATCTCATTCCAAAACTTTTTCTTCTCAACAAAATTTGTTTATAGCATCTCACCCACTCTCTCATTTGCTCTTCTTTTACATTCCTTCGTCACACTCTTAACTTCTCTCTTTCTCTCCACATACTTCTCTTTCCTTGTATCATTTCCACTTTGTAAAAGCCTCTTATATGCTAACATTTTCTCTTACTACTATGGTTACCTCATTATTCCACCAATCGCTCACACCAATCTGCACCCACTTTCTTGTAATCACAAACTTCTGCTGAACACACTATCACTAAATTCTTAAATCTACCCCATACCCCATCCTCTTTGCCTACATTCTCACTAACCTATCTTTCTTCCAATAGTTGTTTATATCTTACCTTAACTGCCTCTTCTTTTAGTTTATAAACTTGCAACTCTCATACTTGCTGATTTCATTCTTCTTGTATCCAATCTACCTTTTACTCTCACTGTAGCTACAATTAAAAAAATGATCTGATATATCTGTGGCCCCTCTGCAAACATACATCCTGAAGTCTACTCATCAGTCTTTTGTCTGCCAATATATAATCCAACAAACTACTGTCATTACGCCCTATAACATATCTTGTATATTTATTTATTTATCCTTTTTTTCTTAAAATGTGTATTACCTTTTACCATACACATGTCTGTACAAAGTTCAATCAAAGGCTTCCCATTATCATTTACACCTGGCACCCCAAACTTACCTACCACACACTCTCTAACCGTTTCTCCCATCTTAGCATTTAGGTCCCTTACCACAATTACTCTCACTTAACATCTCCCAAAATTCTCTCTCTCTCTCTCTCTCTCTCTACATTCCTTCCTTCTTCAGGTGCAAACACACTTATTATGACCCACTTTTTACATCCAACCCTTGTTTTAATCCACATAATCTTTGAATTTATACATTTATATTCCCTCCTCCCCTCCCATACCTGATCCTTCAACATTATTGCTACCTCTTCCTTAGCTTAAACTCTTTCAGATACTCCTTATTTAATACTATTTCTCCCCACTGAAACTCCCCTTCAGCTTTGTTTCGCTTAGGATATCCAACGTCTTTCATAACAGTGGCAGTCATCTCTTTCTTATCAGTTGCACTACATCTACGCACATTCAAACATCATAGCTTTATAAAGTTTTTCTTCTTATTTTTAGTAATTTATACAGTGAGAAGGGGTTATTAGCCTATTGGTCCCGGTATTTTAGTCGCCTCTTACGACACGCATGGCTTACGGGGGAAAGATTTTTCCCACTTCCCCATGGAGATGAAAGGAAATAAAAAGAACAAGCCCTATTTAGAAAAATAGAATTCAGATCGGTGTGTATACATATACGTGTACATGTATATATAATGTGCCTAAGTGTAAGTAAATGTAAACGTACATGTTTTCCTGCGTGTTTATGAGACAGAAAAAGACACCAGCATTCCTACCATTGTGTAAAACAATTACAAGTTTCTATTTCATACGCATTTGGCAGGATTGTAGTACGACCCTGAGTGGTTGTTGTCTACTAACCAACAATGTTGTTATTATTATTATTATTATTATTATTATTATTATTATATATCCTTACTCCCAGAAGGAGTAAGGATATAGTGAACAGGTTAGGTAAGGGCTCAGCCAGAGCATAAAAGTAACAAAGAATTTAACAATAGAGTTGTACATGAATAACATGTGTTAAGACATGTACTAAGTGTTGTGGGGCCTCAACACTGTGTGTGATAATACCTGGAAATGTGTGACACTGCAGTAGTTCTGGGTGATTGTGTCGGGGACTGCTGGGAGGAATGCTTCTAAATCTAAAATCTCTTTCGTACGTTCGTTTGCTTGTTAATCGTTCTTAGGATGTTTCATGAGATCACCGTGAGAACTTCCATGAATCACATATGTTGCTTGAGTTATCAGATGTGCGAGCAGATTTATGCTCCCTGAAACGTGTTTTCGAAATCCTTAAAGTTTCACCAACGTAGTTTCTATCAGCTTTCAAAAGCAGTAATGTAAACAAACTTCTGCCAGAAGATTTATGTTGTAGAGTCCACTGTATCATAAGGTATATTAAATCCCATGTGTATTATTGTTAGATTACTGGGAGATGTTTTTGGTATGTGAGAGGGGAAAACGTCGCTGGCTTCTGCTTCCCTTAACGCTGTATAGTCCTTGTGGCTTAGCGCTTCTTTTTGATTATAATAATTATAATAATGCTTCTCTTAACTCTACAAACTGTCATATAAAGCAGGGTAGCGTCACACTGTGGATATATCCAGTTGCCCTAAATAAATTAATCTCTTAGGATATTTTCTCTGTCTCTGTGTATGTCTGTCTGTCTCTCTCTCTCTCTCTCTCTCTCTCTCTCTCTCTCTCTCTCTCTCTCTCTCTCTCTCTCTCTCTCTCTCTCTCTCTCTCTCTCTCTCTCTCTCTCTCTCTCTCACACCCTCTTTTTCATTATCATCAAAGCCTTATATCTTCAATCTGCAAAGTGGTGAAACTGCAGCGCACTGGCCCTATTATACACACTATGCACGCACGCATACACACACACGTACACACACACGTACACGTAGGTACGTACATACGTTTACATAGTCCGGTGTAACGAGTGATTGACAAAGTTGTCTCGCACACAGGTAAGCGCCTGGAGTAGCTGCCCATTACACCATTGATGACGGTAAGTGCAGCAGCTGCAAGGTCTCGAAGAGAAGCACGAGGTAAGAGGAGGGTGAACGAAGGGGTGAAGGTGCTTAATGGAGGGGTGTTGGGAGGGGAAAGATGGAGGAGTAAGGGATTAGAGAGGGGAGAAGAGGGGAATAAGGTAGAGATACAGATGTGGAGATGGTTGTACATCTCCCTTCACACACTCGCTGGGTGCCACAGACCACTGTCTGAGAATTCATGGCAGTAGATCTCTCCACACCCGGCACTGTGTGTAAAGGTTAGCTTTTGTGTTGTTTAAATGAATCTGATATTTCCTGTGTCCTAGTGTTGTTAATGGACCTGCATTGTATTATACGCCTACAATACCTCAGGCCAGTGTGTTTCAGTCCCTTCACGAGATTGGAGCTGTTGAGGGGCTCTTGATCCACGAGACTGGAACTAATCTTTCTGGGATCAAACTCCATTAACTCGTATTTCCCAGAATCTGTGCGACTGACTATGAGTATAGTGTCTCCCCCCCCACCACCGTGAATATAAGAATGTGCCCTGACAGATGACCGACGTACACTTGGCCGACAGACATTTGACCGAAGAACAACTGGCAGAACGGACATATGGCCGAACGGATAATTAGGTTAGGTTAGGTTTGTTATTTTATGGCCTTTTTAATTTACTTTATTTTAATTTCTTTTTAATGCTTTGGGGACAAGATGTAATGATTGCCAGTTCGGTCATATATCCGTTTGGTGAAATATCCGTCGGCCAACTGTCCGGGAGCCATATAAGAATACCAAGGTGTGTTTGTGTGGTTGTGAGACCTGTATGTACCGTCCCCAGTGCATCTTAATGTGCACATGAGAATTACCACCTCTACCCGATAACACTGAAGGGACTGGGAGTGTGTAGTTCATGGGTTATAGGAACTATAACTCAACACCCTCAGAATACCCAGGAGCTGGAACACAACCTTGTCACTTATGAATAAAAATGGAGAAGAATCAGAGTAGAGATAGTTTAGATAGTTAATGGGTCCCAACGGTGTCCTGCCGACAGTACAGAAAGTTTTCATTGGGACTGTGTTTCTGTTAAGATGTGATAAACATCTTAACAGATCGAAACGTTGTTACAATATAACCTACCCACAATAGGTGGGTGGGAATGGTTGGTTTTGAGAAAGACATGCCTTGTGTGGGCCAGTAGGCCTTCTGCAGTGTTCCTCTATTCTTATGTTCTTATGAGTTGGTGCAGATTTGACTATTTTTGTGTGTAAAACTGTACGCCATTTTGATTCCCGTAATAGTAACAATCCAATAAATATTGTTTAAAAAATTAGAATCATTGGAATTCTCATCACATTAAAATATCGTTTATTTTGATTTTAGAATTGTAGAGAATTTTAAAACTAATGCAACTGGTCAACAATTATAGGGTTATAACTGTAAGAGTAGTTGACATGTGCAGGTGATCTATCCTCAACCTTTTATAGGTTATTCCCGAAACAGAGTTCCACAAGATTGCTTTAAAGATCCTCTTTTGATCGGCTTTACAATATCAGGCATCACCGAGTAATTCTTATATTGTTACTGGTGATAGATTCACATATAAACATAGGAACGATATGGTAGTGGTGGTGATGATGGTGGAGAGCATGGTGGTGATTCTATTGGTGTGGTGGTGATGGTGATGGTGGAGAGTATGGTGGTGATAGCATTGGTGTGATGGTGGTATTGATGATGGTGGTGATAGAAGAGATGATAGACACAGATATGCATATGAATGCATATACATATGAATTAACATGCATGTATTCGTCCATATATATATATATATATATATATATATATATATATATATATATATATATATATATATATATATATATTTATTTATTTTTTTTTTTTTTATAGGATGGGGTCCACCTCTGGTGTAAATTGTGGGACCCATAGCCTCGGAGAAGTGGATAAAAAGGCTTCAAGGAAGAATATTTGGATTTCTTCCTGAAGCCATTTGAATATTCCACTTCCCCTACCACCCCATCTTTTAAACTATTTTTTTTTACCAATAGGAATATTTTATTACATAATATGGCACAGAAGATTTAAGAGATACATTGTTGATATAAAGGTGGCATATAAGGTACATGTTGTTACGTGTGTAACACCGATTATAAGGCGAAAATCTCATCCAGCTCCTCAGAGCTGGGGCGTGTGCCCAAAATGCAGCATGCATTACCCCTTTGAACAGCCGCGCTGAGCCGCTGGAACAGAAAACTAGCTGCCCTGGGATCCCTAGTTACCCTGATGAGTCTTTTTCCCAGCTCCTTAAGGAAATTAGATGCACTCTTTCCCCATGAGCCAAGGGTCTCTGAGCCTATGGGAACAAACATATAATATACACAAATAACCCGCATATAGAAGAGAGGAGCTTACGACGACGTTTCGGTTGGATTAGGCTAAATTAAATTGTGCTTGTTATAATAAGGTTAGGTAAATTTTCTAAGGTTCTTTTGGTACAAAATTCTTAATTTTTACAGTAACATAAATGAAAAAATATATCTTTAAATGTATAAGAGCATTTTTTAAAAAAGGGCTTAATATTAAATGAGATTTTGCTAATTTGCTATTGGGCACGACATTATATATATATACACACGCACAAGGTGTTTCAAAGAGGTGGACACAATTTCCAAGCAGTCTCCTTTGAAATTGGGTCCATCTCTTTAAAACACAGTGTGTGTGTGTGTATATATATATATATATATATATATCTGGCACCTCTGCCAGAGAGAGGCTGTGGGCATCTCGCTCTGTGATTTTGGCACAATATCGTCCAATCAAGAACACCTACCAGGATTATCATCAACAGACTGGTGTGTGAATATCTGCTGGTCGTGTTGGAAAGGGCCTGAAGACTCCGCATTTCGTCTATTCCGTCAGAATCAAGAAAAGTTCTGTGTATGTGAATTCAGTGAGGGAACACAACGGTCACCTATGGGTAGGAGAGGTCGGTGAGGGGAGGCCTAATGGAGGAGGAGGAGGCGGAGGTTGAGGGGTAAAACTGTCCCCCCCTTCCCCAAACAGGCGCGCATACACCGTGTGCTCGTGTTACAACAATGGTGTGTTTGTTCACCGTGTGTATAGTGTATATAGTCTATAGTGTACAGTGCATAGTATGTGCATGGTATGCGCATAGCATGTGAAGTGTATAGCGGTGTGTCGTTGATAGTGGGGGCAGTGCACTGAGCACAGTGGTGTATAGTAACATGTGCTCTGAGCATCGTGGTGTATAGTGACTTGTCCTGGGAGGGAGTGAGTGCCCTACTCCGCCTCAGCACACATCTTCCACCGCCCACCACAAGGACTGGACACCCCTCTCCTCCCCCCCCCCACCACCACCATGAACCACATGCGGAATGTGCCATGCGCCATTTTCCCTTCAGCTTGGGCTTATCACACAGTGTGAGGTATGGCAGACGATGAAGCCAGTCAGCCACAAAGCCAGGGAAACAATGCACCCAACAATGAAAGAAGAGGCACATGTCAGGTGTGTGGAGAGTTTCGAGCACGCAACAGGGACGGCCGTATTCGTGCACACAATAGGTGTGCGGGATCACATATGCCCCCAGCAGAGAGCAGCCCACAGCCTCCACAGGCAGATGACAATTCCAATGGCAACCTCGTCACTTGCGATAACCTTCTGTTGGCATTCAAATCCACTGCTAGCAGTACACTATCCCACATCCCTAAAGCAGCTCGCCCATATGCAGCAGGGAAATTCACAGACCTTCTTAAGCGGGTGAATGGAGGTTCCACCAACTTAGAAGCCCGAGGCACCATCCAAGCATGGCGCAACCTTCTCTTGTTCGGCAATGTCTGTCTTGCAGTTCCTGAAAGACGAGGCAAACTGCTAACCACGTCAGTTATCAAGGCAGTGCGCAACTACCCAAGAACGGATAACTGTGTCCCTCTGCCCCATCATCGCAGGAATCAAAGAGGCAGACCCAAGAAAAGTCCTACTGAGAACGAGAAAATTTGCGCACAGGTTAGCAAAAAAATTGAGGAAGGTAACACAGTGGGAGCAATAAGAATAATTACAAGTGACGACACTGTAGCCCCCAAAGATGAGACCACGGCCCAAGCACTAAGAGACAAGCACCCAACCAGGGACACCACAGCCATCAACGACAACCCTGAGGAAGACCCTATCACTGAACAATTAATTTTGCCAGAATCGGAAGTCTATAAGGCGATCGTGTCATTTCCAGCAGGATCTGCAGGAGGTTACACTGGAATTCGACCTCAGCACCTCAAAGAGATGGTAAATCCAGTACTCGGTGAATCTGCATCAATTCTTCTCACCGAGTTAACAACTTTCGTCAACAATTGCCTGGCTGGGCGAATCCCAGAAGAAATTAAACCTTTCTTTTTTGGAGCCTCACTATGTGCTTTGAAGAAGAGGGATGGGGGAATCAGACCCATTGCAGTTGGAAACACTCTTCGCCGTCTCGTTGCCAAAGCAGCAGTGAGAAACATTCGCCTAGAAGCTGCCACTATACTCCAGCCACACCAACTGGGCTTTGGGGTCTCTCAAGGCAGTGAAGCTGCAGCTCATGCGGCAAGGGCCTACATCAGGGACCTACCAGAAGACAAGGCCATAGTCAAACTTGATTTTAGAAATGCCTTTAATATGGTGAGGAGAGATGCTGTTTTGCCAGCTGTTCGGGTTCGGTTCCCCAGTCTCTTTCCCTTCATTTCAGCCGGCTACAGCAAACCCTCAATTCTTTTGTTTGGAGAACATGAAATTCAATCATCAGAGGGTGTTCAGCAGGGTGACCCACTTGCTCCACTTCTCTTCTGCTTGGCAGTAAGAGAACTAACTTCCAGCCTACGCAGTGAGCTCAATATATGGTACCTGGATGACGGCACTCTGGCAGGTACTGAAGAGTCCCTCGTGGGGGACCTACAACTGGTGAAAACACAGGGAGAAGGCTTGGGACTCATCCTCAATCCCTCTAAGTGTGAAATCATCACAGCGAACCAGGAAATAATCAATGCTGTGCGAAGAATCCTCCCGGAAATCTCGACTACAACTCCGTCCAACAGTACCCTCTTGGGGGCACCGCTGGGTCACCAGGCCATCGATACTGTCCTCAGGGACAAATTGAATGACCTTATGAGAATGGAGGAGAGAATAAGCGATCTTGATGCCCATGATGCTCTGTATCTCCTCACAAGGTGTCTTACTATGCCAAGACTCACTTACTTCTTGAGGTGTGCACCCTCTTTTGACAACCCAACACTCGATGAATATGACGCACACCTGAGATCAACTTTTAAGAAGGCACTGAACCTGTCACTAGAGGATGAGCAATGGGATCAGGCAACCCTCCCAGTGCGACTGGGAGGTATAGGGGTGCGTAAAGCAACGCATGTTGCTTTACCTGCTTTTCTGTCGTCGTGTTTGGCTTCCAGTGCATTAGTCAAGAAGATAGTGCCCGAACGCTTGAGAGACTTGGTAGGAGCTCAAGACCCCAGGTTTACTGAAGCAGCAATTCGGTGGGACACCCTTACAGACTCCTCCAGTAGACCAGCTCCTCCCAAACAGCACAAACAGTCCCACTGGGACAAACCGATCATGGAAAAAATCGCCAACACAATGCTCTCCAATGCTTCAGGAAAGAACAAAGCTCGTCTCCTGGCAGTGAAGGCACCACACTCAGGAGATTTCCTGTTAGCTGTTCCCAATTCCTCCCTGGGCACCCGTCTCGACCCACAGGCCATTCGGATTGGTGTTGCTCTTCGCCTAGCCGCCCCCATCCTCACCGAACATAGGTGTATTTGCGGCAGGGCGACAGCTGATCAATTCGGACTCCATGGTCTCGTGTGTCACACAGCAGAAGGGAAGTATGCCAGACATGAGGAGATCAATGACATAATAAAGAGAAGCCTCGTCACAGCCCGTTGCCCAGCTCAACGGGAACCCCAAGTACAGAGGTCTGATGGAAGTCAAAAGCGTCCTGATGGAGCCACTATGCTACCCTGGAAGGATGGAAAGCAGATTGCCTGGGACTACACCTGTGCTGCCACATTGGCAGACACCTACTTGCCATACTCTGTAGTGGAAGGGGGTGGAGCTGCCAGCCACAGGGAGACCCAGAAGATCCGAAAATATGAAGACCTTCCCCCTTGCTATAACTTCATTCCAATAGGGTCGGAGACCCTTGGAGCATGGGGCAAGTGTGCTCTGAAGTTCCTCAAAGAGCTGGGTGAAAAGCTCATCATAGAAACCAAGGACCACAGGGCGACCAGCTTCCTCTTTCAGAGACTCAGTGTTGCGATCCAGAGAGGAAATGCCTGCAGCATTCTGGGCACGCGGCCCACCGCAGGGGAGCTGGACGAAGTATTCGAGATGTAGCTCTGAGTTACCTATGTTGTTTTACTTTGTATCATATTTTTGTGAATGTTTCGTCAATGTATTTTGTCTTTATATATATATATATATATATATATACAATTTCATTCTCATCCCTGTTTGGTGTACTAGCCTCACGAGCAGTATTTATATATTATTGGAACCACGAACGAGTGGTACTGATCAATAACAACACTGCGCTAGCCAACGATTCGAACCCATGTTGTACTGGCCTGCCTCATGATAAGTGAGAACCACATGACGCTTTAAAAAACAGGATCACCCAACCCTACAAGCTCGTGAGGCTAGTACACCAAACAGGGATGAGAATGAATATATATATATATATATATATATATATATATATATATATATATGAGATGAGTAGTGGGGGGGTTGAAGAGGGTGGGTATAGTTTTAAAAATGCAGTATTAGAATGTGGGGCAGAAGTTTGTGGTTATAGGAGGGTGGGGACAGGAGGAAAGAGGAGTGATTGGTGGAATGATGAAGTAAAGGGTGTGATAAAAGAGAAAAAGGTAGCTTACGAGAGGTTTTTACAAAGCAGAAGTGTTATAAGAAGAGCAGAGTATATGGAGAGTAAAAGAAAGGTGAAGAGAGTGGTGAGAGAGTGCAAAAGGAGAGCAGATGAAAGAGTGGGAGAGGCACTGTCAAGAAATTTTAATGAAAATAAGAAAAAATTTTGGAGTTAAACAAGTTAAGAAAGCCTAGGGAAAGTATGGATTTGTCCGTTAAAAACAGAGTAGGGGAGTTAGTAGATGGGGAGATGGAGGTATTAGGTAGATGGCGAGAATATTTTGAGGAACTTTTAAATGTTGAGGAAGAAAGGGAGGCGGTAATTTCATGCACTGGTCAGGGAGGTATACCATCTTTTAGGAGTGAAGTAGAGCAGAATGTAAGTGTGGTGGAGGTACGTGAGGCATTACGTAGAATGAAAGGGGGTAAAGCAGCTGGAACTGATGGGATCATGACAGAAATGTTAAAAGCAGGGGGGGATATAGTGTTGGAGTGGTTGGTACTTTTGTTTAATAAATGTATGAAAGAGGGGAAGGTACCTAGGGATTGGCGGAGAGCATGTATAGTCCCTTTATATAAAGGGAAAGGGGACAAAAGAGATTGTAAAAATTATAGAGGAATAAGTTTACTGAGTATACCAGGAAAAGTATACGGTAGGGTTATAATTGAAAGAATTAGAGGTAAGACAGAATGTAGAATTGCGGATGAGCAAGGAGGCTTCAGAGTGGGTAGGGGATGTGTAGATAAAGTGTTTACATTGAAGCATATATGTGAACAGTATTTAGATAAAGGTAGGGAAGTTTTTATTGCATTTATGGATTTAGAAAAGGCATATGATAGAGTGGATAGAGGAGCAATGTGGCAGATGTTGCAAGTTTATGGAGTAGGTGGTAAGTTACTAAATGCTGTAAAGAGCTTTTATGAGGATAGTGAGGCTCAGGTTAGGGTGTGTAGAAGAGAGGGAGAATACTTCCCGGTAAAAGTAGGTCTTAGACAGGGATGTGTAATGTCACCATGGTTGTTTAATATATTTATAGATGGGGTTGTAAAAGAAGTAAATGCTAGGGTGTTCGGGAGAGGGGTAGGATTAAATTATGGGGAATCAAATTCAAAATGGGAATTGACACAGTTACTTTTTGCTGATGATACTGTGCTTATGGGAGATTCTAAAGAAAAATTGCAAAGGTTAGTGGATGAGTTTGAGAATGTGTGTAAAGGTTGAAAGTTGAAAGTGAACATAGAAAAGAGTAAGGTGATGAGGGTATCAAATGATTTAAATAAAGAAAAATTGGATATCAAATTGGGGAGGAGTATGGAAGAAGTGAATGTTTTCAGATGCTTGGGAGTTGACGTGTCGGCGGATGGATTTATGAAGGATGAGGTTAATCATAGAATTGATGAGGGAAAAAAGGTGTGTGGTGCGTTGAGGTATATGTGGAGTCAAAACACGTTATCTATGGAGGCAAAGAAGGGAATGTATGAAAGTATAGTAGTACCAACACTCTTATATGGATGTGAAGCTTGGGTGGTAAATGCAGCAGCGAGGAGACGGTTGGAGGCAGTGGAGATGTCCTGTCTAAGGGCAATGTGTGGTGTAAATATTATGCAGAAAATTCGGAGTGTGGAAATTAGGAGAAGGTGTGGAGTTAATAAAAGCATTAGTCAGAGGGCAGAAGAGGGGTTGTTGAGGTGGTTTGGTCATTTAGAGAGAATGGATCAAAGTAGAATGACTTGGAAAGCATATAAATCTATAGGGGAAGGAAAGAGGGGTAGGGGTCGTCCTCGAAAGGGTTGGAAAGAGGGGGTAAAGGAGGTTTTGTGGGCGAGGGGCTTGGACTTCCAGCATGCGTGCATGAGCGTGTTAGATAGGAGTGAATGGAGACGAATGATACTTGGGACCTGACGATCTGTTGGAGTGTGAGCAGGGCAATATTTAGTGAAGGGATTCAGGGAAACCGGTTATTTTCATATAGTCGGACTTGAGTCCTGGAAATGGGAAGTACAATGCCTGCACTTTAAAGGAGTGGTTTGGGATATTGGCAGTTTGGAGGGATATGTTGTGTATCTTTATACGTATATGCTTCTAAACTGTTGTATTCTGGGCACCTCTGCAAAAGCAGTGATAATGTGTGAGTGTGGTGAAAGTGTTGAATGATGATGAAAGTATTTTCTTTTTGGGGATTTTCTTTCTTTTTTTTGGGTCACCCTGCCTCGGTGGGAGACGACCGACTTGTTGAAAAAAAAAAAAAAAATATATATATATATATATATATATATATATATATATATATATATATACACACACACACACACACACACACACACACACACACACAGTGTGTTTTAAAGAGATGGACCCACTTTCAAAGGAGACTGCTTGGAAATTGTGTCCACCTCTTTGAAACACCTTGTGTGTGTATATATATATATATATATATATATATATATATATATATATATATATATATATATAATGTCGTGCCGAATAGGTAAAACTGGTCAATTAGGAAAATCTCATTTAAAATTAAGCCCTTTTTTAAAAAATGCTCTTATACATTTAAAGATATATTTTTTTTCATTTATGTTACTGTAAAAATTAACAATTTTGTACCAAAAGAACCTTAGAAAATTTACCTAACCTTATTATAACAAGCACAATTTAATTTAGACTCATCCAACCGAAACGTCGTCGTAAGCTTCTCTCTTCTATGTGCGGGTTATTTGTGTATATTTTAGATAAGTTTACAATAATTTAATAAACAAACACAATGAAATATATTCTTTCGTTACGTTCAGAATGATTTATGCGGAATTATTGCATACACAAATTTTCGCTTGTCCTGTATGGCAAGATGAGCGTTGCTATTTAAGCCAAGATCGCAAGTTCTGCCTATTCGGCACGACATATATATATATATATATATATATATATATATATATATATATATATATATATATATATATATATATATATATATATATATACAAACACTGATCTCTGGCTGAAGGAGACTCGAAACTACGAACCTTAGGACAAGGTACGCAGTGCTTTACCAATCTACCCACACTGGACAATACCTTGGCGTGTAAGCTGTAAGCCTTCTCCCTGAAAGCTGGCTGCCTTGGATCAAACGTGTAGCGCAAGCTACACGCCAAGGTATTGTCCAGTGTGGGTAGATTGGTAAAGCACTGCGTACTTTGTCCTAAGGTTCGTAGGTTCGAGTCTCCTTCAGCCAGAGATCAGTGTTTGTGTATATTTCGCCTGCTCTCGCGAATTCCTTGCGCACACACACACACACACACACACACATATATATATAATATATTATAATGTCATTAAAATCACAGGCGCACATGCGTACCCACGCACAATGCCACCCCTTCCCTCTCCTCTTCCGTTTCCCCTCGCTATGTAATATCCCTCGGGGAATTTCACATTAGTTTTTCCTGTTTTTCTTTTCTGCTTTGATCACTAAAACTGATTTTCTTTCTGGTATTCACATTTGCATCTCACTGCTCTTCCTTGCAATGTTATCAGCATTTGTGCACCAGACGATTAATCTCTGTTTGTCTCTTTGATACATCTGGTCATTGCCCATGTGAGGGGATGTAGAGGGTCATCGATGTTTGTCTGGTTTGTAGGGTAGGGTATGCAGCAGTTAGTGGGTGGGATTAAGTGATTGAGTAGAGCGGACTGAATTGCAGGGTTGAGTTCAGTTGGTGGGATAGGAGGGATGAATAGGGCATTGTCCTGTGTCAGGGAATAGTAAAGTTGAGAGATGAGGATTGTGGTGGTGGGAAATTGTTAAGAGGAAGGTGTTATTCTCCTCTCCTCTCTGCTTCTTGGTGGTGTTCCCTTCCACTCTCCTTGATGAACTGCTCTGGGGTCGTTACTCTCTGTTGGCTTGCCTCTGTGGGAGAGAGGGAGGAAGGTGAGAGGGGTCGGGAAGGAAGTGGAAGAGGAAAAGCAGAGAGGGAGAGGGAAGGGGACGGGAAGAGGGAAGGAGAAAGGGGAGTGTGTGAAAGGGCGTGGGGAAGACTGATAGCAGAGGACTTAGAAGTCCACACTGAGATTATCTGCTTCTGTCTAGATTTAGAACTACTGTGTACTATCTTGGCATATGACTCAATAATAGAAAAGCAGAAGGCTCTCTTAATACCCTCAACTCTTTCCAATCACGACGGCATAAAAACAGGGCGAGGGGAGATATACCATACTATATGGAGAGATGGCATAGAATTTGCAGCAGAGATAGAACCGGTTTGGAGAGAGAGTGAGTTTGGTGAGTAAATATCCTCAATAGATGAATACCTGTATAGAATTTACTATTTACCACAGCACACGATTTCCGTTTGATAGCTTTAAAATGCCTTTTTAGATCTGCCTTAAACTTAAAGCATTTATGTATCATAATAGAGCAAAGCTCCCACTGTTAGTGGACAATGTTCCTTCTCTTTCTGTAAAAAAAAATATGAAAGGAGACAGTTGTGTTACATCTCGCTTAACAATTCTGACCCCCGCTTGGTACTCAAGCTGTCAGAAAGCAGTACTAAGTGAACAAATTTCTGCTTCAGGTTTAAAGATTATCACTTATTTCATCGCGTGGTCCATCTAGCATGATATACTAACACAACCATCATGACAAAGCATTCAAATATTCCAGAATTATTTGAGGCGTTTAAGCTAAATTATATATTCCTGATATTCTCTCCCACGTCCCTGCAACTCTCTCCCACGTCCGTACAACTATCTCACAGTGCTCCAGTTTGTCACAACATATCAGCCAATGAGCCAAACGAGATGGAATTGTCAGGAAACAGGAGCTTTTAGTCATCTGATCGAAGCCTGCCGCTGATTTACCCGGTCGTGGTTGTTTTGCATAACTACCCGCGTCAGGCTGACCTCAGCTCAGGTCACGCCCCTTTGTCTTCTACATCCTACATTATCTGACTACACAACAGTGTGTCCAAATTGACTCGCTATTTAGTTATGGTTCCGTTCCTGTTCATGTATCTTTCGTTTAAACTACGTGGATTAGTAAAGAAATAGTGACAGCCTGAAATTTTAAAATAAGATTAAAAAGTGCTTCACATATTGCACTGCATCCCTCCAACACCCGTGTAACTGGCTAGTACATCCCTCCAACACCCGTGTAACTGGCTAGTACATCCCTCCAACACCCGTGTAACTGGCTAGTACATCCCTCCAACACCCGTGTAACTGGCTAGTACATCCCTCCAACACCCGTGTAACTGGCTAGTACATCCCTCCAACACCCGTGTAACTGGCTAGTACATCCCTCCAACACCCGTGTAACTGGCTAGTACATCCCTCCAACACCCGTGTAACTGGCTAGTACATCCCTCCAACACCCGTGTAACTGGCTAGTACATCCCTCCAACACCCGTGTAACTGGCTAGTACATCCCTCCAACACCCGTGTAACTGGCTAGTACATCCCTCCAACACCCGTGTAACTGGCTAGTACATCCCTCCAACACCCGTGTAACTGGCTAGTACATCCCTCCAACACCCGTGTAACTGGCTAGTACATCCCTCCAACACCCGTGTAACTGGCTAGTACATCCCTCCAACACCCGTGTAACTGGCTAGTACATCCCTCCAACACCCGTGTAACTGGCTAGTACATCCCTCCAAAACCCGTGTAACTGGCTAGTACATCCCTCCAACACCCGTGTAACTGGCTAGCACATCCCTCCAACACCCGTGTAACTGGCTAGTACATCCCTCCAACACCCGTGTAACTGGCTAGTACATCCCTCCAACACCCGTGTAACTGGCTAATGCATCCCTCCAACACCCATGTAACTGGCTAGTACATCCCTCCAACACCCACGTAACTGGCTAGTACATCCCTCCAACACCCACGTAACTGGCTAGTACATCCCTCCAACACCCACGTAACTGGCTAGTACATCCCTCCAACACCCACGTAACTGGCTAGTACATCCCTCCAACACCCACGTAACTGGCTAGTACATCCCTCCAACACCCATGTAACTGGCTAGTACATCCCTCCAACACCCGTGTAACTGGCTAGTACATCCCTCCAACACCCGTGTAACTGGCTAGTACATCCCTCCAACACCCGTGTAACTGGCTAGTACATACCTCCAACACCCGTGTAAATGACTATTACATCCCTCCCACATGTAACTGGCTAGTAAATCCCTCCAACGCCCATGTAACAGGCTAGTAAATCCCTCCAACACCCATGTAACTGGCTAGTACATCCCTCCAACACCCATGTAACTGGCTAGTACATCCCCAACACCCATGTAATTGGCTAGTACATCCCCAACACCCATGTAATTGGCTAGTACATCCCCAACACCCATGTAATTGGCTAGTACATCCCTCCAACACCCGTGTAACATGCTAGTACATCCCTCCAACACCCGTGTAACTGGCTAGTACATCCCTCCAACACCCGTGTAACTGGCTAGTACATTCCTCCAGCACCCGTGTAACTGGCTAGTACATCCCTCCAGCACCCATGTAACTGGCTAGTACATCCCTCCAGCACCCATGTAACTGGCTAGTACATCCCGCCAACGCCCATGTAACTGGCTAGTACATCCCGCCAACGCCCATGTAACTGGCTGGTAAATCCCTCCAACGCCCATGTAACTGGCTGGTAAATCCCTCCAACGCCCATGTAACTGGCTAGTACATCCCCCAACACCCATGTAACTGGCTAGTACATCCCCCAACACCCATGTAACTGGCTAGTACATCCCCCAACACCCATGTAACTGGCTAGTACATAGCCCAAAACCCATGTAATTGGCTAGTACATCCCTCCAACACAAATGTAATTGGCTAGTACATTCCTCTAACACCCATGTAACTGTCTAGTACATCCCTCCAACACCCATGTAACTGTCTAGTACATCCCTCCAACACCCATGTAATTGGCTAGTACATTCCTCCAACACCCATGTAACTGGATTGTACATCCCTCCAACACCCGTGTAACTGGCTAGTACATCCCTCCAACACCCATGTAACTGGCTAGTACATACCTCCAACGCCCATGTAACTGGCTAGTACATACCTCCAACACCCATGTAACTGGCTAGTACATATCTCCAACACCCGTGTAACTGGCTAGTACATCCCTCCAACAAACATGTAACTGGCTAGTACATCCCTCCAACACCCATTTAACTGGCTAGTACATCCCTCCAGCACCCATGTAACTGGCTAGTACATACCTCCAACACCCATGTAACTGGCTAGTACATCCCTCCAACACCCATGTAGCTGGCTAGTACATCACTCCAGCACCCATGTAGCTGGCTAGTACATCCCTCCACCCATGTAACTGGCTAGTACATCCCTCCAACACCCATGTAACTGGCTAGTACATCCCTCCAACACCCATGTAACTGGCTAGTACATCCCTCCAACACCCATGTAACTGGCTAGTACATCCCTCCAACACCCGTGTAACTGGCTAGTACATCCCTCCAACACCCGTGTAACTGGCTAGTACATCCCTCCAACACCCGTGTAACTGGCTAGTACATCCCTCCAACACCCGTGTAACTGGCTAGTACATCCCTCCAACACCCGTGTAACTGGCTAGTACATCCCTCCACCTGTGTAACTGGCTAGTACATCCCTCCAACACCCGTGTAACTGGCTAGTACATCCCTCCAGCACCCATGTAACTGGCTAGTACATCCCTCCAGCACCCATGTAACTGGCTAGTACATCCAACACCCATGTAACTGGCTAGTAAATCCCTCCAACGCCCATGTAACTGGCTGGTAAATCCCTCCAACGCCCATGTAACTGGCTAGTACATCCCTTCAACACCCATGTAACTGGCTAGTACATCCCCCAACACCCATGTAACTGGCTAGTACATCCCCCAAAACCCATGTAATTGGCTAGTACATCCCTCCAACACCCATGTAACTGGGTAGTACATTCCTCCAACACCCATGTAACTGTCTAGTACATCCCTCCAACACCCATGTAACTGGCTAGTACATCTCTCCAACACCCATGTAACTGGCTAGTACATCCCTCCAACACCCATGTAACTGGCTAGCACATCCCTCCAACACCCCTGTAACTGGCTAGCACATCCCTCCAACACCCATGTAACTGGCTAGTACATCCCTCCAACACCCATGTAACTGGCTAGTACATCCCTCCAACACCCATGTGACTGGCTAGTACATCTCTGCAACACCCATGTGACTGGCTAGTACATCCCTCCAACACCCATGTGACTGGCTAGTACATCCCTCCAACACCCATGTGACTGGCTAGTACATCCCTCCAACACCCATGTGACTGGCTAGTACATCCCTCCAACACCCATGTGACTGGCTAGTACATCCCTCCAACACCCGTGTAACTGGCTAGTACATCCCTCCAACACCCGTGTAACTGGCTAGTACATCCCTCCAACATCCGCGTAACTGGCTAGTACATCCCTCCTACTCCCGTGTAACTGGCTAGTACATCCCTCCAACACCCGTGTAACTGGCTAGTACATCCCTCCAACACCCGTGTAACTGGCTAGTACATCCCTCCAACACGCATGTAACTGGCTAGTACATCCCTCCAACATCCATGTAACTGGCTAGTACATCCCTCCAACACCCATGTAACTGGCTAGTACATCCCTCCAACACCCGTGTAACTGGCTAGTACATCCCTCGAACACCCGTGTAACTGACTAGTACATACCTCCAACACCCATATAAATGACCAGTACATTCCTCCAACACCCGTGTAGCTGGCTAGTAAATCCCTGCAACACCCGTGTAACTGGCTAGTACATCCCTCCAACATCCGTGTAACTGGCTAGTACATCCCTCCAACATCCGCGTAACTGGCTAGTACATCCCTCCAACATGTAACTGGCTAGTAAATCCCTCCAACGCCCATGTGACTGGCTAGTACATCCCCCAACACCCATGTAACTGGCTAGTAAATCCCTCCAACACCCATGTAACTGGCTAGTACATCCCTCCAACACCCATGTAACTGGCTAGTACATCCCTCCAACATGTAACTGGCTAGTAAATCCCTCCAACGCCCATGTAACAGGCTAGTAAATCCCTCCAACACCTGTGTAAATGGCTAGTACATCCCTCCAACCCCCCCATGTAACTCACTAGTACATCTCTAACACCCATGTAACTGTCTACTACACTCCACCACCCATGCATCTAACTCCAATACCCATCACTCACTCATACTCCAAAACCTATGCAACTCACCCTACACCTTTCCAACACCCATGCAACTTACTCCTACACTCCAACACCCATACAACTCACTCCTACACTCCAACACCCATGCAACTCACTCCTACAACAACCATGCAACTCCTACACTTCACCACCCATGCAACTCACTCCAACACCCATGCAACTCCTGCACTCCAACACGTATGCAACTCACCCCTGCAACTCCTGCACTCCAACACGTATGCAACTCACCCCTGCACTCCATCACCCTTCAACTCGCTCCTACTCTCCAACACCCATGCAACTTCTCTTCACCCATACAACTCACTCCTGCACTCCAACACCCATGCAACTCACTCCTACACCAACAACCATGCAACTCCTACACTTCACCACCCATGCAACTCACTCCAACACCCATGCAACTCCTACTCCAACAACCATGCAACTCCTACACTTCACCACCCATGCAACTCAACACCCATGCAACTCCTGCACTCCAACACCCATGCAGCTCACTCCTGCACTCCAACACCCATGCAGCTCACTCCTACACTCCAACACCCATGCAACTCACTCCTACACTCCAACACCCATGCAACTCACTCCTACACTCCAACAATTCATCTTCTCTATTACCTTGCCTGGTGTACATATCAGTGAAGCTGGTCTGTGATTCACTTCTTGCCTGTCTCCTTTCTCAGACATATGAGTTACATTCTCTGTCTTCCAGATTTCTGGCAACACCCATTTAACTTACTCGTATAATCCCCACCCCTCCTGCTTATTTAACTCACTTGCATACTCCAGCTTATTTAACTCGTGTATCTCCCAGCTTATTTAACTCATTCGTATACCTCCCAGATTATTTAACTCGCTTGTATACCTCTAGCTTATTTAACTCGCTTGTATACTTCCCAGCATATTTAACTCACTTGTATACCTCCAGCTTATTTAACTCACTTGTATACTTCCCAGCTTATTTAACTCACTTGTATACTTCCCAGCTTATTTAACTCGCTTGGATACCTCTACAGCTTAAATTTACGTTCTTCTAACACTTAACACTTTAACAAAATAATTCATAGCATTCTGGTACTTCTCGAAAACGCGCGCGAGTGCGCACGCGCACGCGCACACACACACACACACACACACACACACACACACACACACACACACACACACACACACACACACACACACACACACACACACACACACATATATACACACATACACATATACACACATACACACATACACACATACACACACATACACACACACACACACACACACACACACACACACACACACACACACACACACACACACACACACACACACACACACTTTAGTTTAATATCTTTATGCACCCCATACCCATCCTGTGGGCGGTAGTCAAAAGATTACAAAGGTACATAATGGGTCCAGTGACTGGACCCCAAAGTTATGATAGCTGAACTAGTTACAAAGGTAATGAACTCCAGGTAGATCTGGTCACAATCATGGCAAGTTACAGAGGTAATGAATCAGCCTCACTCCCAAACATGGTTACAGTCATGAGCAAATTACGAAGTAATGAACCACTGATACGTCCACACCTGGTCACAATTGTAATGAGTTATAAATACAAATATTAAGTGGATCATACACCCACACTAGCGCGCGCGCGCACATACACACACGAGGGCGCACGCACAGACATGTGCACACGAGCGTACAAATATATGCATACACACAAGGACGCACACCCACACACACACACCCACACACACACACACACACACACACACACACACACACACACACACACACACACACACACACACACACACACACACACACACACACCAACACCCACACACACACACCCACACACACACCCTCACACACACCCACACACACACCCTCACACACCCACACACACACACCCACACACGCGCACACACACCCACACACGCACACACACACCCACACACGCACACACACACCCACACACGCACACACACACACACACACACACACATTTTCAGAGAATAGGGGGGTACTCGAAGGTGAGAAACCGACCAATCAAGCTGATTCTCAGGACGGAAACAGTGCGGAACAGGATCCTCCAAGAGAAACCACGATTGAAATACTCGGAAGAGTACAAGAGGGTGTTCCTAGACAGAGACAGAACAAAATCAGAACGACAGCAGCTGAGGGAGAGGACAAAAAAGCGAAAGGAGCTAGGAAAAGAGACAAGGAGGGAACCAGCAGAGGTCTGTCAGAGCAGGACAGAACAGCAAGGGCAAGCACACACACAACTACTCTCAGAACCATACAACCTATCACACCATCCCAACACACCCTACAATCCATACCCACAGCCTCCACCCAACACCAAGCTATAGAACCCCACAGTATGCCACCAGGTCTCCCACCCTCACAGGCCCCCCAAACCACAGTGTTGGAAAGGAAACTGAAGGTATGGTACACAAACGCTGATGGAATAACAAATAAGTGGGAGGAGTGGCAAGAAAGAGTCAAAGAAGCATCACCGGACATCATAGCTCTCACAGAAACCAAGCTTACAGGTATGATAACAGATGCCATCTTTCCAACGGGATACCAAATCCTGAGGAAAGACAGAGGGAACAGGGGGGGTGGAGGAGTGGCGTTGCTGATCAAAAATCGCTGGAATTTTGATGAGCTGGAGAGAGAAGATAGCGGAGAAGAAAGTGATTACATAGTGGGAACACTTCACTCTGGAGGTCCCAAGGTGGTAATAGCAGTGATGTATAACCCACCACAGAACAGCAGGAGGCCAAGGCAAGAGTACGACGAGAGCAATAGAGCGATGGTTGACACACTAGCTAGAGTGGCCAGAAGAGCTCATGCATGCAGGGCAAAGCTCCTGATCATGGGTGACTTTAACCACAAGGAGATAGATTGGGAGAACTTGGACCCACATGGGGGCCAAGATACTTGGAGGGCTAAGATGATGGAGGTGGTACTGGAGAACTTCATGTACCAACACGTAAGGGACACTACAAGAGAGAGAGGAGAGGATGAACCAGCAAGGCTGGACTTAGTATTCACCTTCAGTAGTGCAGATATCGAGGACATCACATATGAAAGACCCCTTGGGGCCAGTGACCATGTGGTTGTAAGCTTCGAATACACAGTAGAGCTACAAGTGGAGGGAGAAGCAGGAAGGCCAGGACGAATGAAGCCAAACTACAAGAAAGGGGACTACACAGGAATGAGGAACTACCTGAACGGGGTTCAGTGGGACAGAGAACTGGCAGGGAAACCAGTTAATGAGATGATGGAATATGTAGCAATAAAATGCAAGGAGGCTGAGGAGAGGTTTGTACCCAAGGGTAACAGGAGTAATGAAAAAGCCAGGATGAGCCCATGGTTTACCCAAAGGTGCAGGGAGGCAAAAACCAAGTGTGCTAGGGAATGGAAGAAATATAGAAGGCAAAGGACCCAGGAGAATAAGGAGAACAGTCGTAGAGCCAGAAATGAATATGCACAGATAAGAAGGGAGGCCCAAAGACAATATGAAAATGACATAGCAGCGAAAGCCAAATCTGACCCGAAACTGTTGTACAGCCACATCAGGAGGAAAACAACAGTCAAGGACCAGGTAATCAGGCTAAGGAAGGAAGGAGGAGAGACAACAGGAAATGACCGGGAAGTATGTGAAGAACTCAACAAGAGATTCAAAGAAGTGTTCACAGAGGAGACAGAAGGGACTCCAGAAAGACGGAGAGGTGGGGCACACCACCAAGTGCTGGACACAGTGCACACAACCGAGGAAGAAGTGAAGAGGCTTCTGAGTGAGCTAGATACCTCAAAGGCAATGGGGCCAGATAACATCTCCCCATGGGTATTGAGAGAGGGAGCAGAGGCGCTATGTGTACCCCTAACAACAATATTCAATACATCTATCGAAACAGGGAGATTGCCTGAGGCATGGAAGACAGCAAATGTAGTCCCAATCTTTAAAAAAGGAGACAGACATGAAGCATTAAACTACAGACCAGTGTCACTGACATGTATAGTATGCAAAATCATGGAGAAGATTATCAGGAGAAGAGTGGTGGAACACCTAGAAAGGAATGATCTCATCAACAGCAGCCAGCATGGTTTCAGGGACGGGAAATCCTGTGTCACAAACCTACTGGAGTTCTATGACATGGTGACAGCAGTAAGACAAGAGAGAGAGGGGTGGGTGGATTGCATTTTCTTGGACTGCAAGAAGGCGTTTGACACAGTTCCACACAAGAGATTGGTGCAAAAACTGGAGGACCAAGCAGGGATAACAGGGAAGGCACTACAATGGATCAGGGAATACTTGTCAGGAAGACAGCAGCGAGTCATGGTACGTGGCGAGGTGTCAGAGTGGGCACCTGTGACCAGCGGGGTCCCGCAGGGGTCAGTCCTAGGACCAGTGCTGTTTCTGGTATTTGTGAACGACATGACGGAAGGAATAGACTCTGAGGTGTCCCTGTTTGCAGATGACGTGAAGTTGATGAGAAGAATACACTCGATCGAAGACCAGGCAGAACTACAAAGGGATCTGGACAGGCTGCAGAACTGGTCCAGCAATTGGCTCCTGGAGTTCAATCCCACCAAGTGCAAAGTCATGAAGATTGGGGAAGGGCAAAGAAGGCCGCAAACGGAGTACAGTCTAGGGGGTCAGAGACTACAAACCTCACTCAAGGAAAAAGATCTTGGGGTGAGTATAACACCAGGCACATCTCCTGAAGCGCACATCAACCAAATAACTGCTGCAGCATATGGGCGCCTAGCAAACCTCAGAACAGCATTCCGACATCTTAATAAGGAATCGTTCAGGACCCTGTACACCGTATACGTTAGGCCCATATTGGAGTATGCGGCACCAGTTTGGAACCCACACCTAGCCAAGCACGTAAAGAAACTAGAGAAAGTGCAAAGGTTTGCAACAAGACTAGTCCCAGAGCTAAGAGGTATGTCCTACGAGGAGAGGTTAAGGGAAATCAACCTGACGACACTGGAGGACAGGAGAGATAGGGGGGACATGATAACGACATACAAAATACTGAGAGGAATTGACAAGGTGGACAAAAACAGGATGTTCCAGAGATTGGACACAGTAACAAGGGGACACAGTTGGAAGCTAAAGACACAGATGAATCACAGGGATGTTAGGAAGTATTTCTTCAGCCACAGAGTAGTCAGTAAGTGGAATAGTTTGGGAAGCGATGTAGTGGAGGCAGGATCCATACATAGCTTTAAGCAGAGGTACGATAAAGCTCACGGCTCAGGGAGAGTGACCTAGTAGCGATCAGTGAAGGGGCGGGGCCAGGAGCTCGGACTCGACCCCCGCAACCTCAACTAGGTGAGTACAACTAGGTGAGTACACACACACACACACACACACACACACACACACACACACACACACACACACACACACACACACACCCTCATACACACCCTCACACACACACCCACACACACGCGCGCGCGCGCGCACACACACACACACACACACACACACACACACACACACACACACACACACACACACACACACACACACACACACACACACTACACACACACAACAGGCCTAGTGTCTAATCGACATGTGCCTAGGACAAAATGGTAACTAACACACACACACACTGCAATGGATCAGAGAATACCTGACAGGGAGGCAACAACGAGTCATGGTACGTGACGAGGTGTCAGAGTGGGCGCCTGTGACAAGCGGGGTTCCACAGGGGTCAGTCCTAGGACCTGTGCTGTTCTTTGTATATGTGAACGACATAACGGAAGGGATAGACTCAGAAGTGTCCTTGTTTGCAGATGATGTGAAGTTAATGAGAAGAATCAAATCGGATGAGGATCAGGCAGAACTACAAAGAGACCTGGACAGGCTACAAGCCTGGTCCAGTAACTGGCTCCTTGAGTTAAACCCTGCCAAATGCAAAGTCATGAAGACTGGGGAAGGGCAAAGAAGACCGCAGACACAATATAGTTTAGATGGCCAAAGACTGCAAACTTCACTTAAGGAAAAAGATCTGGGGGTGAGTATAACACCGAGCATATCTCCTGAGGCGCACATCAATCAGATAACTGCTGCAGCATACGGGCGCCTGGCAAACCTACGGATAGCGTTCCGATACCTCAGCAAGGATTCGTTCAAGACTCTGTATACCATTTACGTCAGGCCCATACTGGATTATGCAGCACCAGTTTGGAATCCACACCTAGTCAAGCATGTCAAGAAATTAGAGAAGGTGCAAAGGTTTGCAACAAGACTAGTCCCAGAGCTACGGGGATTGTCCTACGAAGAAAGGTTGAGCGAAATCGGCCTGACGACACTGAAGGACAGGAGGGTCAGGGGAGACATGATAACGACATATAAAATACTGCGCGGAATAGACAAGGTGGACAAAGACGGGATGTTCCAGAGATGGGACACAGACACAAGAGGTCACAATTGGAAGTTGAAGACTCATATGAATCAAAGGGATGTTAGAAAGTATTTCTTCAGTCATAGAGTGGTCAGGCCGTGGAATGGCCTAGAAAGTGAAGTAGTGGAGGCGGGAACCATACATAGTTTTAAGGCGAGGTATGATAAAGCTCATGGGGCAGGAAGAGAGAGGACCTAGTAGCAATCAGTGAAGAGGCGGGGCCAGGAGCTATGACGACCCCTGCAACCACAAATAGGTGAGTATACACACACGCGCGCGCACATACACACGCAGTAGTGGTACTCGAAATCCTCATGCATCAACACGTTAGGGACACTACTAGAGAGAGAGAGAGAGAGGAGAGGACAGTCCATCAAGACTGGACCTTGTATTCATCTTGAGCAGCTCAGACATAAAGGACATTACATACGAAAGGCTCCTCGGAGCTAGTGATCGCGTGGTCCTGAGCTCTGAATACATTATAGTCACAGCGAGGGAAGCAGGTAGGGCAGGATGAACGAAGCGGAAGCACACGAGGGGTGGCTACACAGGCATTAACTTAAGAACTTCCTGCACGAGGTTCAGTGGGAAAGAGAATTGGCAGGAAAATCAGTAAATGATATGAAATATGTGACAATAATATGCAAGGCAGCAGAGGAGAGGTTTGTACCCAAGGGTAACAGAAACAATGAGAAGACCAAGACGAACCCTTGGTTAATCCATAGGTGAAGAGAGGCCAAAACTAAGGGCGCTCGAGAATGGAAGATGTATAAAAGGCAAAGTACCCAGGAAAATAAGGAGAATAGTCGAAGAGCCAGAAATGAATATGCACAGATAAGGAGGGAGGCCCAGCGACAGTATGAAAATGACATAGCAGCGAAAGCCAAGTCAGACCCGAAGCTGTTATACAGTCACATCAGGAGGAAAACAACAGTTAAGGACCAGGTAATCAGGCTGAGGAAGGAAGGAGGGGAAATCACAAGAAACGACCGAAAAGTATGTGGGGAGCTCAACAAGAGAATTAAAGAAGCACTTGCAGTGGAGACAGAAAGGACTCCAGAAAGTGATAGTGGTGGGGTACACCCTCAAGTGCTGGACACAATACATACAACCGAAGAAGAGGTGAAGAGGCTGTTATGTGAACTAAATACCTCAAAGGCAATGGGGCCAGACAATATCTCTCTGTGAGCCCTGAGAGAGGGAGCAGAGGCGCTCTATGTACCCCTCACAACAATCTTCAACACATCTATGGAAACAGGGCGACTACCTAAAGTGTGGAAGACAGCAAATGTAGTCCCAATTTTTAAGGAAGGGGACAGACACGCAGCATTAAACTACCGACCGGTGTCATTGACATATTTAGTATGCAAAGTCATGTAGAAGATTATCAGAAAAAGAATGGTGGAACACCTAGAAAGGAATGAGCTTATTCACGACAACCAGCACAGTTTCAGGGAAGGGAAATTCTTTGTCATAAACCTCCTGGAGTTCTATGACAAGGTGACAGCAGTAAGGTAAGAGAGAGGGGTGGGTAGATTGCGTTTTCTTGGACTGTAAGAAGGCATTCGACACAGTTCTACGCAAGAAATTAGTGTAAAAGCTGGAAACTCAGGCATGTATAACAGGGAAGGCACTGCAATGGATCAGAGAATACCTGACAAGGAAGCAACAACGAGTCATGGTACGTGACGAGGTGTCAGAGTGGGCGCCTGTGACGAGTGGGGTTCCACAGGGGTCAGTCCTAGGACCAGTGCTGTTTCTGGTATATGTGAATGATATGACGAATGTGATAGACTCAGAAATGTCCCTGTTTGCAGACGATGTGAAGCTAATGAGAAGAATTCAGTTAGATGAGGAACAGGCAGGACTACAAAGGTATCTAGATAGGCTGCAAGCCTGGTTCAGCAACTGGCTCCTAGAGTTTATCCTTACCAAGTGCAAACTCATGAAGATCGGGGAAGGTCAAAGAAGGCCGCGGCCAGGGTACAGTTTAGTGCGCCAAAGACTACAAATCTCACTCAAGGTAAAGGATCTTGGGGTGAGTATAATACCGAGCACATCTGAAGCGCACATCGACCGAATAACTGCTGCAGCATTTGGGCGATTAGCAAACCTAAGCATAGAGTTCCGGCACCTCGGTAAGGAATCATTCAGGACTCTGTACACAGTGTATGCCAGGCCCGTACTTAGTATGTAGCACCAGTCTGGAACCTACACCTAGTCAGGCACGTCAAGAAATTAGAGAAAGTGCTGAGGTTTGCAGCGTAACTAGTCCCGGAGCTAAGGGGTATGTCCTACGAGGAAAGGTTAAGGAAAATCTACTAGATGACACTACAGGACAGGAGAGATAGGGAAGACATAACGACATAAATTACTGAGAGGAATTGACAAGGTGGACAGAGACAGGATATTCCAGAGATGGGTCACAGCAACAAGGGGTCACAATTGGATGTTGAAAACTTAGACGAGTAGCAGAGATATTAGGAAGCATTTCTTTAGTCATAGAATTGTCAGGAAGTGGGATAGTCTGAAGAGTGATATAGTGGAGGCAGGATCCATACATACATAGCTTTAAGAAGCTCATGGAGCAGGGAGAGAGTGAACCTAGTAGCGACCAGCGATGAGGCTGGTCCAGAGCTGTGACTCTACTCCTGCACCCCACAATTAGGCGAGTACACGCGCGCGCGCACACTTTTTACGTTGTGGAAGACTTAAATGAAGAGAAATTAATTATTTTTTTTATTAAAATCGATGTTTTCACGTGAGATATACTGGGAAAGAGAAGAGCTTTATTGTGAGCTGAAAACGTCTCTGTAGGTGAGGGGAAAGATATACAAGCTGCAAAAATATCAGGTATTCGGTTAACGTTTCGTTCTGTGCAGTGCCAAAATTTCTCCCAGTAAAATCTTGTTCCGCAACTCTTCTACAGTTGAGCTGGCAGTACGCCACTTGTGTCCAGCCTTCCTGGGTGCTGGTGGCGCCAGAAATTCATGGAGCTGAGTGATTTGTGCCACTCATAATGTTGCTGATCTGGCACCATAGTCTCCAAGCCGTACTTGCGACCTTTATTTATTTATTTATTTATTTCCAATTTGAGCACACATACAGAGGTACAAAAAAATACAGATAAGAGCAGCATGCCAAAGCCACTTATACTATGCAAAGCATTACGGGCTGGCTTAAAATTAACTTAAGATTAACTAAGCAATGCTGAAATCAGTGATAAAACATTAATGTAAACAGATTACTATAAAGCACAAGTGAGTATTACAAAGACAGGTCATATGGTTGCATTCAGTCATATGATGGATTCTGTTAGGTAGTGTATTTAAAAAATAATAAAGTTAGATTCGGTTTTAGGTTTAACATTTATGTGATATAATTGTGAGAAACATTTAAGATATACAATTTATAAGGTTCAGTTATTCAGTATTTATTTGGTTTTGGGTGAGTAAGTGATCTTTGAGAAGAGACTTGAATTTATAAACAGGTAGTGTTTCTTTTATATTTACAGGTAATGAATTCCAGATTTTAGGGCCTTTTATGTGCATTGAGTTTTTGCATAGTGTGAGATAGACACGAGGAACATCAAAGAGTGATCTGTGCCTTGTGTTATGGTCATGTGTTCTGTTGAGGTTGGCAAGGAGATGTTTGAGGGGAGGGTTAATATCAGAGTTAAGTGTTCTATGTATGTAATAGGTGCAGTAATAAGTATGGATGTTTTGTATGGTGAGTAGGTTTAGTGTATTGAATATTGGTGGAGTGTGCTGCCTGTAGTGAGAATTTGTTATTCTAACTGCAGCCTTTTGTTGGGTAATTAGTGGTCTGAGATGGTTAATTGTTGTTGAGCCCCATGCACAAATTCCATAGGTGAGATAGGGGTAAATAAGAGAGTGATATAGGGCCAGGAGGGCTGACTGTGGAACATAGTACCGTATCTTCGATAGTATGCCTACAGTCTTGGAAATTTTCTTAGAAATTTGTTGTATATGTGTATGAAATTTGAGTCTATTATCAAGGTGGATTCCTAAGAATTTTCCCTCTGTTAGTTTTGTGATAGGTGATCCGTTTATCATTATGTTAAGAGGGACATCTGTAGCTCTGTTACCAAACTGAATGAAGTAGGTTTTGTCAATGTTTAGTGTAAGTTTGTTAGTCCTCATCCAGGTAGATATTTTCTGTAATTCGGTATTTACAGTATTGGCTAGCGTGACTGGGCTCGGGTGAGAGAAGACGTATGTAGTGTCATCTGCAAATAGTGTGGGTTTGAGTAATTGCGAAGCATTTGGAAGGCATTTATGTATAGGAGAAAGAGAAGAGGGCCAAGGACACTTCCCTGTGGGACACCAACTGTAATTGGTTGCGCAGAAGAGTTTGCCCCATTTGCGTACACATATTGGCTTCTGTTGCTGAGGTATGACTTGAGGTAGTTGAGGGAGTGCCCTCTTATACCTTAGTGTGACAATTTTACGTGGAGCAAGTCATGGTCAACTGTATCAAAAGCTTTACGTAAGTCAATGAAGATCCCCAGTGGGACTTCTTTTTTCTCTATTGCAGTGTATATATGTTCTAGCATGTGTATAATAGCATCATTAGTATTTTTATTAGGCCTGAATCCAAATTGGCAGGGGTTGAGTATGTTTTGGGAGATAAGGTAGGAGTAGATTCGTTTATGAATTAATTTTTCGAAGATTTTTGAGAGAGGGTGTAAGTTGGATATTGGCCTATAGTTATTCAACTCTGTTTGGTCTCCTCCTTTGTGGATCGGGGTGACCCTTGCTATTTTGAGTACTGTAGGGAAGGTGGAGGATTCAATGGATTTGTTAAAGAGTGTTGCAATGATTGGTGATAGCACTTGTGACACTTTTTTGATAATAAGGGAGACTTCGTATGGGTTAGTCGGAGCTAGGAACAGTGTGTTCGGGTAGTTGCCGGTGAGGTAGTCATTTGGTGGGGTATCTGAGCTTGGGATTTTATTGGCAAGGTTTTGTCCTATAGTGGAGAAGAAATCATTGAGTCTGTTTGCTGTTTCTGTTGGTGGGAGTTGGGGTTCTTCTGATTTTGCTAATTTTATTTCGCTATTTCGTGATATCTTTTTTGTTCCCAGAATTTCTGATAGGGTTTTCCAGGTCTTTTTTATATCACCTCGTAAGTAATTCAACTTCAAGGCACTCACCACAAGTTGTGAGTTAAGATATTTAGTATTAGAAGAGTCATTCCCTTCTCCTCTCACCTAATTGTGCTCGCCTAATTGTAGTTGCAGGGTTCGAGACTCAGCTCCTGGCCCTGCCTCTTCACTGAACGCTACTAGGTCCTCTCCCTGCTCCATGAGATCTATCATACCTCGTCTTAAAGCTATGTATGGTTCCTGCCTCCACTACATCGCTCGCCAGACTGTTCCACTTCCTGACCACTCTATGACTGAAGAAATGCTTCCTAACATACCTGTGGCTCATCTGAGTCTTCAACTTACAAGAGTGACCCCTTGTTTCTGTGTCCCCTCTCTGGAACATCTTGTCTCTGTCCACCTTGTCTATTCCACGCAGTATTTTGTATGTCGTTATCATGTCTCCCCTATCCCTCCTGTCCTCCAGCGTCGTCAGACCGATTTCCCTCAACCTTTCTTCATAGGACATTTCCCTTAACTCTGGAACTAACCTTGTCGCAAACCTTTGCACTTTCTCTAATTTCTTAACGTGCATGACAAGGTGCGGGTTCCAAACTGGTGCTGCATACTCCAGTATGGGCATGACGTACACGGTGTACAGTGTCTTGAAAGATTCCTTACTTAGGTATCGGAATGCTAATCTCAGGTTTGCCAGGCGCCCATATGCTGCAGCAGTTATCTGGTTGTGTGCTTCGGGAGACGTGTTCGGTGTTATACTCGCGCGAAGATCTTTCTCCTTGAGCGAGGATTGCAGTCGTTGGCCACCTAGCCTATACTCTGTCTGCGGTCTTCTTTGCCCTTCTCCGATCTTCATGACTTTGCATTTGGCAGGGTTGAATTCCAGAAGCCAGTTGCTGGACCACGTGTCCAGCCTGTCCAGGTCTCTTTGAAGGCCTGCCTGATCCTCATCTAATTTAATTCTCCTCATTAATTTCACATCATCTGCAAACAGGGACACTTCTGAGTCTATCCCTTCCATCATATCATTTACATATACCAAAAATAGCACTGGTCCTAGGACCGACCCCTGTGGGACCCGCTCGTCACAGGTGCCTACTGTAATACCTCATCACGTACCATGACTCGTTGTTGCCTCCCTGTCAGGTATTCTCTGATCCATTGAAGTGCCCTTCCTGTTATACGTGCCTGATCCTCTAGTTTCTTCACTAATCTCTTGTGTCAAAGGCCTTCTTGCAGTCCAAGAAGATGCAATCAACCCACCCCTCTCTCACATTTTACTTCTATTACTTTATCATAAAACTCCAGAAGGTTTGTGACTGGATTTGCCTTCCATGAAACCGTATACTTTTGTTCCATTCCAGGTGCTCCACCACTCTCCTCCTGATAATCTTCTCCATGACTTTGCATACTATACACGTCAGTGACACTAGTCTGTAGTTTACCGCCTCTTTTCTGTCTCCTTTTTTAAAAATGGGAACTACATTTGCCATCTTTCATACCTCAGGTAGTTGCCCAGTTTCAAGGGATGTGTTGAAGATTGTGGTTAATGGCGCACACAGCATTTCTGCTCCATCTTTAAGGACCCACGGGGAGATGTCCGGTTCCATTGCCTTTGAGGTATTAAGGTCACTTAGCTTCTTCACCTCCTCCTCAGTTGTGTGTATGTCATCCAGCACTTGGTGTATTCCCTGTTAGTGTCCCCCTCTGTCCTGTCTTCCCAGAGTCCTTCCTGTCTCCTCTGTTAACACTTCCATAAATCTCTTGTTGAGCTCCTAACATACCTCTTGATCGTTTTGTGTGAGTTCCCCACCTTCTTTCCTCAGCCTGATCACCTGGTCTTTGACTGTTGTCTTTGTCCTAATGTGGCTATACAGAAGTTTCGGGTCAGACTTGACTTTTGATGCTATGTCGTTTTCATACTGTCGCAGGGCCTCCCTCCTTATCTGTGCATACTTGTTTCTGGCTCTTCTACTGATCTCTTTATTTTCCTGGGTCCTTTGCCTTCTATACCTCTGTCTAGTGTGTATATCTCTGCCGCTGAGCTCTTCCTTTTGTTTACAAGCCACAAAAAACGTATGGCAGATTTCCTTGCATCCTTGTTGCCCTTGCCAACCTAGCAGTAAAAACAATAACCTGGTGGTAGTCGATTATTGTGAGTGTTAGAACACTCAGGTCCTGCTGCTATATTATATCCAGTATAAGGAAACACTCCTGTGTAATAAAAATTTCAGTCCTGCTGGGAGTATTCTCCAGTACATACCAGTATCCCATTTTTTCTTTTTATTCTACCTCCATTTTCTGTTTTGATTTCACTCTGAACACCTGAATGCCTCAGCCGATGGGACTCGAATTCTCAATGCTGGTATATGGTTAGGCCATGTTCCGGGAACCTAACTGATGCAACTTACAGCCAGGTTAGTACTACCATTAAGTTTAGTTTGAGTACGGGAAATTTATCAATATAATAAAATAGTTTATTAAAATTGCAGTCATTATAATCCTTGCGATAACGAGAGAACAGTTCTTCTGATCGCATTCAAATTTTCAACCCTCGTGTGTTTTCCAGGGTTTTCGTCTGCGCAAGTTTAAGTTTGCCATACTGATTTTTAGTGAATAGATAAAGAAGCCTTAACTCACGAAATCGTAATGATACGATTACAAGCAAACCATACCAAGGGCGGGGATAGAACCCGCCTATGCTAACCTTCCTATGGTGTATAAATATACCTAGTTGGACGAATCTTGTAGCCAGTTGGCCTAGCGGCTAGCGCGTCGGTCTGGAGTTTTATGACTGATCACGGGTTCTATCTCCGCCTGTGGTATGATGTTTTTTAAAGAAGCTTTATCTTTTCTACTTCAGAATATTCCACTATTGCTGTCCATAAGAATGAAGACACTGTTAATTCAAACTGTTAAGGTGCAAATCTCAAATTTTAATGATATTTAAAAAAAGGGGGGGAATTATTGGACTCAGAGCAGTTGAGAATGCCTTTTGTGATAAGCTTGAAACTTTGTGTTGGTGACCTTTACTAAAATTAAGCTTGGCATTCACTTTGAGTTATATGAATTTTAAAATGCCAGTTATTAAATTGCCTTTTTTTGTGTTAACTATAGAATGCTTCAGATAGTTAACGCTGCAGTTTATTAATGGGAAATTTTTTTGTATTGCTTTTGATTTCGTATGTACCAGGCCGCCATTTTTTTTTTATTTTTTCAAATTGAAGTTTCTTATAAAAGCACAATCAAATATTTTTTTCTTATAGGATTCTAGAGAATTTAAAATTTATTATAAATGCAAAAAATTTATTGAGATATTTTGAAAATTCGAGTGTTTATAGTATTTTTAGTTTAAAAGAGTTTAGTGAACCCTTAAATATTGTAAGTTAACGGTAAAGCTGATGTACTTGTTGGGTACAGTGGTGTTGTCCTCCATGTACTTCCTTCAAGGGTATCGTTTTTAACTTCAGATTTGCTTCAGATTGTTAACTCAGCTGAACTAACATTAGAGGAAGGTTTATGGAACAGTTGCTAAGCACAGGTGTCCATCTTCTCAGTTTTATGTAGACCATTTCCCATGTTGGTTCCCTTGAAATAATTCCATAAAGCTTCTTGTGATCGACTGTAAAACTTCAACACTTCATACAAGAAGATTGGTATTCTTAATGCAGTGTTTTGATGCCATTTTGTCACTTTGTCTCAAAATGGTATAACATGATTTTATATTATTGCATTATTTTGCATTAATGCTGGTGAGTGACTCTTGTGCCGTGGATTCAATCTGAATGTCTCGCATTCCACTATATTATCCTCGACAAGTTTAGTGCTTTCCCCTGATTAAAATAAATGGTAAACAGCATCAGTTTTTTATGGCTGATACATCGTAGCATATGGACGAAATCTTTTGTGTGTATATGCTGTGTAAGTGCAAATTTTGTTAAATTTCATTCGATAACTTGAGAATGCGTCTTCAAAGTTTTTGTGCTGTGTTTTCGTCAAGGGAAGTTTCTCCTTCATTTTAGACTGTGTAATTTTAAGGTGCCATTTTTATTAATTAAATTGGTTGCTGTGAAATAGCTGGAGAATGTCTCATCTGATCAGAAGATAAGTGACACTGTTCGACTTTAATGGGATATCCTTGGTTAAATCTTCGTGCTTCACATTTATGCTCCCTAAACATATTTGTTCCCAAATCTAAAATAAATCTTGCTTGTTTATTTAATTAAATATTTAAGCCTTAAATGCTTGCCAGTCTTAGAGTAAAAATTTTTTTATTGGACTGTGTAATCCCTTTTTGTGCTAATTAATAGACGAACCCGTGAAAACTTGAATACTGTTTTTGATGATATAATTTCCGAGCGCCACATCTGATTAACTTCAACCACTGAACTCTGATAATGCAACTAATGATATTAATGTACTTTTCTACCTTAGGATTTTGGTCTCTTGCATAACAAGAGAATGCTTCTTCAATCTGGCTTCAACGCCGGTGTTTCTTATCGGAAGCTTTGACTTAGTTTTGGGTTGTGTATGTCCTAATTAGCCATTTATATTGAAATTGGTGTATTCGTTTCCATGTGATGAATTGTGAATGGCTCTTCTGATTCCTTTCAGATCATCACCGCTAATATTTAACTGTGTTACAAACTTATGCCGCGCTCTGCTCTATTGTTATGGCGACCATTGAGGTGCAGGGGACTGGGGTTGCTAATACGGGGATACATATCTCGCATCATGCAGCCACCGAATTACATCTAATAAATAAAAAATTCTCCCTCCCTCGCCACTATTCTTCTCCCCTCTTTCCATCATTTTCCTTCCCTCATCTCCCCCATCCAGCTTTCTCATCACTCTCATTACTCATCATTAATTACTCTCATTAGTCATCACTCTTCCTTATCACTCTCATTACCTATCACGCTTATTACTCATCACTCTCCTTCGTCACTGTCATTACCCCTCTTGACTCTCCCTCCCTCCCTCCCTCCCTTCCTCCGCTCTGTTAACTTCCACTTTCCATCAACGGTGCACTATGTTAGTGAAGGATTCTCATTCCAAAAAATTGAGGAAACTCTCCCCTACCTTGCATCAACCTAATTACTTCTTTTTCCTAAGTCACTGTATGACCCATACAGGCTTAGCGCTTCCCCTTTAAAAAAAAATCCACTTTCCTCTTTATAAACAAATTTTATATGGACACATGTCTGATTCTGTGTTTCAAATCTAGGGACCTTGATGAATGAGTTAGTGGTCCTGGGGATCATCTTCCCTCATCTCAGAAAAGACCTTGCTGTATAGTCCTTGTGGCTTAGCGCTTCTTTTTGATTATAATAATAATAATCAGAAAAGACCTCTTAGTTGGAGAGGAAATATTACAGAATTACGTGTGTTGCTAACATCGACAGCCTGTTTGATTAAGCCATCAAGCAAAAAATAGCTGGTCTGGTAGACCACAGATGGAGGCACCATCAGTGGACACACTGTCATTGGTGGTGAGTCGACGCAAGAGAAGCTCAAGGAAAACGGAAATAACTTACTTTATATGCATATGTTTGTGTAAGAGTGCTCCTGGGCTTGTTGTTTTTATTGTAAGCATTTATAATGTCTGAGATTGATCATTGTAAGACAGATGGTAGTGAGACACTTGGTGGTGAGACACTTGGTGGTGAGACACTTGGTGGTGAGACAGTTGGTGGTGAGACAGTTGGTGGTGAGACAGTTGGCGGTGAGACAGTTGGCGGTGAGACAGTTGGCGGTGAGACAGTTGGCGGTGAGACAGTTGGCGGTGAGACAGTTGGCGGTGAGACAGTTGGCGGTGAGACAGTTGGCGGTGAGACAGTTGGCGGTGAGACAGTTGGCGGTGAGACAGTTGGCGGTGAGACAGTTGGTGGTGAGACAGTTGGTGGTGAAAGAGATGGTGGTAGTGAGAAAGTTTGTTGAGCCAGTTTATGGTCAGAGAATATTTTAAGGCTTGTGCTCTCAGGGTCTGAATTTCATGTGTTCTGACAAATATTTAGTCTTCTTAAAAACTCAGACAATTTCCTTTATGATGCGAGGAAAGACAAAAAAAAAAATCCTCGAGAATTTTCCATTACTCAGTGTCAAGGGTCATTCGATCTGCACTTGTCATAGGGGATTGTGTCAACAAAGGTCAGGTCAGAGGTCACTGAGTCACACTGGTTAGGTCAGTTGTATAGAGGAAAATGGGATAGGGAAAGGAAGAGGGGGGAGGTTAGAAGTGAGCCTTCTAGCTCCCCTTCCTCTATGGAAGAGGGAGCGAGAAGTCAGACCATCGGTTTGACTTCATTACAGGGAGGGATACCGCTCGTCTGATTATTAGCTAATCACTTGAACTCAATACTCTTCTGTTATTCGACTACTATTTCCTCGGACATGTATTATGCATTCCGGAATGTATACGTGTAAGTAGCAAACATTATTTTTTTTCCTCTTAGGTTTCGATATTTTATTCATAACAGGAGAATGCCACATTTTATCGGCTTCAAATTTTTAATGCTGGTGTACAGTAACTAGGGCAAGAGTCATAACTATTGGCAAGTATAAGTGCCCAGTAACCAAAGTTGTATAACCAGTTCCATGATTCCTGTATTGAATCTGATAACGTCGAAAAGCCTCTGCTGCTCGGTTTCAAACATTCAAGACATGCGCATGCTGATTCGACGACGGTAGAGAAGGAAATTTAAGTGTGTTATCGCACATCTGACAATTTTGTATAACAGAGTGTGAAATTTTTATTCATATGAAGACATGTCATCTATATATATATATATATATATATATATATATATATATATATATATATATATATATATATATATATATATATATATATATATATATAGGATGGGGTCCACCTCTGGTGTAAATTGTGGGACCCATAGCCTCGGAAAAGTGGATAAGAAGGCTTCAAGGATGAATATTTGGATTTCTTCCTGAAGCCTTTAAGCTAGGTTTCATTATTTCCTTAAGTAGAAAGCTAATACTTCTAATGAACAATATTCCTCTATTGTTTAGAGTGAGTTGATATTACATTTGTCATGTCTTAGATTGGTGAGAGTTTTTTTGTAAAGAAATCATTATACAAATAGCCCTCACATAGAATGAAACTTATAGAGACGTTTTGGACCATTAATTCTTCAGTATGAGTTATCTGGGAATCATTTAAAATTTTGGCTTCATGACACATAAGAATATAAGAAAGAAGGAGCACTGCAGCAGGCCTACTTGCCCATGTCGGGCAGGTTCAAGTCTCCTACCGGCTCAAACCACTGACCCAACCTAGTCAGGTCAAGTCTGGTCACATCCACTTAAGGAAGGAGCACGGCATCAGACCTATTAGTACAGGCTAGTCCGGTCCAACTCACACCCACTCATATATTTATCTAACCTATTTTTAAAATTGTCCAGTGTTTTAGCTTCTATGACAGCACTCGTGAATGAATTTGTTCCACTCGTCCACAATTGTGTCGTGGGGGTTCGTCCGGAGATGTTGGAGTAAGAAATACACACGTTGGATGTATTTGAGGCATATAATTAAGAAATTGTTGAGGATAGCCCAGACCTGCCTGTCGAGTCTAGTCTGTGAAACTGCATGACTGAGAGTGGGGCCTCTGGCCTACCACTCATGTGAGGATCTCGTGACGTGACAGCTAGCAAGGGAACCTATCTATAAAGTAGCTGAGATTATCTAAGTATACTACACAAGTACACAGTAACACTACTGACAGCTCGACGATGCTAACATATGGCATCTTGATATACAGCTAACTTATACACACTATAGACTGTAGGTATTATGGCTCAGGGGTGATTCTAAACAATATCAATGTACACAACAGTCAAACATAAAGAACAATACATAATGATAATTGATTGTACTGCATTACAGATTATATCACAAATCACTGTAATTGATAGAATCAATGATGGTATAGATTAACGAAAGAGATCAAAGAGAAAGAGAAGATCGACAAAGAGAAGAGAAGATCTGTATTCGTGTGATCTGTGGATTCTGAGGAAATATATTTACAAAGAAAGTGTTTAACAGAAAAGGCAGACTTGGTACACATAAGTCTTTTACTGCTAAATCTCAGAATTCGGAGAGAACGTGAACACTTAAAAAAAATTATTTTTGATCTTCAGTAAGATGATATAGTAAACACACAGTTGAAATACTCTCTAGACTAGATTATCTATAGAGATTATTTACATTTAACCCCGGTTCTGCTAGGGTGAGATTTACATGTGCAGAGTGGTCATCATCTCGGGATGGGGGGGGGGGGGCGTTCAAACTCTGTAGCAACGGCTCACACGTGCTTTTGTTGAGGATCTAAATTGATATTTACAAATGATACTTGTGGATTCCTCATTACTTGTCATGTACATAAGGAATAACGACAATCAGGTTGTTCGTCTGTTTGGTTGTTAGAGGTAGAGGGTACTGTGTCAGGAGGATTGTCAGAGTCTGTCACATTTGTCTGGGTGTTAGGAACTTCATCATCATCGCATATCAACTTCATATGATCTAAATACAATTCTTTAAACTGACCAGTACTGATTTCTCGAACTTTATACTTATTGCCACTGACATGTTTGACTACTCGATATCGACCAACAAACTTTTGATCGAGGTTAGGCATTGCAGATGTTTTATTAAACTTAATCAGCATAATTCTTGAACTTATTTTGATTTTGATTGGCTTTGCTCGAGTTTTAGTGACTCTTATAAATTCTGCTGTTGATTTATGAAGTGTTTCTCGGATTCTTCTAAAAATACCTTGAGCTAAGCTGGTACGAGTCGCTATGAAATCATCAGGATTGTAATTTAGTGTCTGATTAGAATATAACTCATATGGTAAATGCATATCTACACCATACAATGCACAATGTGGAGTCTCACCTATAGAAGCATTGTAAACAGAATTTATGGCACACTGAACATCAGGTATAACTTCATCCCAGGATGCAATGATGGGATTAATAGTGGCTCTCAACACATCGAGTACTTTCTTATTAGCTAGCAAGCGAGCTTATCTATAAAGTAGCTGAGATTATCGAAGCATGTATACTACAAAAGTACACGGTAACGCTTCTGACATATTACCAAACCAGTGCTTTCCTACATCCATCCTAAATCTGAATTTTTCCAACTTAAAACCATTGCTGTGACTTCTGTCTTGGCTAGATATTTTTAGTACGCTATTTACATTCCCTTTATTTACTCCTGTTTTCCATTTATACACCTCAATCACATCCCCCTCTAATTCTACGCCTTTCTAGAGAGTGCAGATTCAGGACCCTCAGTCTATTCTCATAGGGAAGATTTCTGATAAATGGGATTAACTTTGTCATCCTCCTTTGCATGTTTTTCCAGTGCATTTATATCCATTCTGTAATACGGCGACCAAAATTGAGCAGCATAATCTAAATGAGGCCTAACCAAAAATATATAGAGTTGAAGAACAACCTGAGGGCTTCTATTATACTTCTTGATATGAAGTGAATACTGATGCACTGTTGTCTTGGTTTCAAATTACTGCTAACCAGAAGTCCCAAATTCTTTTCGCACTCAGTAATATTAAGATCTACATTAATTAGTTTATATGTGGCATGATTATTTTCCTGTCCAATATTTAGATCTCGGCATTTGTCTATATTAAACTGCATCTGCCACTTCTCCGACCATTGTATCAGTCTAATCAGTCTATTCCAATCTTCCTGGAGCGCCCTTAATGTCCTCGTCAGCATGAATTCGACGGCCTGTTTTGGTGTCATCGGCAAACTTGTTTATGTCGCTATTTATTCCCTCTTCTATATCGTTTATGTACATAATAACATATTCATTACCTTGATCTGCCTCCTCAAATACCTTAGTGACAAAAGTTAATAAATTCGTAACGCAGGAACGCCCTTTTGTAAAACCGTCCTGAGATTCATTAATCAATTTATGCCTTTCAAGATGGCTACGAACTGCCTCGGCAATTATTGATTCCATAAATTTTCCCACTATGGAGGTTAGGCTTATTGGTCTATAGTTCGAAACTATGGACCTGTCATCTACTCTGAATATACGTATCACATTTGCCATTCTCCATTTATCTGGCACTATGCCAGTTTGTAATGATGTGTTGAAAAGATTAGCCAAAGGATTGCCAAGCTCCTCTTTAAATTCCTTTAGAACCCTTGCGTACAGTTCATCAGGGCCTGGGGATTTGTTAGGTTTCAATTTATCTGTTTGTCTAAGGATCATGTCACTTATGACCCTAATCGTGCATAGGTTATTATCACCCTGTTCTACATAATTTATTATTTCTGGAATATTGCTAGTATCTCCTATGTAAAAACTGAGAGGCAATAAGAGTTAAAAATTTCACACATTTCCTTATCACTGTCGGTGAGGTGAACCGAGTAACTTTCGAGTGGGCCTATCTTGTCCCTAAACTTACTTCTTTATACCTGAAGAATTCTTTTGGGTTAGCCTTCAGTTCTCTTGCGACTTTAACCTCATAATCTCTCTCTGCTTTTCCTATTCCTTTTTTTATTTCTCTAACTGAATATATTGATTTCTTAACTGCCCCTCTCCTCTTTTGATTCACCTATATATGCCTCTCTTTTGACCAATGAGATGTTTTAGGATCATTTTTGTTTGATCTGATTTCCCTATTCAGAACATAAGTTGTCTGACAGCTAGAACTATGCTCTGGAAAACGTCATATCGACAACCATCACCACCTACCTGACCCATAGTCAGATCATTCCAGTTCAGCCTACCCAGGTAATTTCTCAGTCCTATGAAATCAGCCAAGCAGAAGTCAGGGACAGACTTGATTGCCATTATTAGGATAATTTCATGATATATGAAAACGAGTGATTTTTTTTATCACTTTCCTCAAGCTCATTATTAACCTCAAGAATATTAATTAATGATTCCCTGCTAGCAAGAACAAGTGAAGCAGGTTGTTTCCTCTGGTTGGTTCCGTCACAAACTGTTTTAAAAAACAATCCTGAATCGTATCAAGAGTGTCGTTTGACTCAGATTTCCTGTCAAATTGCTCCAGTCAATTTGTCTTAAGTTAAAATCTCCCATTAGCACAACATTTTACGTATGTAGATGCCTTAGGAATTTCGTCACATAGAAGTTTACTGCACTCCTGAAACTCAAAAAGGTCTTAGTACCCTAGAACAGTTAAACATAATGAAATAGGTCTTAGTATTCCAGAAAACTTGTACTGAAATAGGTCTTTGTTCTCTAGAAAAGTTATATTGAAATAGGTTTTAGTACTCTAAAACAGATTAACTCCAGTCAAAATACTAAAGTCTGGCATTTCTGGCAGAGAACTAGGCTGCCTCAGCTGTGAGGTAAACATGAAAAACATCACTGGATGTAGCAACTTCACAGCAAATGAAAAAGGATATTGAGGATATTGAAGCTTGTAGTTTCCTGTAATCTCGGTTGAAAGCTGAGTTGAGTGATGGAGGGGATCAGGAATAGGGGTGGGAAGAGGGAGGGGGATCAGGAGGGATAGAAAAATGGAGGGGGATCAGGAGGAGGGGCAGGAAGAGGGAGGGGAATCAGGAGGAGGGGTGGGAAGAGGGAGGGGTATTAGGAGGAGGGGTGGGAAGAGGGAGGGGGATCGGGAGGAGGAGTAGGGAGAAAGAGGGAGATCAAAAGAAGGGGTAGGGAGAAGGAAGGGGATCAAGGGGAGGGGTGGGAAGAGGGAGGGAATCAGGAAGGACAGGAAGAAGGAGGGGGTGTTCGGAAGTGGGAAGGGGTTTGCGGGAGGGGAAGAGAAAAGGGGTGTGGGAACGGGGAAGAGGACATGGAAAGGGGAAGAGAGAGGTGGTAAGGGATAGATAGGGGAAGAGGGAAAGGGGAAGAGAGGAAAAGAGGAAGGGGGAAG
>NC_091298.1:29532294-29619794 GCF_038502225.1 Cherax quadricarinatus
CAGCTTAGCCAATTTATCAGTTCTATCATGCATCTGAAGACCAATGTGAGATGGAATCCACAGCATGTGCACTCTGACTCCACTGTCCACAATCTTACCATATCTATGTCTGGCTTCTGACAAAAGCATGCCACAATTTATACTTAATGAGTTGAGAGCATTTATGGATGACAGAGAATCAGTTACAATTAAAGTGTCAACCTTAGATACATGGACACATTTGAGTGCAAGGAGTATGGCAAACAGTTCTGTTTGAAGGGTAGAGGCCCAGTTATTGATGCGTGGTCCAATTTCTTTATGAGAGCCATCACTCTGTGTGACAACAGCAGCACTACCAGCAGCACCAGTGGACTGGTGAACAGAACCATCGACGTAAATAATTTGTGAAAGATTGTTCTGTGTGACTAAGTTATCAATACAGCTTAAGGCATCATGTTTGGCTTCAAGACGAAGCTTTGGTTGTGATTTAAGAAGAGTTTTGGGGGGAAATGGAGGAATGGTAGTTTGGAATGGGGTAATATCCCATGGAGCAGGGAAATGTCTCTGTTGTCCAACTTGATATAGATCATGTAGCTGGTTCATGCGGAGGTCGGTTCCAGTTTTTTCGATCCATCTGGACGGATGTTCACCAGTGCTGAGGAAAGTTTGGAGGGCTTCTGTGCAGGGGTTTGAATGGGCTAGCCTAAGCATATTGACCCCAATAAGGATATTTCTTTCAGTAACACGATCTCTAATGCTTGGAATATTAAGTTCTTTCCGCATATTTAAAATTTTGGCAGTACGAGGGCATCCTAGGATGATCCTCATTGCTTCGTTTTGCAGTTTTTCCAGCCCTCCAAGCTTCCAGTCAGACACGAGTGCAAGTAGTGGCGCCGCATAATCAACCAATGATCTAATATAAGCAAGATACATCATTTTCACAATTTTAACATTAGCACCATACCTGGGATGAAAACCTGCCACAACTCTAAGTGCTCTCAGCCTTTCTTTGTATTGGCGACAAAGTCTCGTTACAACAGGTCCAAGTAGTGGAACCTCAAAGCCTAGATACCTGTGTCTGCTTACATATTCTAGAAGAGACCCATCATGCAACTGGATCTGACGGACTGTGCCTCTCTGCCGAGGAGGACGCCTGTTGAGTATCTTTGTTTTATCCCCTGAGATTATTAACCCCAGGTCCTGACACGAGGCTAGTACATGATTAAGAATGTTTTGGGTGTTGGAGAATCCGGTAGTGTGAATCATTATGTCATCAGCAAAACTAACCATATAATGATGGGGCTGGCTAGGCATGGCATTAAGTAAGGCATTAATCAAAATGTTGAAAAGGGTGGGACTAAGCACACCTCCCTGTGGGGTTCCTAATTCAAAATCTTTAGTTACACTTCTATGTCCCTGGAACAACACAGACGACTTTCTGTTGGACAGGTAACCTTTAATCCAGCGGAGAAGCCATCCTCCAACATCCATTCTGGCAAGTTCACTAATGATTACATGTCGGTTGGCTACATCAAAAGCGGATTTAAGGTCAAGGAACGTAGTGTATGAGCTGTCAGTGTGCAGAGTGAGAAAGGTGGTAATGCAATGATGCACACTCCTTCCATGCATGAAGCCATGCAACCGGGGTGACAAGAATTCCTTAATTCTGTGCATAAGACGATTAAGAATCATCCTTTCAAATGTTTTACACAAGCAGCTAGTAAGGGATATTGGGCGAAATGAGTTTTGTTGATTGGGCTTTGGAATGGGAATAATGAGGCTATTGGTCCATGATTTAGGGAGCTCCCCAGTGACATAACTCATGTTATATAATTCAAGTAAAGGATTACCTGGTACTCGACACAGCAATCTGAGTATGTTGTAAGTAATACCATCCTCACCAGGCGATGTGGAGTTGCCCTTAGTTAGTGCTGCATCAAGTTCATAATTAGTGAAAGGAATGTTGCAGTCATCTGCCTTGCTGAGCATAAAGCAAACAAATCTCTCCCTTGCATTATATTTGTCCATTAATTTCGCCTGTGTGGTACTGGGAAGACTGTCATAGCTAGATGTAGCAGCCCAAGCACTGACTAACTCATTCGCCCTATGCAAGGGATGAGGGTGCGCGATCTGCCCAGTTCTGTTACCCTTAATTCTATTTATGTCCCTCCATGCCCGGCTAAGTGGGGTGTGAGCATTGAGACCATTGACAAATTGTTCCCAGTCTGTTTGCCGCAGCTCTGTCATACGCTCTCTGGCAGCAGCAAGGGCAGTTTGGAAGAGGCTCTGCATTTCAGGGGTACGATGGTTTCTATAGGCTAGGCCTAGTCTGCGAGCAGTACGTTTCAATGTTCGAAGTTTAGAATCATTGTAATAGGTATGATTTTTATAAGACTTATGATTATTATGGAAGTCATTTGGATTTAGAGTAGTAGGAGGTTTCAGAGGCGGCTCTAAGAAGTTCTGAATACTGCTCACAAGGTCATTGTTAAAAGTCTCGACAGAGGTACACTCATAGGAATTATACCAGTCAGTCACATGTGCAACAAAGTCATCATGTTGATCAGGGGAAACATTAAGACGTTTCCGTTTGAATATCCCACCAGGGAGAATAGTATTACCAATATCTAGAGAGGTTAGCCTTGGGAAATGATCAGACGCTATATCTGTTACAATGGAAGACTCACAGCTGGCAGAAGTAATGTTGAAGCCAAGACACAGATCAAGGACACCTCCATAGATATGTGTGGGTTCAAGGTCACCTACAATTTGCACATTATCATGACTGTTTAAGAGGGACAACAGTTGATTGCCATTACGATTACCAAACTGAGAGTTTCCAATGCTTTTGTGTCTTGCATTATAATCACCAATAATGAGAGTAGGTTCAGACTGAGCACAAGTTGGGAGCTCCAAGTAATTAAACTTATCAGCAGGAGCATACAAGTTAAATATGTTGAGAGCAGAGTTCCCAATATAAATCCTAACACCGTGATACTGTAGCCCCTCTGTTTTCTTATGTGCAAGAAGTTGATGGGGAAGTGATTTTTTAATATATAGAACACAAGAATTAGTAGATTTGAGGTTATATGCAACAAACGATGGCAATTTAGGGGGTTGGGATTTTTCAGGGACTCTGCACTCTTGTAGACACACAATATCAATGGATTCAGTGGTTACTTTATGATGCAGGTCAGAAAATCTTTTTCTAAGTGACGCAATATTCCAACTTAAAATGGATAGTTTATACGAGTTTGGTTCCATTATAAAAGTCCAGGGATAGTATTCAATTTCTCAGCAAAATGAAAAAAACTTACTAAATAACAAACAGACATAATCAATATCAATATCATCAGTATTATCCTTATCCATGAGTCTCCTAAGTGCACTTCCATTAGTGAGACCTCTTGGGAGTCTTTGTACACAGAGGTCACTGCGCTCTTTGTCTGTGAATGTATGGAAGGTGACACTATCCCTCGCACTCAACTCTCCGCTTTTATTACACTCATCACTATCATCACATGTATCACTTCCCTCATCATTATGACCAGTGATACATACACCATTATCAACAACCGGGTCATCTCCACACTCAGTATCTATCAATACATTATACTCATCAGGTTGACTATCATGATGGTCTTCACTGCCCTTATCATCATCACTGTGATTGTAAACACCACTATCAGATTCATCGTTTTTGTAATTATTAACACCACTGCAATCATCAGTTTGTTCATCATTACCACACTCATTTTCATAATGGCTGACTATCTGTGGGTTGATGTACTCATTTGCAACCTCTGTAAGTTTTTCCTCGTGGTGCTCAAGTTGTTGTTTCAAACACCATTGTTGCTTCTCCAGTACTGTTATGCGCAGCTGCATGTTGTGTACCACCCCAGCAAGACTAGCTTCATCTGGAGGTATGAAGTCCCGATCAGCTGAGTCAGGTGGCTGACTGACAGCTGACTCAGCCAGGCAGATGGTGTCAACACCAGCAGCATTACTAGTGTTGATAGCAGACGTGATCGTGCTCTGTTGATGTACTCCCAGAGTGACTCGCTCAACCATATTGTCTGAGTTCAGGCATGGGTCAGTATTCAGACATGAAGTATCTGGTAGGCCTATTGCCTCATCATGGGGGGTGATGGGTGAGGCGGGAGCTCTGCGGCTGGCGATGTGGGCAGCTTTCGCTCTGCAGTCAGCATGAGCAGCTGTGACTCCTGGAGTCTTACAATTGATACATTCTAATGCAACGGTCTGGTGTTTCTTGATCATATCATATCACTGGTGAGAAGGATGGGCCTTGGCACACACTGCACACCAGTGTGACTTACTAAAGCATTTAAAAGCAACGTGACCCCAGCGCTGACACTTGTAGCATCTACGGTGAGGTGGTTTGTACAAAGCTATTTTGTAACTCCTGTTAAGCGCTGCACGAGAGTAGATATATGATGGTGGAGTCCCTTGACCAATCCACTCAGCCAATATCAGATCATTTGGAAGTCGACGAGGGTTTGCAACTTGATCTGACAACAGGAATTTAGGATCCATGTACTTATTGACATTGTGGATAACAATAAGTACTTTAGGTGATCTTGGTGGGGCAGCTTGGAGTTGGATGTTAGCATATTTATGAGTAAGAAGTTTTTCTATGAATGTTGGGTCGTTAGTAACAAAAACGTAATTATCCTCGTCATGACGAAAGCGAATCCGAAGGTTTTTTTCTGGGTTGTCTAATGAAGCTTCGTAAAACCATCTAAACTTGACCTCAAACTCAGTGTTAGCAGGGAAATCAAGCCTAACCGTTCTGCAATGGTTGTTGTTGCTCTCGTTGTTTCTTGCAGCAAGTCTCCTTTGAAATCCTCTTTCTTTTTTCAAAGCTCCCTTACTTCTAAAACATACGAATTCGCCTTCACCATCATTTACTTCGTTCACATCCATAGGTCACTTTTAGTTCAGCTGCTTGAGATGGAAGAGTTAGTCTGTTACTTTTGGGTCAGTGAAACCGCCTTTATTCCATAAGAGAGAAGGGACATTCACCTCGCTAGACACAGGCAATATGGGTGTAGTGGCCTGCGGGTCGCAGTGCGATTTTCAAGGTCATTCACTGGGCCCACAGTCGTCTCGAGAGTTACCAACACTGTACTACTTGTTAATTACTCCAAACCCGCAGCACTTAACACATCTAGCACACGTGTCTTGGAATGACAGACAAATTTCACTACTTAGGGATAACATAAACTTGTTTATTTAGTGATAGTGAGAAGGCAACACACTCAGCTGGCCGGGCATATTCTGTCCTCACCACCACCCGAACTATCCCACCAACACCCACCTCTACAATGCCCCCACACTGCTACCCGTACAGTCCCCCCACATTGCCACCCGTACCCTCCCACCCACACCCACCCTTACACTCCAACCAACACCCACCTATACACTCCCACCAACACCCACCTGTACACTCTCACCCGTACACTCCCACACCCTGTACACCCCCCTAGACTCATCCGTACACTCCCACCAACACCCACCTATACACTCACCCCCACACCCACCTGAACACTCTCCCACACCCACCTATACACTCCCCCACACCCACCTATACACTCCCCCTCACACCCTTACACTCCCCCTCACACCCTTACACTCCCCCTCACACCCTTACACTCCCCCTCACACCCTTACACTCCCCCTCACACCCTTACACTCCCCCCCCCACCCGAACACTCCCCCACACCCACCCATCCCCTCCCCCCCACCCCCCCTTACACTCCCCCACACCCACCCGTACACTCACCCCCACACCCACCCGTACACTCACCCCCACACCCACCCGTACACTCACCCCCACACCCACCCGTACACTCACCCCCACACCCACCCGTACACTCACCCCCACACCCACCCGTACACTCACCCCCACACCCACCCATACACTCCCCCACACACCCTTACACTCCCCCCCACACCCACCCATACACTCCCCCCACACCAACCCGTACACTCCCCCACACCCACCCGTACACTCCCACACACCCACCCATACACTCACCCCCACACCCACCCATACACTCCCCCACACACCCACCCATACACTCCCCCACACACCCACCCGTACACTCCCCACACACCCACCCGTACACTCCCCCACACACCCACCCGTACACCCCCACACACCCACCCGTACACTCCCCCACACACCCACCCGTACACTCCCCCACACACCCACCCGTACACTCCCCCACACACCCACCCGTACACTCCCCCACACCCACCCATACACTCCCCCCACACCCACCCATACACTCCCCCCACACCCACCCATACACTCCCCCACACCAACCCGAACACTCCCCCACACCCACCCGTACACTCCCACACACCCACCCATACACTAACCCCCACACCCACCCATACACTCCCCCACACACCCACCCATACACTCCCCCACACACCCACCCGTACACTCCCCACACACCCACCCGTACACTCCCCCACACACCCACCCGTACACCCCCACACACCCACCCGTACACTCCCCCACACACCCACCCGTACACTCCCCCACACACCCACCCGTACACTCCCCCACACACCCACCCATACACTCCCCCACACCCACCTGTACACTCCCCCACACACCCACCCGTACACTCCCCCACACACCCACCCTTACACTCCCCCACACACCCACCCTTACACTCCCACCCACACCCACCTGTAGACTCCCCCACACACCTACACGTTCACTTCCCCCCACACACCCGTACACTTCCCCCACACACACCCGTACACTTCCCCCACACACACCCGTACACTTCCCCCACACACACCCGTACACTCCCACCCGCAGCCACCCGCACACTCCCCGACACACCCACCCGTACACTCCCCCACTACCACCCCCACACCCCCACACATTCTCCCACACTACCACCCACACATTCCCCCACACTACCACCCACACAATCCCCCCACACTACCCCCCACACTACCCCCCACACTACCCCCCACACTACCCCCCACACTACCCCCACTACCACCCACACGTACCACCCACACATACCACCCACACATACCACCCACACATACCACCCACACTACCACCCACACATTCCCCCCACACTACCACCCACACATTCCACCCACACTACCACCCACACTACCACCCACACATTCCCCCCACACTACCACCCACACATTCCACCCACACTACCACCCACACATTCCCCCCACACTACCACCCACACTACCACCCACACTACCACCCACACATTCCCCCCCCACTACCACCCACACATTCCCCCCACACTACCACCCACACATTCCCCCCACACTACCACCCACACATTCCACCCACACTACCACCCACACATTCCCCCCCACACTACCACCCACACATTCCCCCCACACTACCACCCACACATTCCACCCACACTACCACCCACACATTCCCCCCCACACTACCACCCACACATTCCACCCACACTACCACCCACACATTGCACCCACACTACCACCCACACTACCACCCACACATTCCACCCACACTACCACCCACACATTCCACCCACACTACCACCCACACATTCCACCCACACTACCACCCACACATTCCCCCTACACTACCACCCACACATTCCACCCACACTACCACCCACACATTGCACCCACACTACCACCCACACTACCACCCACACTACCACCCACACATTCCACCCACACTACCACCCACACATTCCACCCACACTACCACCCACACATTCCACCCACACTATCACCCACACATTCCACCCACACTACCACCCACACATTCCACCCACACTACCACCCACACTACCACCCACACTACCACCCACACATTCCACCCACACTACCACCCACACATTCCACCCACACTACCCCCCACACCGGCCACCCACACTACCACCCACACTACACACCCACACTACCACCCACACTACCACCCACACATTCCACCCACACTACCACCCACACATTCCACCCACACTACCACCCACACTACCACCCACACTACCACCCACACATTCCACCCACACTACCACCCACACATTCCCCCCACACTACCACCCACACTACCACCCACACATTCCCCCCACACTACCACCCACACTACCACCCACACATTCCCCCCACACTACCACCCACACTACCACCCACACTACCACCCACACTACCACCCACACTACCACCCACACTACCACCCACACATTCCCCCCACACTACCACCCACACTACCACCCACACTACCACCCACACTACCACCCACACTACCACCCACACTACCACCCACACTACCACCCACACTACCACCCACACATTCCACCCACACTACCACCCACACATTCCACCCACACTACCACCCACACTACCACCCACACCTCACCAATCTCTCTCATGAGAACTTCATAATCTTGCAAAAATTTCCTCTGTGGTGACTTCACCTGGCAAAATAACAAGAATGTCTTCGCTATCTGCAGAGGCTACTGCAGTATTTGTGGGTCGGTTACTACAAGAGAGGAACCTACTTGTTCCAACTACTGCCACGCAGATTACATTCCAGAACTAGTAGTTTGTTGTAGCCAGGTAGGAACAGCTCAGGAGATTGAAAGAGAATACAGATCAGGGGACCTCAACCGTTCCCAGGAATTTAAATGCTTTATCGTACTTAGGTGTGCCGTGAAAGTTATCAGTACATTCTCCAGTTCAGCAATTTCGCCTGCCTTGAAGGGGGCAGTTAGTGTACAGCAGTATTACAGCCTAGAGAGAACAAGCGATTTGAAGAGAATCATCATAGGCTTGGCGTCCCTAGTTTTGAAGGTTCTCATTATCCATCTTATCATTTTTCTAGCAGATAAGGTAGATACATTGTTGTGGTCTTTAAAGATGAGGTCCTCTGACATTATCACTCTCAGGTCCTTCACCTTAGTTTTCGCTCTGTTATGTGGTTAGAATTTGTTTTATACCCTGATAGTTTTAATTTCCTCAAGTTTCCATATCCGAGTAATTGAAACTTCTCTGCACTGAACTTCATATTGTTTTCTGAGGCCCATTTAAAGATTGGTTGATGTCCGTTTTTAGTCACAGTGTCTTCGATGAATGACTCATGCAAATTCGGTTGTCATCCGCAAATGAAGACACAGTACTGTGGCTTACATCTCTGTCAGATATGAGGATTAGGAACGAGAAGGGAGCGAGCACTGTGCCTTTTGGAATAAAGCGTTTCACTGTAGCCGCCTCAGACTTTACTCTGTTTACTATTACTTTTTGTGTTATATTTGTTAGGAAGTTATAGATCCATCTACCAACTTTTCCTGTTTTTCCTCTGTCACGCATTTTGTGCGCTATTACACCATGGTCACACTTGTCGAAAGCTTTTGCAAAGTCTGTGTATACTACATCTGCATTTTGTTTATCTTCTGTTATATCCAGGACATAGTCATAGTCCCGTAGATCGATCGCTAGCGCACTCAGCTCACACACTGAGGTCCGGAGTTCGAATCTCCTCCGGTACGGCTAGAAAACATTAAGGAGGTGTTTCCATAAGACATCTGCTGTTCCTGTTCACCCATCAGTGTAAAATGAGTACCTGAGTGTTAGTGGACTGGTGTGGGTCGCATCCTGGGGCAAAACTGACCTAATTTGCCCGAGATACTCAGCATAACAAGGGGCTTTCTATATAGTAGTATGTCATTGATGTCAGCTAGGACTGTATTCATTGTGCATGTAGTAAGTAAAGATATTATTATATTAATATTATTATTATAGGGGTCCAGTAGCTGGGACAGGCAGGAGCGATTTGCTCTAAACCCATATTGTCCTGCGTTGTGTAACTGGTGGGTATTTTGGTGGTGGCGATCTTGCTTCTTAGAACCCTATAGATTTTTGTGAAATGGGATGTTAGCGCTATCGGTCTGTAGTGCCTAGCAGAGCCTTCAACACCGGAGGGATGTGGACGGCCTTACTGTTATGTACAAGGCCAATATTGTAGGACACTTGACCCCACTCCGAGAACAGCGAGAAGTGAGCTTTTGCACAACAAGGCGGGCAGTCAGCAGCAACTTCACTCTAACTGATAATATCATCTGATAATACCATTCCCAGGATGACTCGAGTCTGGAACATGTTCATACTGCATAATGATCTAATGAAATTGCTGGCCCACAGATGACTCCAACTTTATCCAGTAATATTTGTGTCTCACAACAATAAAAAGGCTTATAAATTAGCTGATGTAGGTAACTCTTAACTTGTAAATAAAGTTAATAATATTTACAAAAACATTGTTAAACCCTATGTAAAAAAATAAAAGAGGGAAAAGGGTAGAGGAAAAGGGAAAAGAAAAGGAGAAAAAATGGGAAGAGGGAGGAGGTGAGAGTTAGCGGAAGAGGAAAGGTTAAGATAGAAAAGGAAGAGGAAAGGAGAAGAGGGAAATAGACGAGGGAAAGGGGAAGAGGAAAGGAGAAGAAACAAGGATAAGAGGGAAAGACGAAGAGGAAAGGGGAAGAAGGAAATGGGAAGAGGAAAGGATAAGAAGGAAAGAAGAAAAGGTAAGACGAAAGAAGAAAGGGAAAGCAGAACGCTAAAAGAGGAGGAAGAAAGGAGAAGAAGAAAGGGGAAAATGAAAGAAAATGACTAAAGAAAGGGGAAGAAGAAAAGGAAAGAGGAAAGGGGAAGAGGAAACTGGATTTACAAAGATTGTCTTGGAGAACATCGTAAATATAGATTTTAATACTTTTGACTCGAGGCTGATGAAGACTTGTGAAGGAGAGTCTCCAGGCTGTGCTAGTCTCCAGGCTGTGCTAGTCTCCAGGCTGTGCTAGTCTCCAGGCTGTGCTAGTCTCCAGGCTGTGCTAGTCTCCAGGCTGTGCTAGTCTCCAGGCTGTGCTAGTCTCCAGGCTGTGCTAGTCTCCAGGCTGTGCTAGTCTCCAGGCTGTGCGAGTCTCCAGGCTGTGCGAGTCTCCACGTTCTGTGAGTCTCCACACTGTGAGAGTCTCCACAGTGTGAGAGTCTCCACCCTATGTAAGAGAAGGTTTCCATATTGTGCATGGGACGGTCTCCACGCTGTGTAAGGGAGTCTCTTCACACTGTGTTAGGGACAGTCTCCACACTGTGGAACAGACGGTCTCTACACTGTGTAATAGTCTTGATCCTGTGTAAGTCTCCGCGCTGTGTAAGCGACAGTCTCCACACTGTGTAAGACACAGTCTCCACACTGTGTAAGAGAAAGTCTGCACACTGTGTAAGAGAAAGTCTGCACACTGTGTAAGAGAAAGTCTGCACACTGTGTAAGAGAAAGTCTGCACACTGTGTAAGACACAGTCTGCACACTGTGTAAGAGACAGACTTGGAGTACTAACATGATTCACACTGAACAACAATTTCCAGTTCGCTTCCAGATCTTCCATTACAATTACTTGATATTTTGCATTAAATTTTTTTCTTCAGTATCTTCAAATGTTGAAATCATTGTTAAATGTTCGAAAAAATAAGCAAACATTTTACTTCAGATTTTGTACGTAAATGTATTATGTACTTGATTAATGCACAAGAATAATATCATTTGTTACATTTTCAGTCAGAGGCAAACATGTGGAAAACATATGCAAATTTCTTGCAAAAACTCGGCTAAAGTTCCAGCAAGATTGCAAATATTACTTGCAAGCATAGTTTCACATAATGCACTGTACTGTTATATCTAAGTTTTTTAATGTCTAATAATAATTGTTTTCATTCATTATAATTAAAAAAACTGCATCTAGATGCTGAACAATGTTAGAAAAATTGTTGCACTTGAGTTTTTTTCACGTGTAAAATACTGAAAATAGTTTTGACCTTAATGATGTACTACAACTTGCATAAGTTACATCCATTTTCACATGTTACAGTTCAGTAAGATTCAAGCATGGAAGATACTCATAAATGTCTGGGTTGCACTTAATCAAGAGAAGTTTGCGGAAGGTTGCAGGTCTAGACTGCGCCCTACTGGGACTACAACAATTTCCTATGTTAAACGCTCTCGGACGGTGCTGGCGTGGCTTTTTCTTGCTGGTTTCTTCAGCATATTTGGAGAAATATCCCTCCAATAGGTCGAGGGATCAACGTCGAATGGAGCACAGTCCACTGGTATATACCTTTTCAGAACTTGTTCTGGTTCATCAGTGAGTGATCTGTTTACCTCCAGGTGAAGAGGACGTGAACGAGAGAAGTTGGGGCCTCATAGGCGGATTTAACTTAGACACAGATGATTCATTCTCTTGGATCATTTCATACCCTGAAAATTTCTAGGGAAAAAAAAATTGTTCCAAATTCCGCACGCCAAAATTACTCTACAAGACCGAAAGGCTTTACAGACGGTGTAAAATATGTATAATGAAAAGCAGGGGTGGCAGGAGTACACAGAGACAGCATAATGAGTGTAAAAGGGATCAAGACTTCTCAACATCCTCCCTTCATACATAAGGGGAAATACCAGTAAACCTCTAGATATCTTCAAGAGGTAGCCAGATAAGTTCAAGTTAGTTCCCGATCAACCGGAATGTGGTGCTTATTGAGGACTGTGTGCAGCTAGCCCCAACCAGAAAGCCTGGTCTGCAACAGGGACACAGGGAAGGAGACTCCCGGAATCGTCTACTATAACCATTAAGTGCCGGGGTGCGTGCCTGACATAGAACCCAGCCTCTTTCCTTTTTATGTGCCTAAATTCTTAAATAGCGGGGATATTTCCAATTTCGTCTAAATTTGCTGATACTGCCGCTGACTCGGAACAATTTTTGGATATGGGTTGTGGAATGTGAAAAAATGGATTGCCAGTAGATTCACTTGTCTTTACCAACGAGAGTTTAAATGCATTATAAAACGCTTATAAAAACTCGGTAAAATTATATTGTAGTGGCAAAAATGTGAAGGTACGAGCGTGTGAAATAGACAGTGGAAATAAAAATCTTTGATTTAATTGCAAGAGAAGTTACACATTCTGGGGTCGGCCCTCTTGACTTATTCTGCTAGTATGTTAGTATGGTGCTAGTATGTTAGTATGGTACTAGTTTGTTAGGATGGTGCTAGTATATTAGTATGCTGCTAGTATGGTAGTATGCTGTTATTATGTTAGTATTTACCTTAGTTATATCGGGGGATATCGCCCACACGGCCTGGTCACAGACCAGACCTCCTGGTTGCTGGCCTCATGGAGCAGTCAGCTGGTGCTGGTCCCACACAGTCGTTTATGCATTACAAACCATCTGACCCCGAACTGATCTGATGAACTTATCAAGTTCTTTCTTGAAGAAAGCCGCCGGCTTGATGGTAATTAACCCTACGCACGAATGGAGGACGATGAAAAGTCGATAACCTCTGACACTTACCAAGTTTCTCCTAATTCACGGCCCTGCTTTTTAGTGGGGATATTTTGCACTATCTGCCAAGTTTCTTGTTTTCCCACGGAGTGCATTTAATTTACAGGTTCGGAATTAGTTATTCCAGGACTCCACAGGTGTAAATTATGATGCACTTTTCTTGCCTACATTCCAAGGAGTATAGGCCAAGTGACTTAAAGCGTTCCCAGTAGTTCAGATGTTTGATTGAATTTGTAAGGCTAATGAAGGGATCCGTTAGTATACAGCAGTATATGGAGCCTGGAGAGAACAATGACTTGTAGAGTATAATCAGTGGCTCGACGTCTCTTGTTTTGAATGTTCAAGTTAGCCAGCAGCTTATCATTGTCCTTGTGGTAGCGATAGCAACACATTGAATGTGTGATCCTCTGACATCTTCACTCCCAAGTCTTGCCTAACCCTTGGGCACGACCTACTTCCACATTGGGCAAATGTGACACCACCTATGACTGCTGCACCTCTCCTACCTACGGTTTATAAGCTCCTCCGCTCATATGCCGTATTCTACTCAAGATTGATGGACAGACCAGATCGACTCAAGGTTGAGGGACTGATTACCTCATTCTCCTCCTATTCTTCGAGCTTCTCCTGTGTATGGACTGATGAAGCCACTGTGTGGCGAAACGTTTCCTTAATAAAGATACCCAAAAGTTGCACATGTGTCTAATTTATCAGCAACTGAAACTTATCCTTATCAAATATCTTGTTCTCTGAGGCTTGATGGAAGACTTGATTAATGTCTGATTGAAGATTCACTGTATCTTCAATGGACTCCACCTTCATACAGTTTAAGGTGTCGTCAACAAAAGATGATACGGTGCCATGCTTCGTATCCCTGTCTGTCTGATATAGGAATGAAAACAAGTAGGGTGAGTATTCTGCCTTGAGGAACATTGCTTTTCACTGTGGCAGCCTCTGACTTCAATTTGTTTACTATTACTACTCTGCGTTCTTTTGTTAACAAGTTAAATATTCCTCTGCCCGCTTTTTCATTTATTCCTTGTTTAAGTATTTTGTGTGCTATCCCACTGTGGTCCCATTTGTCGAAAGCTTTTGCAAAATCAGTGAATACTACTTCAGCATTTAACTTGTCTTCTAGTACTTCCAAGAACATGTAATAGTCTAGCAATTGTGAACGACAGGAACAGCTTGTTCTAAATTCACACTGTTTTTTGTTGTGCAGTGTTAGGATTATATGCGACTGTTAATCTTGCTTCTTAACAACCATTCAAAGATTATGATTATATGTAACGTTTGCGCTATTTGTCTAGTTATTTTGCACGACTGCTTTACTGTCACCACCGTGACGTGAGGCAATATCGGTAATTTTTAATGGTTACGATGATATATGTATCAAAGCTTCTCCGTAAAATATTACAAGCCACAGACAGTAGTTTCTTACAGACCTTGATGAATGTAGAGTTCCACTATTCTGAACCTAGAAAATATGTGGGCATGCTATCAATGGCTTCTTCAAAGTCAAAAGGGAATATCAACGTCAGAAAAACGGAAACTGTGGTGATATCAGCTACGTTTTGAGTGTCATTCATGAAAAACTCATTTGGGTCATCGATCGGTAGACCGATAAGTGATTGACGGAAAACAGAGTAATCTAGCTTCGAGATTTTACTCATTTTTTTTTATCAGTGTATGTTACGTCGTCTTTAAGTTAGTGACTCATATTAAATGTGGCTCTTGCCTTTGAGTTTGCACGCGAAAAATAATATCCGGGATTTCCTCTAATATCATTTATGGCTCTTTGCTCCCTCTCTCTCTCTCTCTCTCTCTCTCTCTCTCTCTCTCTCTCTCTCTCTCTCTCTCTCTCTCTCTCTCTCACACTCTCTCACTCTCTCACTCTCTCACTCTCTCACTCTCTCACTCACTCTCTCACTCTCTCACTCTCTCACTCTCTCTCTCTCTCTCTCTCTCTCTCTCTTGGACTAATGCAGTCAGTTTGTACTCGTTGTTCTCCATCTTCCCTAACTAGAGTTCTCTTTGGTGCTGAAGAAAGTCAGCTGCATTTGAGAAGCTCTGTTATCCATCGTCTTCGCCTGTAGAGGAAGTGCTCTCTCCTCTCACTCTCACTCTCTCTCTCTGTTTACACAATGGGTTTACAAGGTTAGGTTAAGAGCTCCTACCTTTGTTAAGAAGCTAAGAGTTGTTACCTACCTCAGCTCATTTGAAAGCCTTTTTATTATTAAGAGACAGATAAATTGGGAATAGCATGAAGTTGGAGCCATCTGTGGGCAAGGTATCTCATTTGGTTAACTGACTTTATTTCTTCGATGTCATTATGTTGTGCGAACATGTTCCAGACTCTAGCCATTCTAGGAATGAATGATCTCACATGAAGTGATGTTCTTGAGAAGAGTACAGCCAGAGTTTAGTTGCTATTTACTACCCGACTTGTGTAGAAGTTGTCTTCTCGCTGTCCACGAAGTTTAGCCAAGTGTGGTACTTTGAAAACATATTGGCCTTGTGCATAACAGCAACGCCACCCACATCTCTCTGGTGTTGAAGACTCTGCAGGGATGACAGATCTATCTATGCTTGGTCCAGACGAGAGTTGAGTCGTCTTGCTCTATTCTGTATTGTGTCAAGATGTCGAAAGTAGATGGGGGCAAGCAATCCAAAACAGTAGAGCATACTCAAGGTGTAAGCGCATGTGCCTCGTACAGTCTTGCAGGCTCTATTGTCGAGCAAATACGAGATACGTCTAAGTACTATTAATTTCCTGGCCGCCTTGTTTGCAAGATTTACTTCGTGGCTCTTCGTAGTCAGTTTGGAATCAGATATCATCCCTAGGATATGAACCTCATCCCCAGGTATCAACATTCCCACATTCACTTAACTGAGACTGCGTCTTCTCTTTTGCCGCTGAGATATGTGTCTGAAGCATATTTCTAGCGCCAATTAACTCATCCTTTCAAGAAACTGGTGTAGATCCGCGGTATCATATCGTCTTCCCAGTGTATTTCATTTATATCACGATCTGTTTAGTAACAGTTGATGTTTGTTTATTCTCCGTCGTTATTCATCGTGCTTCTCTGACCTAGGTCTGAACCTCGATTATGTTGTGGTCTGAAACTGCAGGTTGTGTCCTGGACCAGGTATTAACTTCTCGTAAAGATAAGGTCTAGGGTATTTCCTGGTATTGCTGGCAGTGCAGTCTGTTGGCTGAAGGCGAGATTACTGCAGACGTTTAAATTCTCACATGTAATACAGTTTATTCATATTAGCTACATGGACTCTGTTATTGCAGTTCTTCCTTCCTTTCTTCCTTCCATTTAAGATGAGTCATACTAACGTCAACAAACAAGATATTCGGGGCTGGGTTTGACAGGTAATCAAAACAATGTTCGATCTTCACTAGTTGGTCTTTGAACTGTTGAGAAGTTGTATCCGCTGCTTTATAGACCAGTATAACAACTTGCTTCTGATTTTCGATTTTGATTAGCATAGAGTTTGACTATCATTTGTTAGGTTCAGTATGCTGCCAGTATACTGTTAGTATGTTGCCAATATACTGCTGGCATGTTAGTATTCTGCCAAAATGCTGCTAGTATGTTAGTATTCTGCCAGTATGCTGCTTCTGTTAATATTCTGCCATAATGCTCATCGTATGTTAGCATGCTGCCAGTATACTGCTATGGTGTTTCAAAAAAATGTACCCAATTTCAAAGCAAACTGCTTTGATATCGGGTCTATCATTTTAAAACTGTATTAATGAAATATAGGGAGGTACCGTCTGTACAACTTTACTGGGGACCCTCATCCTCAGAGAAGACAATAAACGTACCTCAAGGAAAACTCAAGGGTCTACCCTGAGCTGTTTGAATATTTTCTTCTCCTACCTCCCCCTATATTCTATGTCAGTGGTTCTCTACTGGTGGTCCATGGTGACATTTTGGGTGGTCCACAGAACGTTCACTGTATTTAGTAATAAACTGAAGATTGGTGCATATAGTCTTAAATTTATCGATAAAATTTGTCATCACATAGTCACATTTCTTTTGCCATTTGCATCAACTTATATGTGTGAGAGTGGATTTTTGTGTTTGTTGCACATTAAGTCCAGACAGAGGAATCGGCTTGCAGTTGAAAGCGATATTCGTTGTGCATTATCAATTACTACTACTAACATTGAAAAGTTTGTCAGTGAGAAGAGAATCCAAAAATCTGGTTGCAAGGGAAAGTGAATTAGTCATATTTCAAAGAAAAATGTTGGCTGTATACTTTATAATTTCAGAATTATGTTCGTTAGAAAGAAATTTCACAGCAAAGTGTTAGATATGTATTCATTTATTTCCAGGAAATTATGTTTGAAATATATTTCAGACCAAAATGCTAGATATCTGTTATTTTACATAACTTCTCGAATTTATGTTTATAAGAAATGTATTCCAAATCAAATTGTCTGGTGTCTTTGCTTTGCCTTTATATATCATTACTCAAAAAATGAAATGGTCGATGGACTGAAACAAGTTGAGAACCGCTGTTCCATATGAACTTTATTAATAGAATGCACTGACAGAAAACATAAACATGAATACATTGGTACAATATATCAAAGATTATGAATCTCCTCCAGCTCCTTCGAATCCGGACGTGAGCCTAGTATGCAGCATGCATCTTCCCTCTGGATGGCCACGCTGAGGCGCTGGAACATGAAAGTGGCTTCCTTTGGCTCCCTGGTGGTGTCGATGAGTCAGGAACATGTATAATATATATATATATATATATATATATATATATATATATATATATATATATATATATATATATATATATATATATATATATAGTATGCCAGGCATGAGGAGGTCAATGACATCATAAAGAGAAGCCTCGCCACAGTCCGTTGCCCAGCTCAACGGGAACCCCAAGTGCAGAGGTCTGACGGAAGTCAAAAGCATCCTGATGGAGCCACTATGCTACCTTGGAAGGATGGAAAGCAGATTGCCTGGGACTACACATGTGCCGCCACATTGGCAGACACCTGCTTGCCATACTCCGTAGTGGAAGGGGGTGGAGCTGCCAGCCACAGGGAGACCCAGAAGGCCCGCAAATATGAAGACCTTCCCCCTTGCTATAACTTCATCCCAATAGGGTCGGAGACCCTTGGAGCATGGGGCAAGTGTGCTCTAAAGTTCCTAATAGAGCTGGGTGAAAAGCTCATCATAGAAACCAAGGACCACAGGGCGACCAGGTTCCTCTTTCAGAGACTCAGTGTTGCGATCCAGAGAGGAAATGCCTGCAGCATTCTGGGCACGCGGCCCACCGCCGGGGAGCTGGACGAAGTATTCGAGATGTAGCTCTGAGTTACCTATGTTGTTTTATTTTCTATCGTATTTTTGTGAATGTTTTGTCAATGTATTTTGTCTTTAAATAAAATATATATAAAATATAGGGGGTGGTAGGAGAAAATTCTCAAACAGCTTCAGGGAGAACCTTGAGTTTTCCTTGAAGCAAGTTTATTCTTTTCTCTGAGGATGAGGGTCCCTATATATATATATATATATATATATATATATATATATATATATATATATATATATATATATATATATACAGAAGAACCACTGTGAAAAAATAGTTATATTCCATGTGCCTTCGGGACTTCACATTATCAAGGAACTATAAAAATAAAAGGTTAACAGGAAGGCATATAAGGACGAGACTACACCTCGCTGTCACCCCACAACAACACTTGACATTTTATGATGATGTAGGTAGGTAGTCAGTGATCCGTAAAACGCAGCTTATATTCTACCTAAAAATTTGTCTAATGTACCTTAAATTCTTCCCAAATTTTATTAATAATAAAGGAATCCATTTTATATAAACTAAAATATTCATATTTTTTTTCAAAACTACTTTTTATAACATATGGTTCTGTTATATTCCTGTCGACCATGGACTTGCTTGATATAACTTTCTCAACCTTTTTTAAATCAATTGGATGGTTGAAATCTCTCACATGAATAAACAGAGCATTAGACATTTGTCCACTTCTAATGCTATATTTATATCGTTTTAACCTAAGTTCAAGACTGTTACCAGTTTGACCGTAAACTTTATCACATATTTGACAAGGAATCTTAGACTCATCCGTCAGCATTTTGGGGAGAATTTTTTATCAAAAGTTTTTTAACTGTGTCAAAATTTTTAAATACAACTTTAATATTAAAAGTCTTAAGTAGAGAAGGCATATCAACCAATTTTCATGGTAAGGGTGAACCAACATATTTTTAGCTGAATAAGGTTGGTTGTCCCTTTTTGAATTGTAAATAGTATTTCTAGCTATTTTAAAGGATTTATCAATTAAGTTTCTTGGATATTTTAGATCATTAGCTATTTCATAAATTTTGGAGATTTCATCTATGAACTCTGGACTACAAATACGTAAAGCTCTCAAAAACATTGATGAGAAAACCGACAGTTTAACTCGATCTTGATGAGAAGAATAGTAGTGCACATAGGAACAGTTATTTGTTAGTTTTCTGTAAATTTTAAATTTTAAATCGTGGTTACCCTTAATAATTAAAACATCTAGGAAAGGCAGTGAGTTATTTTCTTCGATCTCAGCAGTAAAAAAATATAGAATGAACTAAGCTATTTAACAAGGAAATGTTTTATATCTACATTCATAGGCATAAGACAGAAAATACCATCAACATATCTAAACCACTTAGGTCTATTAGGAAGGATTGTGTTAAGCAGTCTTGTTCCAAAAAAAATCCATGAATAAATTACTAGGAACAGGTGAAAGAGAATTTCCCTTTGTCATACCAAACTTCTGAGTGTAAAACTCATTAAATACATCAAGATAGAGTTAAACTGTCGGTATTCTCATTAATTTTTGAGAGCTATATGTATTTGTAGATCAGAGTGGTTACAATATTATATGTACTGCTTGTGGAGGCTAGTACACCAAATGGGGAGTAGAATGAAATTAGCTCTGAGGCAACCATACCATCGTATGTCCTCGCAACGTGAAGCAGGCCTAGTTTGCTAGGCTTATGTTTGTAGGATTGTATGGTCCACTGGTTTAGGGTGTCGTGAATTTTTGCTCTTCCCACTAGGCGGGCTAAAACAACACCGGTTCGATCCTCCGGGTAGCCGCAATTTGTTATTGATTAAATACCACTTGTTCGTGGTTACAAATATATATATATATATATATATATATATATATATATATATATATATATATATATATATATATATATTTTAAATTTTCTTTTATTCGTTTAAAGATATACATTTTTTCATTTAATATATTGTGCCGAAAGAACCTTAGAAAATTTACCTAACCTTATTATAACAAGCGCAGTTTAATTTAGCCTAATAAAACTAAATATATTTTAGATAATTTTACAATTTGATAATAAACAAACACAATGAAATATATTTTTTCAATAGGTTCAGAATGATTTTTGCGAAATTACTGCACACACAAATTTTCGCTTGCCATATTCGGAAAGAAAAGCGTTGCTATTTAAAATAAAACTGCAAGTTTTACCTATTCAGCACGACACACACACACACACACACACACACACACACACACACACACACACACATAGCTTCCGGTATGTTAACATGTTAGTATACTGCTTTATCCTCGTCGTGAGCAAATGACATTGTTGTACCAAATACAGCTAATTGAGCATGATGTTCCTCGCACTGTCTCAACCTCTATGTAAAACATTTAAGAGCAGTGTGCTTAACAGAGTTAAAGAATGCATGTCTCCTAATATTAATGAACTCTCACATGGCAAAGTTGTGTCAAATTGTTTCGCAACATTTTTAAACTTACACGGTTACAAAAAACACGGATACACGACCCTTCTTGATATTAAAGATGTTTTCGATGTTACAAATACGAAAGATATTTTATATGAATTATCAAAAATGGATGTGCGGATATGCGTGGTCTGCTTTTACAGTGGATTCATGGTTGTCACACTAACAGAAAATCCGCTGCATTGTTACAGGGCTACAAAAGTGAAACTAAAGAAATGCTACTTGGCACTCCTCAAGAGGGTGTATTGAGTCTTACACTGTTTATTAATCAATGCAATATTTAAATCTATACTAGACATTGCCAAAAATATCCCAGTTGTGATGTTATTCTTGTACATACTAAAACTTTTCGGGAAATGTAAACCACTCTAAATCATATGCCAAGATAATCTTGGCCTTTTAGTTTCTGAAGAGAAGTCCAAAATGTTTAACAGACACATTGGAAACCGTAAAAGTGGATCATCAGAATTAAAAGTCAATGGCCGGCTTATTGATTTTGTGTCGTCTAAATATCTAGGTGCACTAATATCTGTGAATAGAATTAACCAGTGTAAAGCCAGACTTTAAGTTATCAGAACTGTTGTAGCATACAGTCCTGTCTATGGTGCAAATGTTAGAATTGCCAATATGATGTACTTAGCATACATAAAATCGCTGATAGATTACCATGCACCAGTTTTAATCCTGCAACACAGTAGAACCATTGGAAGTCTCGAAGAAAACACGAAATGAAGCCCTGAGAATTATTCTGGGATGTCCTATAACTACCAAAATACTAAATATGAGGAAAGAATTAAGTATATTTAGTGTTGATAGAATACGTGAAATCAGTGTCATATTAGGACTACAGAATTACTAGAACATATAATTCATGGGAGACTTGAATCAAGATAGATTCAAATAACAGCCAAACACAAAAAATCTGGACTGTATGAACTGTATCATGTTAGGAAACAACAGCATTTCCCATCACCCTGACAGATAACAGCTACAGTATCACTATACTCACCCTCCCAAGAAGCTAATTATAAACACTTATCATCTTCGACTACTTTCTAAACCCAGTAATCTGGAACAAATGCACGATCTGAGGAAGCTGGGCACAGATATATACAAATTATTAAGAAAGGGATTACAGTTAAGCTTTTGTGGATTCCCTCTCACATAGGCCTCTAGAATCATGACAGAGTTGATAACTAAACAAACAGTAGATAAGGAGAATGTTTCGTTTCTGCTCACACGACAAGCAATGCATGTACGATAAACCACTCAGACGGCACAACTAAGACTAAAATATACTGCTGTTATGTTAGCATACTGTTAGTATGCTACCTGCCTATTAGTATGCTGTGAGTATTCTGTCTGTATGCTTGTAGTATATAAACAAGTTGCCAGTATGCTACTAGTGTGTTAGTGTATTGACAGTATGCTGCTAGTAAGTTTGCTGCTAGCACATAGCTAGTATGCTATTAAACTGACAGTATTCTGCTAGTATATTAGTGTGCTGCTAGTATGGTGACTGCTGTTATAATGTTAGTATGGTACCAGAATACTGCTATCATAATACTTTAAGTGATTGTTTACGTATTTGTATAATTGCTCACAGAGTGAGACCTTCCCTCAGTGATCTCCTTCCCAGGTTTTACTTTAGTTCGCTGCTCCTGGACCAAACATCCAGCAGACGGCACTTGACTTACGACAGTGGGTTCTTGAGTCATCCAGCCCGCCCACCTAACCTCACTCCACTTTTTACATTCTCTTCTCAGCACGCATCAATAACTGGGCCTCTACCCTTACTCCTTGCACTGAAATGCGTCCACATATCTAAGGTTGACACTTTAATTGTAAATGATCCTCTGTCATCCATAAATGCTCTCAACTCATTAAGTATAAATTGTAGCATGCTTGTGTCAGAAGCCAGACACAGGTATAGTAAGACTGTGGACAGTGGAGTCAGAGTGCACATGCTGTGGATTCCATCCCACATTGGTCTCCAGATGCGTGATAGAACTGATGCATTGGCTAAGCTGTATGCTTTCAAGAGGGAGTTGACAATTACCAGTTTGAGAACAATAATACGCAAAGAACTTCAATTGAACTTTATTGACTTCTTAGGAAGATTGACACAAGTCAGTCCATCTTTCATCATTCTGTCATGCAGGAGGAGCCACATGTCCATGGTGTATCCAAATAGATAAGCAGACTCTTGGATGTCACTACTGCCCGCCTCCGGCTAGGTTACAAGTATCTTCGGCAGGTTAAATCACCACCACCAGATGTAGACCAAACGAAATGTAAACTTTGCCAGATGGACTATTGTCACACCTTGCTTCATTATGTACTGGAGTGCGATAAAATTAATGAATTCAGAGACTCAGAAATGTTCAAGATATGTCAAAGTATTTTATCCACAGTGGTATATTACAAACCATTCTGGAGAAATACCCTGACTTTGCTCCCTGTAAATAAAGCATTACCACGTTGTGTGTACTCACCTATTTGTGGTTGCAGGGGTCGAGTCACAGCTCCTGGCCCCGCCTCTTCGCTGATTGCTACTAGGTCCTCTCTCTCCCTGCCCCATGAGCTCTATCATACCTCGCCTTAAAACTATGTATGGTTCCTGCCTCCACTACATCACTTTCTAGGCTATTCCATGGCCTGACTACTCTATGACTGAAGAAATACTTCCTAACATCCCTTTGATTCATCTGAGTCTTCAACTTCCAATGGTGACCTCTTGTGTCTGTGTCCCATCTCTGGAACATCCCGTCTTTGTCCACCTCGTCTATTCCGCGCAGTATTTTATATGTCGTTATCATGTCTCCCCTGACCCTCCTGTCCTCCAGTGTCGTCAGGCCGATTTCCCTCAACCTTTCTTCATAGGACAATCCCCGTAGCTCTGGGACTAGTCTTGTTGCAAACCTTTGCACTTTCTCTAATTTGTTGACGTGCTTGACTAGGTGTGGATTCCAAACTGGTGCTGCATACCCCAGTATGGGCCTGACGAAGACGGTATGCAGTGTCTTGAACGTGTGTGTATGTGTGCGTATGTGTGTGCTTGTGTGTGTGTTTGCATGTGTATTTGTGTACTCATATATGTGTGAGTGCTTGTGGCTGTGTGTGTATATATACTCGTGTGTGTGCGTGTACTCGCCTATTTGTGTGTGTGACCTAACAGTTAATATTTGCACCAATAACTCATTACAGTTGTGACCGGGTGTGGACATGTGAATTGCTCATTATTCTATAATTTGTTCATGAGTGTAGCCATGTATAAACGTAATTAAGTAAATTTACTTACATGATTCATTTCCTTTGTACCTTGTTCAGATATCAAAACTTTGGGGCCCAGTTCCTGGACCCATTATGTACCTCTGTAATCTTTTGACTACTGCCCACAGGATGGGTATGGGGTGCATAATAAACAGGTTAAACTTAACTTCTCTGCGTTCCATTTTATTTCTTATTTTATTTGTTTTTATTCCTCTTTATTACCTTATATATATTTTATTTCCTCATAAATTTCTCTGCCTGCCCTTCCTGTGCACCCGCTCTCTTCCTCTTCATCCTTCCCTCTTCATCCTTTTTTCTCATCTCGCCCTCCACTTTCCTTTTTGCGTGATTTTATTGTTTCCAGATAAATTTAAAAATAATCTTTTATGTGATTAAGACATATGTGCAACATCTGGGTTTCTTTATTACAGACCTTTCGCCATCCAGTGGCTTTATCAGTACAAATTACAGGACATAATTTGAAGACAGTAGAACTATATACAGAAGATGAGGTAATCAGTCCTCAGTCTTGGAGTTGGTGCGAAGAGCACCGTAGTCGTGGAGGTTTTGGAGCAGAGGCAAGGAGGCTGGCGCTTATGTACTAACGTCAGATGGAAAGGGGACGTGTAGCAGACGAGGGCATAGTCACTGGTAGGCGGGATTTCCCAGTGGAAGTAGGTCCTACCCAAAGAGATGGGTTAGTTGTAGTAGTAGTTGTCGTAGCCGTGAAAAAGGTTATGTACATGTCCTCAGAACTAACTCCAAGTCCTGGAATTTGTATTGATAAAGCCACTGGATGGCGAAACGTCTACAATAAAGATACCAAGATGTTGCACATGTGTCAGTTAATTTTATCTTGTCGGTATTGTATACCATTCTTGTGCAATCTTTTATGTCTTATATTCATCCTCTTGTTGATATATAACATATATTCTCCTTAATTCTTATTTCACCTTCATTATCATTTTATTTGGGTTTTGCTCTTATTCCCCAGATTATACGATGTGTGTTTCGTTTTAAAATGCTTTATCTTTCTAAGGGATGTGTGTATTATAAACATTTATAAGACGTGTCATTACTGAGCAAATTATTCTAATTTCAGCCCCAAACATATTTTAGGCTTACCGAGGCTCTATTATGTCTTAGTGTTATTAATTGTCTGGTGTGTCTTACATAATCATTGGTATAAAACTTGTGATATATGATCACCGAGAGTAAGCACAGTGTGAACTCACTAGCTTGATAAAAATGTGATCACTCTGACAGCTGAGCCCCTCAAGGAAGGTTCCTTAACGCTGATGAGGGGCTCTTGTTCTAGGGAATTGGATCTGTGCTCCAGTTCCCTGAATTTAGCCTGAGTATCTTCCACATCCCACCCCTCACAGGCGCTGTATAATCCTACAGGTTTAGCGCTCTCCCTTGATTATAATAATCTGGATGCTGAGGAGGTTTATTCTCAGTTAACAAAATTACAGATTCACGCAAACAAAATTAGCGAGTACAGAAAAGTGTTTAAAAATAATCTGTAATAGTTGTTCAATTAATCTTTCTTAATAATTAGATCGCTAATTGTGTTTAATCATTTATATTTGAGAAACTAAAGCTGATGTTGGGATGGAAATAACAGAGTTCCTTGGATATATATATATATATATATATATATATATATATATATATATATATATATATATATATATATATATATATAATCTTGAAATTTTTAGAGTATAATATTAGAATATTGTACTGATAATATCTAACAAATTTAATATTTAAAAGTATTCAACATATTTAATATTTAATAATATCTAATATATTTAATATTTAATAATATCTAACATATATAATATTTAAACAGCTTCTGATAATGAGCAGGAAACCTGCTCGTTATAATAATTATTTCCCGTCGGTCTTCACATAAGATGACAAAAATGACATTCCAGTAATTAAGGTTTTTATAAGACGTGAAGAAAACAAATTAACTAATATAACATTCACTAGTATATATGTTACCCACAAATGTATAAATTAGACACACACATGTAACATTTGGAAACTTTTATTAGAATTTGTTTCACTCAACAGGAGCTTTTTTCAGTCCAGTATAAAGGAAAGAATGGATAAATATGTGTACAAATACGTGTACAAGGCGGGGCATACGGAGCACGATGGTTTCACCTGATAGTTTTTTCTTAGCAATCCAGAATCAGTTAAGCTTAAATTCATAAAACGTAAAAGCTCTCTAATTCAAAGCAGTGACGCCAGTGTTCATTTTCTTCCTTGTGGATGTGTTATGCCTCGTTCCAGTTAATTACATGGTCGTGTATATTCGTGTGTGTTATACATGCGATTTTGAGATTAACTATATGGCAGGCGCGATTGTGTTCATTATTGCGTGTCTAAATATTTAGCCATTTCTCTCAAGTTGACTTAGTGGAAGCCCAAGCATGATATCATGTGCTTTCCAGTTTTAATATTGACCTGGTTTTTGCTTTTCATAGTGAGATTCTCTATTGTGGTGCTGGTAGTAGTACGCTCCTAGTCCACCTCACCGAATGCATTAGAGATATTTATTAATCTTCTGTTAAAACTACGAATTGGTTTGGGGATTTATCGGTCTTGGTGTTGAGAATACGTTGTGTCCAACATCTGCAGTCGTGAATGAAGGAGAAAATATAATTTTGAAGAAGTCTGAGTGGTGATGCATTTCTCTCCTAGGAATTCTGAGGTACTAATTTTGTAAGCGCCAAGAAAAAAATCCAGTAATTATTTCTCATCTTATCATCCACGGTGAAAAATGCAACAGGACGTCCTTGTTTATAGGCTAAGAGTGTAGTTGGGGAGTTAGTTTATCACTGTATTTGCCGTTGTGGCATTCCTTTTTTAGTGTAAATTTGTAGGTCATCGAAGTTGAATGAGTTGTGCGTTATTATGAGGATGTCATCCGATACCCAAGACAAACTATGTTAGGGATGAGGGGTCGATTTTTTTCCACCTCCGGATACTCATGTACGGTTTGACAAGCAATGTTCTGACTGGTGACTACAGTGCCATCACAAAACCATGTCTAGATGTTTAGTTAAAATAGAATAAATAGAATAAACAGCTCCAACTGATGTAAGGTTCACTTATATACATAAAGTCTAGGCTTGGAAGGGAAGATCGAATTAGTCATTGACTTTGTTTCTAAGATCTAAATCCTGAGCTGCAGGAAAATTTTGGAATTGGTAAGCTACATCAAATCTTGTCAACGTTTTGTTTCTGACGTCGATATATTTTAACCGGTTGATCAGATTCTCTGAATGTTTCATATTCATATGAGCATTGCTGATGGTACCCATACGTTTTGACAGGTGTTTGGATAATGTTTCTGTAGAGATGTCTGTTCATGATTCCGTGTTTTCTCTTTACACTTGACAAACGTATGGACGAGACTAGTCTCAGCAAATCTTCGATCGCAAACATACAACAAAAGCTGAAAATTTTCTTTAAATTATGCGTTCTTTGTTTGGCTAATAAATGAAGCAGCATGAGACTTATAGTTATATACAGTACAACTTGTGTTTACAGCCACTGACACTGAGACCCTCAGCTTAGGACGTCAATTGACTAAATTATCCGCAAGAAACCCCGCCTGCTTGATATTGCCAGGATACATCACTTCAGTGATTCTGATTCTCACATAATCTACATATGTAGACTATGTAATTGTATGTAGACTGAGTGATTGCCCAGCAGTATCATCGTCACCACTGAAAGCAAGAGAGGAGCAGTAATATTAATACCCAGGACTACTTCAACAAAACACTAAACCACCTTAATGAAACTAATATATACCAACATCTTGTTCAGCAATGTTACAGCGATAAAGTTCTCATCGAGAAGGTTCACATATTGTGTAATTCATAACAAAGCAAGAGACTCCAATATCTCCTACAAGGACAACTTGAACCTACCAGATTATATTTTTTATCAAAAACCCACAAACCCGGCAGTCATACATGCTCAATCCAAGTATAGATAGCCCCACACAGACCGGCTGGCTACCTAGCGAAGAGCCTTCCTAGACTCCTGGAAATCTGATATCGTGTATCTCCTACATAAACTTCAAAAAAATAATACTTGGCTTCCTATGACTTTACTTGTCCCTGCTGACACCTCACAAACATTCTTACGAATATCACTGAAAACACTAATTCTTTACGTAGACTTTACAGAATTGGTTGAGCTCTGCATCAGCTCTTACATCAGTTCGAGATAGCTTCTTCAAACAATACTTAGGCATGGCTCTGGGCCACCCCCCCTCCTTAGTGCAGTGCTAGCCAGGTTATTTCAGGAAGAACCTCGAGACTGGAGGATTCCAAGCTTCCCAGCAACGTAATTTGGCTAAGTTGATGATTGGTCTTTTGTATCCTAGATATCTAGGATACATTTTATTTTGAAAATGTCTAAAAGTCAAGCTCTCTGTCAAGCTCACTCTGGAGCTTGAAAGGAGGGAATTTCTCCCTTACTTGATGTCGTCCTCTGCAGGACAATGGGCAGTGATACTTTTTCCTATAAAGTGTACGAGATGCCCACCTGACATAGTTTTACTCTCACCATGACATTCATACCATGAGAGGAGTGGCTATTGGTTTCTTTTTAAGAGCCCTCCATATCTCCAGCTCAGAATTTCTCGAGGAAGAAATGCACGTACATCACTCAAGCCTATATTCACATCCGAGTTTCCTCCAGTATACAGGATTGTACTCGTGGGTGCGGCCCATCCTACATGCTCTTTGTTGTGACGAGGCTGATGCTATCCGGGTTCTCGCTGAGAGCCAGTATGAACACTACTACTGACAAAGACTATACAAGAACTTCCCGAGGAGTGGCCCTCTACTTCTGCATCACCTTATGAAGCTGGTTTATACACTGTTCAGTGTGGAGAATGTGCATAAATATGTGAGGAAACTAGAAAAAAAAACTGTTGCTAAGGTTTAATGAACAAAAATTTGTGTAGTAGAGAAGGCAGAAGCAATATTTGTGATATCCACAGGAACACTGAAGGCCTCCTCCTTAGAAAAATACTTGACTTATCTGTACTGAACTGGAATTAAGATGTTGCTTAGATTGGAAGCCTCTGTTTGTTTTTATGTCTAAATTGTAGGTAATTACAATATCTCATCCTCATTAGCCCACACGAATATCACCCATGCTTGGTATAAATCTCGGTAATAGATACCGATAAATGGGTTTAGAAAGACACGTGAGCAAACACTAGGACATATATTTATTAGAAAACGTTTCTGTCCAGGGACCTTGATCACTTCTGATCAAGTGATCGAATTTCCCAGGACCGAAACGTTTTCTACTAAATATGCCCTTGTGTTTGTTCACGTGTCTTTCTATACCTAACATATACTTCACTACATAGACCATACAACGCAGCCGTCAGGTGGCCTCACCTCCCACCTCGTCTCACAATTGCTTATTCCTGACCTGTCTTATGCTCACACCTGACTTGGTCATTTTTATCTCACATGTGCCTCAGCCTATATATACTATTTCTTGTTCCCTCTGTATCGTTGGAGTGAACAAGGTCTCAGGACCGAAACATTTTAAATTAACGAATCTTAAGTATTTGCTCATGTATCATTTTCTTCAACTTGACAATATCAAAACCATTCATCACATTTGTCAGACACTGCATCATCATGGGATCTTTATACAAAGAATTCTTCAAAACTTGTCCAACATTTGGATGAAGACCTATTTAGACTAGTGGATGGTTCCACTATGACCCCGCCTCCTCCTCCTTCGTCTCACCTGACTACAGTATATAAGCCACTTCTACGGCCCTGTGCTGTACTTTCTACAAGATTGATGGATTGAACACATCGACTCCAGGCTGAGGGACTGATTACCTCAAACTCCTCTTCTTATACCTTCCTGCTTTGTATAAGACTCATGAAGGCACTGTGTGGCGAAACATTTCTTCAATAAAGTTTCCCATATGTTACATAAGCGTCTCAGTTCTTCAACTTGTCGGTTTTCAAAACCATTCATCACACTGGTAGTTACTGTCGATAGATGGCTCATTACGTAATGATATTAATCATGAGTTTATCACATAACTTATCAATACAAGTTTCCACGGAGTGATGCTCAGAATGGTTGACAAGTGTAAATAAGTTGACTTTAGTCATGTAAATGAAAAAACCACAAAGACTGAACCAATATATATGAAGGAAAAGAGTTGGGACTAAGAAGGACATACCTATCATGGGCAGTTAGCTTATTGCAGTGTTCCTCTAGTTTTATGTTTTTTTTTTTTTTTATTTTTACAACCATGACTTAAAAATAAGTTTCATATTAAGAATAAATTTACTAATGCAGTTAGGGTTACTCTTAATGCAAATAGTTTAAAATATCCCACCAATTCGTGAGTATACTAGAGGAGGATACATGTGTTTATTTCTTGTTTCACCTTGAATAACCTGTACCCTAATACCAATGTTTCACCTAGAAAAACCTACACCCTAATACCAATGTTTCACCTAGAAAAACCTATACCCTAATACCAATGTTTCACCTAGAAAAACCTACACCCTAATACCAATGTTTCACCTAGAAAAACCTACACCCTAATACCAATGTTTCACCTAGAAAAACCTACACCCTAATACCAATGTTTCACCTAGAAAAACCTATGCCCTAACATCAGTGTTTCATCTAGAGTAACGTGTACCTTAATACCAATGTATATGCTGTTTCACCTGTACAGCACACACCACTCTACCCAGTGACGGTGAGTGTATAAATATACCTACAAACAACTTAGGTAAATGAACACGCATACAACGTTCTGAATAAGCTTTTTAGCTGTTTTGCTTACCAGAGTAAGGCGGCCACACACAATTGGTGCCCAAATAAGGCACTTGTTCTACATCAGGTTGTACTAGACTAGTCATTAATTTTTCATCTCCGTTTGCACCCACTGAACCACGAGAAATATTAGAATGCTTATAACTTATTGAACAAGCAAAATTTTTATACATATCTCAGGTCAGAGGAGGCTGGAACCTACTTTTGGCAAAAAAAAAAAATGAATATTAACATAATCCAGACTACATTCTAATATATCTGACGCTGTAGCAAATACCCGGTTGGCTGGGTGTCAGAATTATGTGTGGTCTGATTTGGTGTTGATAGTACCGTGTACTTTGTCCAGAAGTTAGTTGGTTGGAGCCTGTGGCCCGAGATATATAGTTGTAAATATGTCGCTTGTTCTGTGAATTATTTGTATATATATGAAAAATAAACTCAGATGTGTAATGCAATCCTATATTGTCAATAAACGATCGCATTATACTGCATTCCTGTTTATTTCTCTATCGTGTCGGTATTTTATAACATTTATGTACATGTTTGTATATATGTATGTAAATATGTATATGCAATATAACCACAGTGAAAAGATAGTGAAATTCCAAGTACTTTCGTGATCTGTCATATTATGAAGGAATAGTAAAAATAATAGAATAACATAACCTTACATAGGACGCTACTGAGAGTGGGAGTGTAGTGAAGGTTTAGTCAGGTCACAGGTAGTTGAGAGTGGGAGTGTAGTGAAGGTTTAGTCAGGTCACACGTAGTTTTTTTAAAAGTGACATGTCAGGCATAGTTTAAAAGCCTCGCAAATTCTGTTCGTTATAAATATGTTTGTTACTTTACGTCTCTTTTTGAACGAATGTCCCGGTTTGAAAACCCTGCCCTGAAATCCTAGTCAGTTTGTCATTTCGTCCTGGACAGAAATATTGCAACAAAAGAAAAAACAGAGAAATAGGAAAAACGGAAAATTCAATGAATTTGCTCCACTGCACTTGTAGTATCCATCTTGACCGCCAGTCGACTCTGCTGTCTTGAATTATTTTAAAGACCAGAACATTCCTCTAGCTAACCTAAGCAGCGTCATGGAATATTTTTTTTTGTCTACCATGCGAGTTTTACGAGAAAAAAAAAAAATCTAAGGAAGGTTCATCCCAGTAAAAATGGTTCTCCAAAGAGTAATTCCAAACTTTATATATGTTTGTTCTTTTTGATTCTGTAATCCTTAACCGAGAAACTGGTACATTTTAACTCTTATTTATTTGTATTAAAGAAAATATACTTCAAGAATATGCTTTCTTTTTTCAAAGCCTTTAAAAATGTCCTAGTTTGAGTCAAAGAAATAACGCTAATTATAAACGAATCGAATTTATACAACTCAGAGTTTATATTCATATTGCAATCAATGCTGTTTTTTATAAAGCTTGATTCAATTATATTTCCTCAACTATAAACTTGCTTGATACAACCTTCTCGGCCTTTTCAAAATCAGTTGGATGGTTAAAATCTCCCACATGAATAAACAGAGCAGTAGACGCTTGTCCGGTTCTAATGCTATATTTATTTTGTAATCTTATTTCGAGACTTATTTTTCTAGTGTTAAATTTTTGTTGCAAACATTATGTTCGGCCCCGCCCATTACCTCTTGCTTATTCACTATACGTAATGCATTCTCTGTCCTGTTCATGCGAGGCTTAATGAAGCTCCTGGCGAGCGAAACCTAGCCTAAATAAAATATTCAGAATGCTACAGATATGTTCCTTTCCCCGGTATCTGTACATATTCTATTGTTTCACTTCTGCGAGGAAAAATACCTCTTCATGAATTTAAAATGAGTGAGATAATCAGTGAACCATTTGCCAGAAATACACAAATTAAAACCAGGCTGAGGCAAGCTGAATCTCATTAATAAATATTCGGTACGAACTGGCTAAGATTAATTAAACACTGAGAGTCTGTGTTTGCTTGACAAGTTCCATGTATGTTGTAGCACGTCTGCAGATTTTAAAGGCGAAGCGTGAAATAAAAAACTTCAGCCTTGAGGGATACATTTAAAAAATGATACGTTTAGAAAGAAACCTGTAATTGATTCATTAAGGAAGAAATCCCTAAGGAATACATTTAAGAAAAAAAAACTCTTAGCGATATGTTTCCGAGAACTAAAAAACGATACATTTAGAAATCCCTGTGGAATGCATTTAGAAATAGCCCCCTGAAAATACATTTAGAAGGAAACCCTTAAGAAATACATTGAAAAAGAAACCTCCAAGGGACACATTATCAAAGAAACTTATGAAAGATACGTATAGGAAGGAATGTAAGGATTGTATTTAGGAAGAGACTTGTGGGGTACATTTAAGAATACAGTCTTAAGGGAGCCATTTAGGAAGACTCCACAAATTGTGACCCAGATTATTTTTTACATTTAGAAGTTAACATCCAGTCAAGATCTATATGGTTAACATCCAGTCAGGATCTATATGATTAACATCCAGTCAGGATCTACATGGTTAACATCCAGTCAGGATCTATATAATTAACATCCAGTCAGGATCTACATGGTTAACATCCAGTCAGGATCTATATGATTAACATCCAGTCAGGATCTACATGGTTAACATCCAGTCAGGATCTATATGATTAACATCCAGTCAGGATCTATATGATTAACATCCAGTCAGGATCTACATGGTTAACATCCAGTCAGGATCTATATGATTAACATCCAGTCAGGATCTATATGATTAACATCCAGTCAGGATCTACATGGTTAACATCCAGTCAGGATCTATATAATTAACATCCAGTCAGGATCTACATGGTTAACATCCAGTCAGGATCTACATGGTTAACATCCAGTCAGGATCCATATGGCTAACATCCAATCAGGATCTATATGATTAACATCCAGTCAGGATCTACATGGTTAACATCCAGTCAGGATCTATATGGTTAACATCCAGTCAGGATCTATATGGTTAACATCCAGGCAGGATCTACATGGTTAACATCCAGTCAGGATCTACATGGTTAACATCCAGTCAGGATCTATATGGTTAACATCCAGTCAGGATCTATATGGTTAACATCCAGTCAGGATCTATATGCTTAACATCCAGTCAGGATCTATATGCTTAACATCCAGTCAGGATCTATATGGTTAACATCCAGGCAGGATCTACATGGTTAACGTCCAGTCAGGATCTACATGGTAAAGAAAATTTGGTCTGAGTCACCTGATGGTTACCCGAAGATAATTGCGGGGCTCATTACCCTGCTCTCATGGCCAGGTCTGTGACCAGGCCTTCCTGCTGACATCCTGATCAGTGAGGCTGTTGGTACTCTGTGAATACAGTACGACGTAAATACCACAACTCGACTGATCAGGAACTTGTTACAGGAAAGCTAAAAGATCGAAGGCATGTGAGAAGGCCCAGGCGTGAAAACACTCCGGAAGTTCATCTGTTGTAATCAGTGTTAACGTACAAATGTTTACATTCACATGCTAACTGTATGTGTTACGTGTGAAAGTGTGAAAAGTTATATATGCTACCTGATGTCAACAATCCCTGTAACATTACTTCAGCTTTTATAGTTACCACAGCCCATCACTGCGTAAGAAGTTAAATAAATATATAAAGAGAATTGAACTATGAAAATATAAATAAGTCACCATTATTAAAGTTTCATAACATCAATGGTATACAATACCGACAAGTTGTTAAATTAGGCACATGTGCAACACTAGAGACGTATCGCCAACCAGTGGCTTTATCAATTCAGTAGAAAACGAGGTAATCTACTTACCTCTGCTGTCTCAAGTAATAAGTTCCGTATTGTATTGATAAAGTCAACAGTTGATAAAGAAATCTTCCAAAAAATGATACACAGGTGTTACACATGTGTTAAGTTTATCTACTAAGGATGCAGTCACTGATTGATAGGTAGGTAGGTATAATGTTCGTCAGGAAACAGGACAAGTATTTCCTGACGTGGGTCGTATGATGACCCACAGCTGGATCGTTTGGTCATATGACTGGGGACTTCCGCTGACTTCTTATTAGCAGTCACCGAGAATGTGCGTGACCTTAAATAGCGCGCAACACGTGATTGGCTACCGCGCAGGTGCGCAGCTTAGACACACTGGCTGTAATGGATTACCAGATTATCCTTAGACGGAAGGTGCTTGTAGCTGTTAGTACTATTAATTTTGGGGAGAGTAAAATACAATGACAGGATGGCTTCATAGCCATCCGGAGGAGTCATGCCTCGCCATGATTCTTTGGCACCTTGTAGGGACCATGAATATAACCTGCGACCATGACTCTTGGGTACCTTGTAGGGACCATGAATATAACCTGCGACCATGACTCTTAGGGTACCTTGTAGGGACCATGAATATAACCTGCGACCATGACTCTTAGGGTACCTTGTAGGGACCATGAATATAACCTGCGACCATGACTCTTGGGTACCTTGTAGGGACCATGAATATACTGTATGACCATGAGTCTTGGGTACTATGTAAGGGAAAATAAATGTGCTCCAATGTGCACCATGTAAATTACCAACATAACTTTACTTGTATGCTAGATATCTACCATATGATGACCAGACAGACGTGTAACACATGAGTATCCGTACTGGAGAGACGTTTTACGCGCACATAAATTTTTTTTCAAACTAATTGAGAGGCTTGATGATGGAGAAAGTCACAGTGGAGACAGTTGCAAATATTGTCACAGGAGGGCCGGACCCACTAGTGGAAGCAAGTTGTATCCATTCGTTGGGTTAGAGGTGAGCAATAATGTTGTAAAAGATATCCTCTGTACCAACAAATTGTGTTGCTGATTGACAAATATCGTTAGATAAAAGTTACGCAGTGCCGACGAGTTGATGAATAAATATACATCATCTGGGTGTTGCTACAGAGGATATTTTCTACAACTCCATTGCTAACCTCTGGTCTATCCTACCAGCGTGACTTATTTCACTAGTCGTGTCCGGGCTACCTGTGACCACGTCTGCAACTCTCTCTCTCCCACTGATTTCAGTACAAGAGCCTCAGTCATCATTTCTCTCGTATTAGACTGAAAAAGCCTGTGGTGCAGGCGAAACGTTTTTAGTAAGAGTATTTAGGAGTTGCACACAGTTTATTCATGTCATCAGTACTGTACACCTTTGATCCTATCAGTATACTACCGTGATCTTGCCAGCATGGAAGCATGTCACTAATGTGTTACTAATATTAGAGGTGAGTGGAAGGCATTTAGAACTTTCCTAACTAAATCAGACCTTTCCTAACGTAATCATTCCTATCCTAAGTTAACCCTACCTAACCTAATTTAACCCTACCTAACCTAACCCTACCTAACCTAACCTAACCATGCGTATCCGAGACGCTATTCACCATATTCTTGCAAACCAAGTATATTCTCACCTAAGTTGAGCAGATGCAACACAAACGTTGTTGCATCACATGAGGTGATCAACTTTAACAGCAGCTACAGAGGAATTATGAAGTGGAAATCTGGCCTACCCTCCAGATACTGAAATAAATCATGATGGAAACTGCTGTGTGAAATTGCAGCTCGGAAAGTCTATTAATAGAGCATGGTCTCTAAAATTTCCTCCGTGACCTTTATTTAATCGTTAACAGAATGGAACCCATTACAACACAGTTACATTTTGCTGTGTAATATTTACTATGTGAGTAATGTGAGTTATCCTTCAAGATGGTGACAGTCACTTGATTTACAAGGAATCGGCGCTAAACAGACTTTGCGGACTAGACAGACTTTGCGAAATGTAGGCGAAGGGCTGTTCAGTCTTTTGTTCAATAGATCACAGTAGTACTAGTAAAAAAAATATCTAGCAGTAACACTGGAAAGTGTTCATAGCTGAGGACAGTGCTCTGGTTCCTTTATTGCTGCTCATCCTCCTAACGGATAGATAAAAACACTCGACTCAGCTTCGTATCATTCTTTACTAAAGACAAAAATAAGCGTGAATGTCATCTCAGTAGAAGACACGGAAAATTTACAAGCAGATATCAACAAAGTCTTTCAGTGAGAGCGAAAAATATCACCAATTCCAGTTGATCAGATATGGAAAGAATGAAGAACTCGTACATGGCACTGTATACAAAACACCGGAGAACCGTCTTAGTATCAGATGACCTAACATTTAGGGCACACAGTAAGACAGATGCAGCAAAAGCCAGAAAAATGACAGGAAGGATAATAAGAACTTACAATATTAGAGAAATAATATCAATTGTTAAAATACTTAAATAACCTGCACTCTCTCATTTAGGTGATGATTAAGGGCAGGAGCGATGTCAGAGCTGGAAGAAATAGATATTTTCAACCCGCAACAGTCAAAAGAACACATAAGATACAAGCAACGCTTGAAAGTACTTGAGGTGTACTACCTCAAGTGAAGGAGAGACACAAGGTAATATATATACATCTCAATATGATAATGCGAATATGATGATCGTAATATATATACATGGAAGACACTACATAATAGCGTACTAGAGTGAGAGATAAAAGGAAAAAGTGTAAAATATACTCAGAGATCACTGTATCCGTGGTCCTTTTACCAGCTGATATCAGAAATATTGCCGGAGCACGTGTAAAAGTTTTCAAGAGGAAGCTGGACTACCTGCAACAAGTGCCAGACTAACTGTGCAGGTAGGCTAGTCAGCAGCAGCAGCAGCAGCAACAGCAGCAGCAGCAGCAGCAGCAGCAGCAGCAGCAGCAGCAGCAGCAGCAGCAGCAGCCGCCGCCGCCGCCGCCGCCGCCGCCGCCGCCGCCGCCGCCGCCGCCGCCGCCGCCGCCGCCGCCGCCGTCTCCGCCGCCGCCGCCGCCGCCGCAGCCGCCGCCGCCGCCGCAGCCGCCGCAGCCGCCTGGGTAAACGAGTAATCAACAGCAAGTCTGGCCGAAGAGAGTATAAAAACTCAAGAAACTGGTAGCAGGTGTATCACTGGTAGGTGTTATATATTCCTTACGTGTTCAAAGCTACTTAGTGAACATAATAATAAAAATAAAACAATATTAATTTATAATAACTAATGTAAACTCATCAAGTACCCTTCTGAATGTCTCTCCTGCACCTCTCACTGGTGTTAAGATATAAGGTGTTGTTCGTCACAATGCCGAGCAAACATAACCAGGCACCCAGCAACTTACAAACACAACCAGGCACCCAGCAACTTACAAACATAACCAGGCACCCAGCAACTTACAAACATAACCAGGCACCCAGCAACTTACAAACACAACCAGGCACCCAGCAACTTATAAACACAACCAGGCACCCAGCAACTTACATAACCAGGCACCCAGCAACTTACAAACACAACCAGGCACCCAGCAACTTACAAACATAACCAGGCACCCAGCAACTTACAAACATAACCAGGCACCCAGCAACTTACAAACATAACCAGGCACCCAGCAACTTACAAACATAACCAGGCACCCAGCAACTTACAAACATAACCAGGCACCCAGCAACTTACAAACATAACCAGGCACCCAGCAGGCGGTGTTCTCTGGTTATTCATATAATTTCAGGCCACCTCAGTTAATCTTGTCCCCCAGGATGCGACCCACAACAGTGGCAGGTATACTTAATGCTAGGTGAAAAGTGGCAGCAGGTGCAAGGAAACATGCCCAACGTTTCACTCGTGCCGGGAATCTATCCTCGGACCTTCAGTGTGTGAGCTGAGGACACTATCAACTAAGCCACAGTGGCAGATTGGAGGCGAGATAGGAGAGGACATGAGGCTTGGACGGGGCAGGGGTGAGGCGGGCAGGAAGCGGGGCAATGGTTAGCAGGGTGGGCAGGGAGGGGAAGGGCCAGGCTGCTAGTTACAGGGATGCCACAAGGTTGCCAAAGGGTTGCCACAGGGTTGCCACGGGGTTGCCACATAATAAGAGCATAAGAAAGAAGGAACACTGCAGCATGCCTACTGGCCCATGCGAGGCAGGTCCAATTCTTCCACTGGCGTAAGCCAACACCTTGACCTAGTCAGGTCAGTCACATTCACTTAAGGGAGAAGCACGGCATCCGATCTAGTAGCACAAGCTAGTCAGGTCCAACTCACACCCACTCGTGTATTTATCTAACCTATTTTTAAAACTACACAACGTCTTAGCTTCTATGACGGTACTTGTGAGTTTGTTCCACTCATCCACGACTCTATTACCAAACCAATGCTTTCCTATATTCTTCCTGAATCTGAATTTTTCCAATTTAAAACCATTGCTGCGAGTCCTGTCTATGTTAGATATTTTTAACACGCTATTTACACCCCCTTTATTAATTCCTGTTTTCCACTTATACACCTCAATCATATCACCCTAATTCTACGCCATTCTAGAGAGTGCAGATTCGGGGCCCTCAGTCTATCTTCACAGGGAAGGTTTCTGATACATGGGATCAACATGGTCATCCTCCTTTGTACGTTTTCCAGTGCATTTACATCCACTTTCACTGCTGCTTCTCTCTCGCAGTGCCATCACTGTTGCTTCTCTCTTGCAGTGCCAGTTTCACTGCTGCTTCTCTCTGACAGTGCCACCATCACGAATGCTCTCTAATATTTCTTGCACGAAGATAACTTAGTCCACCAACGCTGATGTTTCGAACTTACCTCCCAGGACACACGTCTTTACCCTGAACTTTGTCTTATAGTCACAAGAAGACGCTAAAGCTCAATGGTTAGGCTCCATTTAACTATAATGCAATAATATGTATCTTATATCAGTGTAGTTGTATCAGTGAAGCTCGCTGCTCTTAAGGTTCATTGTAGTGAGTTTAACACTAATAAAAATGTCTTATGTATAAATAATTTTGGACAGACGAGGAAACCTTTCTATGGGAGGCGATGGGGATTATTGTCTGTGACTTGTGTATCGTTATGTTGTAAAAAGTTGACAAAGCGAAGGATCCCGGGTTCGATTACCAGGCGAGGCGAGAAATGGGCAAACCTTTATACTGTTGTTGCCTGTGTCCACATAGCACTAAATACACACCTAGTAGTTACTAGGCTGTAGTGGGAGGGAGGGATGGTAGAATACCTTAGGTATGGCCGGCCTTTGAAATAAGCTGAGGTTAGGACAACAGATTGTGAGATGTGTCAAAAAACAGCAAACCCAGAACACTTAGGCATCAGGTGTGTAGTTAATTATTCTATGTCAAGCGGCGGAGGTGAAGACTCGAGCCTCCGTCTGTTGATCATAAGTGTGTTGCTTCACCTACCTGCTGAATTGAGCGAGGATCAATGTGCACGACTCGCTTTACTGCACTCGTTTACCCTGACACCTAAAGTACTATCGATTCACCAAGTCAGCTGAAAAACGCGATTTGCGTATGAGTGACAGGGTGCCTGGTGATATACAGCTGCCTGCATATTGCCCACTCCCTAACTGACTCAGTCTCCATGTTCACTCTCCACATTGACTCATAGGCTTCCCTAACAGGTATTTCATATTCTTAGTATCAAGTCTGGCTTTAAAAATAAAGGAATCGTTTCGTTGAATTATTACTTACGCCGAATTCAGCAGTCTCGTATTTAATGTTTATATATTATGTATGAATGCACACATGTATGTGTGTGTGTTATAATGCATACATTTTTGTGTACGTTTGTTTATACAGCAATAAGAAAATCCCATCCCCCCACTCTACCAGTTATCCTCACCTTCTAGCAGCCCAAAAACTTACAGATGGACTTTCCATGCTCTCCTGTGCAGATAGCAAGTTGATGGTGTTGGACTAGGCTGTAAGCGCATCTACGCTGACTGACTTCTGTCAGCAGTACAGCAGTGAAGGAGGTGCGGCCACCAACCACAGGGAGCACAAGAGGGCTAGACAATACCGGGATCATGCTCACCTCCTAGGGTTGGAGATCCTCGGGCATTGAGGACAGTGCGTCAGCAGACTCCTGAAAGATTTATGCAAAACACTCTTCAGAGAATCTAATAGGGGAATATTATGCAATTTTAGAGGAACTAAGCATTTCAGAGCAGCTAATTTCCTGTTCCTGTGACATACTCGTGTTGTACCCTAGTCACAGCTGAGTAGCTGCCCAAGATGTTAAACATATAACTGTTGACGATAACTGTTGACGAATCCATGCTCGTATATATAGCCTTTAAACCAGTTGTACGATGTTAACTAATAAAACAAAAAAACAAAAAAAGAAGAGATTGCTGAAGATAACACAACGGCGACCTCAGCCAGGAAATTCAAGAGTTCTCCTTCAAACACTTCTGTTTTCAACTTCGAGGCTGTGGGTCCTTCTACATGACTAGTGGTGATATTCTCTTGTTCTCGTTCTCTCTCTACCCTCCCTCTCTTGCACCGATGACAAAATACCCTTCATCAGTGGACTCCTCATGAAGGCAAATGAAATATTTACAGGTTTCACAAGACCCACAAAAAAGACCACTTTGAAAACAAAATGTGGAAAACAGGGTACAACTTATTTAGATGCGACAAAAAGAACAGGATACAAGAGGGGGGGAGGGTGGCTTATATGTAAAAGAATCACTCTTTTGCACTAAACACCACACATGATGTAGTTGAAATTTTAGCAATAAAGATCGAGAACCGAATCCTAGTCTTTGTGGTTGTATATAAGCCGCCAGACGCAACTTCCCAACAGTTCAAAGTACAGTTATTGAAAATTCATTATTGTCTAGAAAAATCTTCCAACCTCAGTCCCAAATATCTTGCAGCTTCGTAATTTCAATTTAAGAAATAAAATGCAAGAACGTAGCAAATAATTTTATAGTGCGGATAATCCCAGGAGGCAGCTCAAATTAAAATTCTCACATGAGCTGTTGAATCTCAGTAATGTACTCACTCTTAGCCAGCAAACAGTAGAGCTAACGAGACTGGAAAACACACTTGACATAATCACGAAAAATTATGACTTGGTAAAAAAATATAACAGTATCAAAGACGGTTAATTCGGATCGCAACCTAATCAGTGTTCAAAAACATCAACTGGGACCAAATAAATCATGTCCTTAATGAAAAATCTGGGAAAATGTCTTAAATAACATGGATCTGTGCCAGTGTCTTGGAAGGATCAACTCTTTGACAGTTGAAGTGCATGTTCAAGGCATATTTCCCTAAGGAAAATATTAGATGTAAACTGGAGAGAGATGCTCCCTCTACCGGAGAAGGTGAAGAGTCACTGAGTTTTTCAAGGGTGCTGTGGAAACTTATTTGGTCCCTAAAGTTCCACAGGACCGATCCGACCTGGCCATAATGGAACGGCTAAGCTGGGTGGCCCTTAAACTCACCCAAACAAAAGTCGTTCTCCCCAATCATAAACACATTTCTCTCCCCGGGGGGTGGCGTGGATGGTAGGCACTTATTTATTTATAGATTTACCCTTCTGGGAAGGAGTAGGTAGTTTTACTGGTAGTACACTAATATTAGGATTATTGAGGCAACTGTAGATGATAATAATGTAGACCTAAGACCTTAACATAGTAATAGGCCGATAATGTAGGCAAACACTAGGATAAGTTAGCTAGGGAGAACTGGCAGCCCTAGTTTGAACGAAGAGACGAGGGTCTGGAAGAGAGACCAGCTCGTTCTTCTTAAGACAGACACCAACTGGACAAGACGTGCCGTGATCAGCAGACGGCGCCCCCCACGTGTCTTCACATCTGAGACCTGGGGAAATCTGGTAGAGGCACCTCGATGTACCATAGATGACCTCCGTCAGGACCATACAGTAAGACAAGACCTCCACCTTTATCTCGTAGATTTCTGGCCAGTGTCTGGGGAGATTGTGAGTGAGTTGATCTGTGGGCCCGGTGTGCAACAGGCAGTGCATGCCCAGTAAATACCAGTGTCTCAGAGCAGTCTGGAAGCTAGTGTCCGTGTCTGAATAGTTATACTAGGGGATACATACCCTCTTGGATATAGGAATTTCTGAGGTGCAGGCAGGACACTAATAACGATTGAATATTGCAGGAATTAAGGCTCCCGGTTGCACGTGGTTTCTGAGGGAAAGTCCAGAGGGGCTAAGGCTAAGCTTAGGGAAGTTGAAGATCAGGATATATGCTGCAACACCAAGTAAGTTAGTCCTTTATACGTGCATGCAGGCGAGTTTCTTGCAAAATCAATCATTTGTGAAAATCTGTCCTATAAGCCACTTGTAAGGCTGAGGTACCCACCTCAGAGCTCGGTGTCAACAGAGTTTGCCAGGGTAGGCGACTCACTTGGAGGCAGTCCAGACAAATTTTCACAGGTGCTGAATTATCTGAAATATGGAACTCATACAGGACCCAGGAGAGACAGGAGCAGCTAAAAGCAATTAATAAAATTGAAAGAAAGGGATGGGAAAGATGGAGGGGTGGAAGGATAGAGGGGTGGAGGGGGAGGGAGGGGTGGAGATGGAGGGGGGGAGAGGAGTGGAGGGGAAGGGAGGGGTGGAGGGGAAGGGAGGGGTGGAGGAAGGGAGACAGGGGTGGTGGTGGGAGGGGTCGAGGGGGAGGAATGGAGAAAGGGGTGGTGGTGGGAGGGGATGGAGGGGTCGATGGGGGGAGAGAGGGGAGGAGGGGTGGAGGAAGGGAAAGAGGGGTGGGGGAGTGGGGGCAGGGGCCGAGGGGGAGGGAGGGGTGGCGGAAAAGAGGGGGTGGTGGTGGGAGGGGATGGAGGGGTAGAGGGAGAGGGTGGTGGGAGGGGATGGGGGTGGAGGGAGGGGTGGTGGTGGGAGGGGATGGGGTGGAGGGAGGGGTGGTGGTGGGAGGGGATTGGGGGTGAAGGTAGCGAGGGAGGGGTGGAGGAAAGGAAGGAGGGAGGTGTGGTGGGAGGGGATGGAGGGGTCGAGGGGGAGGGGTGGAGGAAGGGAGGTAGGGAGGGGTGGAGGGGGAGGGAGTAGTGGAGGGAGGGGTGGTTGTGATGGGAGGGGATGGAGGGGTCGAGGGGGTGGTAAGGGTGGAGGGAGAGAATGGATGGAGGGGTCGAGGGGGAAAGGAGGGGTTACATAAACATCCTACCTGGATGCTTGGGTCAGCAAGCTTCTCACTGAATTATTGATGATCACTCTCATGCCTGGATAAACTCTGGTCAACACTTTTACCAAGCTACTGGTGAAGCCACAGCTGTTATCAGGTGACCTCTCACAACACTGCTACTCAACTTTCTAATATTAACTCATGTGACCCTTTGCGTACCCTGACATAATGGAGTATTCCTACATTTTCCCGTTCACTCGGAAAACTGGATCAACACTTTTGGTTACCGGGCGTACGTAATGTGTTTGTGTGTGATGCACCTGCTGTGTGTGTTACTATTGCACCTACTGTCTGTGTTGCTACTGCTCCTATCTGCGACACTACTGCTCCTACTGTTTGTGTTACTATTGCTCTTCTGTGTTACTACAGCTCCTACTGTGTTACTACTGCTCCTACTGTCTGTTACTACTGCACCAACTGTCTGTGTTACTGCTGCTTCTACTTTCTATGTTACTACTGTTTCTACTGATCCTACTTAAGTGTTACTAATGCTAGTACTTCTGTGTTACTACTGCAACTACTGTCTGAGTTACTACAGCTCCTACTTCTGTGTTACTACTGTTCCTACGTTTGTGTTACCACTGCTCCTACTGTGTTACTACTGCTCCTACTTTGTTACTACTGCACCTACTTTGTTACTACTGCACCTACTGTCTGTGTTACTACTGCACCTGCTGTCTGTATTACTACTGCTCCTACTTCCGTGTTACTACTGCACCTACTGTGTTACTACTGCACCTACTGTGTTACTACTGCACCTACTTATCGTAGGGGTTCTTAAATGGAGATATTGAGGGTTGAAGGTAGACACACTTGTTGGATGGTAACGATATATTGTCAGACTGTGATGATGGGAGATGGAGCCCAGCCTCTGCCTGTCCCAGCCTGTGTCAAAACGCCGACTGAGGCCGAGGCAGAGGTACGAACGTACACATGCGCATCCCGTGACGTCACACAATCACAGGCCTAAAAGGGGATCTCCTATCTAAAGCACATGAATGATACTGATATGCTATACAACACAGGGATCAGCAACTATGCTGACATACTGTCTGTGTTACTACTGCACCTACTGTGTTACTACTGCACCTACTGTGTTACTACTGCACCTACTGTCTGTGTTACTACTGCACCTACTGTCTGTTACTACTGCGCCTACCGTCTGTGTTACTACTGCACGTACTGTGTTACGACTGCACCTACTGTCTGTGTTACTACTGCACCTACTGTGTTACTACTGCACCTACTGTCTGTGTTACTACTGCACCTACTGTCTAGATACGAGAACTCAAGGTGTAATAATAGAGAGGTAGAAAAGAAGAAAGTGTAAGAATATATACTGGCGCATATAAGGAAAGACCACAAACTTTAATATATATTCACTCTGGAGTAATATACTGCATAATCCATTTCTTACTGACTTCTATTAAAGTTTTTAGAATCTCTCTCTCTCTCTCTCTCTCTCTCTCTCTCTCTCTCTCTCTCTCTCTCTCTCACACACACACACACACACACACACACACACACACACACACACACACACACACACAGTGCAGAGGTTTGCAATAAGACTAGTCTCGGAGGTAAGGAATATGCCCTACGAGGAGAGGTTAAGGAAAATCAACCTGACGACACTGGAGGGCAGGAAGAAGAGGGAGGACATGATAACGACCTATAAAATAATAAGAGGATTTGACAAGTGGATAGTGACAGAATGTTTCAGAGATGGGACACAGTAACAAGAGGTCACAGCTGGAAGCTGAAAAATCAGACGAGTCACAGGGATGTTAGAAAATATTTCTTCAGTAATAGAGTTGTCAGGAAGTTAAACAATCTGATGTAGTGGAGGCAGGATCTATCCATAGCTTTAAGAAGAGGTTCGACAAAGCTCATGGAGGAGGGAGAGAGTGGACGTAGAAGCTACCAGTAAAGAGGCGGGGCCAGGAGCTATGACTCGACTCGACCCCTGCAACTACAACTAGACGAGTACACTTTTCCATTTTCCTAAATCAGTGCCCTACGTAGTAATCTGCTATAGTTCGTTCCTTTCCTGGCACTGATGCTTCCGGTGTCTTCTCCATATCTCCTGCTCCTCCTGTCCTCTCCAATACTTTGGAGAAACTGGCCGCTCTTTCCCACGGACTTAAGGAAAACAAAAGAAGTTTGAGCCTTGCCTACGCTAACACTGCTCTTGTCTGTTATATTAGTGATCACAGTTATCCTATTAACTGGTCCTCTGCTAAAAGTGTCTACTCTTATTTCAGGCCTCTCAGACGCTGTCTTGTTGAAGCATCCTTTATACCCTCGTTCTTAATAGTCCTGGTTTTGTGTGTCTCATTACGTTCTCAAATACTCTTAAGCTCAGAGAACTCGTGACTTGACCTCAACTTTGTCTCCTCTCCTTATCTCTTCGCCTTTCCTATATTTTCATCACTTTTTCTGTCCTACCCCCGTAGGCCATTAACTCTCCTGTAGTGTTTCTCTGATCTCTTGTTCTTATAGACTACTATTATTTCTTCTCTAACACTCCACTCTCTGCCTCCTTTTTCACGACCACCACTTCCTTCTTATTTCCACCTTTACTACTACTACTGCTACTACCACTATTACTACTACTGACACTAGCCACCACCACCACTTGTACTACTACTGCTACTACTACTACTGCTACTACTACTACTGCTGCTACTACTACTGCTGCTGCTACTGCCACTTACTACCTCTATTCCTCCCTCTCGTTCTAACACACTCATCCCCTGCCCTCTCATATATTCTGGCTCCCTTTCCTTGGCACCTCTCAGAAGATCAATCAGATCGCAATTAGCTTCAGGAAGTGACCACGGTAATACCACTGTACACACCGTTAAATGAATCTGCTTTCCCTAAGTTATCAGCAACATCGTCATGGCTCACAGTGTGCACATTCGCCCACTTCCTGAAGCTAACATGACGATAAATATTGGCAACACTCAGGATGACCGACCACCCTGCAGGTGAAATTGTTCAACCTCCTCGGTGCTAACGACTCTCATCGCCGTCTGCTTAAAGTCTTAAGCGATGACGACGCTGATAAGATCACCACCTCAGTTATGAACGTTCTCAAGGAACGTGACTTCAAAGTGGCTCTTTACCTTGCTTTGAGGGCCAAGAAATTGGTGTTCTTTAGGAAGTTTTATTGCAGCGTCACCAGCCAAACAACAAACGATCTGAAACGACTCGTTGAAGATCAAAATAACTGGGCCACCGTCAACTCCACAAAAATTTCAACTGCCAGCTTTGTGATCAAGATCACCCTCGCCGAAGTCTCCATGGCACCTCAGACAATCGGTGAAGGTCTACGCACCTATTATTACCACATTTATCTCAGGAACATAGAGCCAGAGTAATTCAACCACATCGACTCCACGACGGAGCTTCTATACACATACACACCTCACCTTTGAAGGAAAGGTTACACTGCTCCAACTGCGGCACAGAAGGACACACCTCTGCTTAACAACCAAAATATCTCAACTGGAAGAGTGATCATCACACTCTTACAGCCAAGTACCTTCTCAGGAAGGAAATAGTTAATAAGAAAAATCTCGAGACCCCCGACTTATGCTACGGTCACTAGATTTCAAGCTGAAACTCTGAGAATTCTCCAAGTTTCCCAACAGCCTGCTTCTGCTGCCAACTTTATTCCAACACTCACATAAAATGTTTCCACCAAGATCATGTACTGCATGATGTACGTCCACATGAACACCACCTTCCTTAAAATCTTCAACTCCGCATTAATAATTCGTCCACCACAATAAGCTTCCCAGCTTCAAGTTTCCTGAAACTGGAAATCTTCTCCAACATAGGAGGCATCACCATCCCATCAGATCCTCCAACCACAGCCACCCAATTAACTCCTGACTCATTTGTTGCACAAGCCACTCCACCTGTCCAGCCTGCCACCACTCTCATACCTATTGCAACTACACCATAAGATCAAAACTTTCACACCTCTGCGTCACCTGAAAAACCTACGATTCTTCAGTACAATCTTGAACAAGAACGCCATGTTCGCCGAAGAACTTCACCCTCCATTCTGCAATGTAACTGTCACACACACCTTTGTTGTCCCATACAGTCTCACACCACAAGACTTCTACAACTATACATAACTCACGTACCGAATAGAATATGTGTTTAAAAGTTTCAAAAATACGTTGTTCCAAATAATATAGTAAACTAAACTTTTTAACCTCTGCGACTACCAGGTGTTCCCAGCCTGAATGTTGCCACCGTTCTTCATCAACGCTCCGCTGCTGGGTGAAGTCCTGGCTCTGTCTCTACCACTGAAGACACTCCTCTCCGGTGTTATTCCTCATTTATCCTCATTTCCCCCATCTCTCCTTACCTGAGGGATAATTCGTTTGTTCGTTCACACCTCTCTGTCTGACTAATTAATGGTTCAAGCTGGACCGAAATGTCGTCATAAGTGTGTCCTGCGCCCTGGTTATATGTGTATTGTTCCAGCCACGGTATTGTGCTCTTTTATCCGTTACACACACAGACACAGACACAAGCTTCAACATTCAGATCGATAAGACACCTCTCACGTTTCATCCTATTTGTCCTGTTTTCACGTAGCTGACCTTTACATCCAGGTTTTTCTTCCTTCGTTTTCCATGTGGATATTTCCGTCAGGTGATGGGAAGCGAGGGTGGAGGGAGTGACAGGTTGTAAAGGAGGACGAAGAGATAGTTTATGGTAGTCTCATACAAGGGTGGGCAGGTCATGATTGTGTTGTCTCATACAAGGGTGGGCAGGTCATGATTGTGTTGTCTCATACAAGGGTGGGCAGGTCATGTTTGTGTTGTCTCATACAAGGGTGGGCAGGTCATGATTGTGTTGTCTCATACAAGGGTGGGCAGGTCATGATTGTGTTGTCTCATACAAGGGTGGGCAGGTCATGATTGTGTTGTATCATACAAGGGTGGGCAGGTCATGATTGTGTTGTCTCATACAATGGTGGGCAGGTCATGTTTGTGTTGTTTCATACAAAAGTGGGTAGGTCATGTTTGTGTTGTCTCATACAAGGGTGGGCAGGTCATGTTTGTGTTGCCTCATACAAGGGTGGGCAGGTCATGTTTGTGTTGTCTCATACAAGGGTGGGCAGGTCATGTTTGTGTTGTCTCATACAAGGGTGGGCAGGTCATGTTTGTGTTGTCTCATACAAGGGTGGGCAGGTGGTTGTAATAGTAACATACTGGTTGGGTGTGTGTGATAGCGTGTTAATTATTTTTACTCATTTTAATCTCCGAGGATTCATTCATAGTTCCTGTCCTCGCCTCCTAATTTTTGTCGATCCGCATCACTGGTTTGTGACCCCTGTGCCTTGTCACGCCTAATCTTAAAGCTGCGCTTTGAGTTGTCCTCACAGTCCCACATCCAATTAATTTCACTTCACTATGAAGTCTCTGATCTGACCTCCAAGTTGGTCGTCTCAACCGTCAGGGTATTGATGCTAGTAAAAATCACACACATATGAGCGGTTAAATCTGTGCAATAAACACACCCTAAGTCAGCAGGTAGTGGAGCCAAGACTGGAAAGCACACTTTACCTTATTTTCACAAATAATGACAGAATACAGCGGATAATGAAGTAGCAGCAGCAACACACACAAGAGGCATTCTTGAGCTTCCCCAGCGCTCGGGCCTCGGCCCAAAGCTGGGGTGTGGCTCCGAAAGGGTCCTGTAGTGCTAGCTGCTGTTGCACCTTCTGACATCGTCTGCTGCTATGCAGCTGCCACACCCTTCGAGTCCAGTGTGGTCGGGGTTTGTGGCAGCCCAAAGTGCCTAGCTTCTCCCTCCGAGCCCCATGGGGGCGAGAAATGGGCCTAGGCCTGGGGACAGCTGGTCCTAGAAGACGAGGAGGTACTTGTACCTCCTCCCATGGCAGACATTGGTCTGAGACACTCCAACGAAAGGGAGCCAAGGCCAGGCTACCTCTTGGAAAAGGCCCAAATAATGAGGACCTGGTAAGAAACAACACTATCAAAAGAGACTAATTCCGATCACAGTCTAATCGACGTTCGAACTTACATGCATAAGAGTATAACCAGCAAAATGCACGCAGCTACGAAGATGTCTTCAATAAATAACATTTCAATAACAAGAACATCAACTGGGATCAGGTGAACCATGTCTTAAAAGAAACTTGTTGGGAAGATATCTTAAATAACATGGATCCAAACCAGTACCTTGAAAGGATCAACTTCCAGGCAGCTGATGTATGTTCAAGGCATATTACCCTAAGAAAAAAAGAAAAGACGCTCTCTCTACAGAAGAAGAATCACTGAACTCCTCAAGAACGTTGGATTATCCGATACACAGAAGGAAACGCTGACCAGGGAAGTGGAAAGTATCGAGCTTAAATTAAAGGATTCATACAGGATCGAGGAGAGACAAGAGGAGCTAAGAGCGATTAGTGAAATTGAAAAAAAATCGAAATTTCTTTTCAAATGCAAAAAAAAAAAAAAAAAAAGGCAAAAGCCACATATAGTATCGGGCCTTTGCTTAGACAAGATGGGACTTACACAGATAACAACAAAGAAATGAGCGAGATACTGAAATAGCAATATGCCTCTGTTTAGAGAGCCACTAATCAGTCTAAGCCTCAAAACTCCGTCAATGTATGCCAAATTTCATACATTACCCTAACTCTACTAGATTTTGAGAAAGATATTGACAATATGCCCATGTACTCAACCCCAGGCCCATACTCTTGGAACTCGCGTGCCCTAAGTATGTTATGGAGGAGGACTATAGACATTGGTGAAATTCCAGTCATAAAAACAAGGGATACAGCCCCACTCGTAAAGGTGGCATCAAAGCATTAGCTAAGAACTATAGACCAATAGCTCTAACGTCCCACATCATAAAAATCTTTGAAAGAGTGCTAAGAAGCATGATTACGAGCCACTTGGATTCCCCCAAAAAACTGCACAATCCACTGCAACATGGGTTCAGAACAGGTCCCTCGTGCCTCTCACAACTACTGAATCGCTATGATATGGTCTTGGATGCACTGAAAGACAGAATGCAGATGTAATATACAGACTTTGCAAAAGCCTTTGTCAAATACGATCATGGTGTAATAGCGTACAAAATGCATGCTAAAGGGATAACTGGTAAAGTGGACAGGTGGATCTTCAACCTTCTAACTAATCAAATACGAAGAGTAGTAGTAAACAGAGTTGAGTCGGAAGCTGCCATAGTGAAAAGCTCTGTTCCACAAGGCACAGTACTCGCCCCTATCCTGTTTTTCATCCTCGTCCTAGACAGATATAACCCACAGCACCGTGTCTTCCTTTGCAGACGATATTAGGATCTGCATGAGACTGTCATCCATAGAGAACACGGTTAACCTCCAAGAAGATATAAACCAAGTTTTCCAATGGGCAACGGAAAACATTATGATGTTCAATGAAGACAAATTCCAACTACTCCGTTATGGAAAACTAGATAATAATTAGAAATGAGTATACTACAAACTCTAATCATACAATAGAGCGGAAAAGTAATGTAAAAGACTTGCGAATAGTAATGTCTGAGGATCTTGCTGTCAGGGATCACAACAGTGCCACTATCAAATCTGCGAAGAAAATAATAGAAATGATAATGAGAACGTTCAAAACAAGAGATGCCAAGCCAGTGATGATCCTTATTAAATCACTCTATGATGGAGTGTTGCTGTACATTAACCTCTCCATTCAAAGCAGGTGAAATTGCAGATCAACAGAATGTACAGAGAACCTTTACTGCACGTACAAGTTCCGTCAAACACCTTAACTACTGGGAAAGCTTGGAAGCACTTCACCTGTACTCGCTGGAACGCAGGCGAGAGAGATATATCATAATCTACACTTGGAAAATCCTAGAGGGAATGGTCCCTAATCTGCACACAGAAATCACTCCCGATGAAAGTAAAAGACTGGGCAGGCGGTGCAAAATACCCCCATTGAAAAGTAAGGGCACCATTGGTACACTAAGAGAAAACATAATAAGTGTCTGGGACTCAAGACTGTTCATTGCCTTTCACCAGGCATAAGGGGAATTACAATAGGCTCCCGGCTGCCCTCAAGAGGGAGCTGGACAGATACTTAAAGTCGGTGCCGTATCAGCTGGGCTGTGGTTCGTATATTGGGCTACGTGCGGCCAGCAGTAACAGTCTAGTTGAACAGGCCGACATTGTTACTCTGAAGTCATTGCCTTCCTTTTCCGCTCTGTTAAGTTGTTAGAGTTAGTTTCATAGTCCAATTAAAGTTTTAATTCTTCCGGACTTCCAGGGCAGAACGGCTGAAATTTGTCGTCAGTGAACATCATATATTTTTTAGGCCGTCTGGAAGCCCTGGGTTAAGTCAGTCTGGAAATTTCTTGTATCCATAACAGACACCACAAATCACATTGCTGCGATTTATATCTGTGTCAGACATGGTCATTAGGAAGAGAATTAAAGCATTTCATATTGATATCCTCTGATTTTATTTTGTTGAGTATTACTCTGTGTCTGATTTGTTAGAAAATTAAAAACCTCTCTGTATATTGTCAAAACAATATACTGGAGTGAAAGATATGGGAGAAGATGCGAAATAAAGCCAGTAAAAAGCGGGCACAATTAGAGGATAATGTATTAACATCCGTGGATCCAGACTGTACCATATTGTACCAAAATATAACAGAAACACTTCCGTAAAGTCCTTCAGGAAACTCGACTAGTAGTTAACTCACTGGTCTGGAGTTTTACGACTCGTCGCCATGGGTTCAACCCCCACCCGTACCGTGGTTCGGCTAATACCTTCAAGTGCCAGATCAGCCAAGCTATGATGAATATATAAGCCAGCACTAACAGCCTGGTTGACCAGGCAGGCACCAGATAAGCTTATGGAAGAGAAGGAAACCTCTCGTCATCCATCAAAGGTATATCAGAAGTAAATTGGAGTGCCACTGACGGTGTGGTGAAACTAGGGAAACACAATGGCAAATCAGTTGACATCACAATCACCACACCATCGTGATGCACTGTAGGAAAATAAGACACTATTGTTCCCTTCATTGTCTCTTACAGAACAGTGTGAGAGTTAGAAATACCTAAGTGTTCCCTTCATTGTCTAGTACACAACAGTGTGGGAGGTTGAGATACTTGAGTGTTACAATGAACTTGCCATAGTTCACTACCAGAGAATATTAAAAGGTTAACCTATTAATTCTCTTCTAGCATCTAGCCTGTTTCTGGCTTATAACAAATTACTAGTCATAACTTAAAACCATTGGTGTAGCGGCAGTTACTTTCTCCAACAACACTTTTACCATGGGTTATTATAAGAAAGTTACAAGAGGGAGAATTAATAACAGCTACTAGAAGATTGAGAACTTTTATGAACCAAATAGGGTTAATATTATATACAAACTAAATGGTTCTGGAATTTTTAGTCTCCTACACACAATTAGGTACATAGTGTAATTAGTATATTAGGATATTATCTTGAACTGTGCCCTTTGGCTGAGGGTAGTGTGGGTCAGGCTGGCACAGGAATATGTGGGTCAGGCTGGTTGAGGGTAATGTGGGTCAGGCTGGCCAGGGGTAATGTGGGTCAGGCTGGTTGAGGGTAGTGTGGGTGAGGCTGGTTGAGAGTAATGTGGGTCAGGCTGGCTGAGAGTAAGGTGGGTCAGGCTGCCTGAGGGTAGTGTGGGTCAGGCTGGCACAGGAATGCGTGGGTCAGGCTGGTTGAGAGTAATGTGGGTCAGGCTGGTTGAGGGTAGTGTGGGTCAGGCTGGTTGAGGGTAGTGTGGGTCAGGCTGGTTGAGGGTAGTGTGGATCAGGCTGGTTGAGGGTAATGTGGGTCAGGCTGGTTGAGGGTAGTGTGGGTCAGGCTGGTTGAGAGTAATGTGGGCAAGGGTGCTTGAGGGTAATGTGGGTCAGGCTGGTTGAAGGTAGTGTGGGTCAGGCTGGCTGAGAGTAGTGTGCGACGATCTGTATGAGAGTAGCGTGTGTCAGTCAGGCTGGCCGGGGGTAATGTGGGTCAGGCTGGCCGGGGGTAATGTGGGTCAGGCTGGTTGAGGGTAATGTGGGTCAGGCTGGTTGGTTGAGGGTAATGTGGGTCAGGCTGGTTGAGGGTAGTGTGGGTCAGGCTGGTTGAGAGTAATGTGGGTCAGGCTGGCTGAATGTAGTGTGGGACGATCTGTATGATAGTAGCGTGTATCAATCAGGCTGGACGGTGGTAATGTGGGTCAGGCTGGTTGAGGGTAATGTGGGTCAGGCTGGTTGAGGGTGATGTGGGTCAGGCTGGTTGAGGGTGATGTGGGTCAGGCTGGCTGAGGGTAGTGTGGGTCAGGCTGGCACAGGGTAGTGTGGGTCAGGCTGGTTGAGGGTAGTGTGGGTCAGGCTGGTTGAGGGTAGTGTGGGTCAGACTGGTTGAGAGTAGTGTGGGTCAGACTGGTTGAGAGTAGTGTGGGTCAGACTGGTTGAGAGTAGTGTGGGTCAGACTGGTTGAGAGTAGTGTGGGTCAGACTGGTTGAGAGTAGCGTGGGTCAGACTGACTGAGGGTAATGTGGGTCAGGCTGGCTGAGGGTAGTGTGGGTCAGGCTGGTTGAGAGTAATGTGGGCCAGGGTGCTTGAGGGTAGTGTGGGTCAGGCTGGTTGAGGGTAGTGTAGGTCATGCTGGCTGAGGGTAATGGGGGTCAGACTGGTTGAGAGTAATGTGGGTCAGGCTGGTTGAAGGTAGTGTGGGTCAGGCTGGCTGAGAGTAGTGTGGGACGATCTGTATGAGAGTAGCGTGTGTCAGTCAGGCTGGCCGGTGGTAATGTGGGTCAGGCTGGTTGAGGGTAATGTGGGTCAGGCTGGTTGAGGGTGATGTGGGTCAGGCTGGTTGAGAGTAATGTGGGTCAGGATGGCTGAGGGTAGTGTGGGTCAGGCTGGCACAGGAATGTGTGGGTCTGGCTGGCACAGGAATGTGTGGGTCAGGCTGGCACAGGAATGTGTGGGTCAGGCTGGCACAGGAATGTGTGGGTCAGGCTGGTTGAGAGTAATGTGGGTCAAGCTGGCCGGGGGTAATGTGGGTCAGGCTGGTTGAGGGTAGTGTGGGTCAGGCTGGTTGAGAGTAATGTGGGTCAGGCTGGCTGAGGGTAGTGTGGGTCAGGCTGGCTGAGGGTAGTGTGGGTCAGGCTGGCTGAGGGTAGTGTGGGTCAGGCTGGCACAGGAATGTGTGGGTCAGGCTGGTTGAGGGTAGTGTGGGTCAGGCTGCTTGAGAGTAAGGTGGGTCAGGCTGGCTGAGGGTAGTGTGGGTCAGGCTGGCACAGGAATGTGTGGGTGAGGCTGGTTGAGAGTAATGTGGGTCAGGCTGGCCGGGGATAGTGTGGGTCAGGCTGGTTGAGGGTAATGTGGGTCAGGCTGGTTGAGGGTAGTGTGGCTCAGACTGGTTAAGGGTAGTTTGGGTCCGGCTGGTTGAGGGTAGGGGGGTCAGGCTGGTTGAGGGTAGTGTGGGTCAGGCTGGTTGAGGGTAGTGTGGGTCAGGCTGGTTGAGGGTAGTGTGGGTCAGGCTGGTTGAGGGTAGTGTGGGTCAGGCTGGTTGAGGGTCTTGTGTGTCAGGCTGGTTGAGGGTATTGTGTGTCAGGCTGGTTGAGGGTAGGGGGCTCAGGGTGGTTGAGGGTAGGGGGCTCAGGCTGGTTGAGGGTAGTGTGGGTTAGGCTGGTTGAGGGTAGGGAGGGTTAGGTAGGTTGAGGATAGTGTGGGTCAGGCTGGTTGAGGGTAGTGTGGGTCAGGCTTGTTGAGAGTAGGGTCAGGCTGGTTGAGGGTAGTGTGGGTCAGGCTGGTTTAGGGTTGTGTGGGTCAGGCTGGTTTAGGGTAGTGTGGATCAGGCTGGTTGAGTGTAGTGTGGGGTCAGGCTGGTTTAGGGTAGTGTGGGTTAGGCTGGTTGAGGGTAGTGTTGGTCAGGCTGGTTGAGTGTAGTGTGGGTCAGGCTCGTTGAGTGTAGTGTGGGTCAGGCTGGTTGAGGGTAGTGTGGGTCAGGCTGGTTGAGTGTAGTGTGGGTCAGGCTGGTTAAGGGTAGGGGGGTTAGGTTGGTTGAGGGTAGTGTGGGTCAGGCTGGTTGAGGGTAGTGTGGGTCAGGCTGGTTGAGGGTAGTGTGGGTCAGGCTGGTTGAGGGTAGTGTGGGTCAGGCTGGTTGAGGGTAGTGTGGGTCAGGCTGGTTGAGGGTAGTGTGGGTCAGGCTGGTTGAGGGTAGTGTGGGTCAGGCTTGTTGAGAGTAGGGTCAGGCTGGTTGAGGGTAGTGTGGGTTAGGCTGGTTGAGGGTAGGGAGGGTTAGGTTGGTTGAGGATAGTGTGGGTCAGGCTGGTTGAGGGTAGTGTGGGTCAGGCTGGTTTAGGGTAGTGTGGGTCAGGCTGGTTTAGGGTAGTATGGATCAGGCTGGTTGAGTGTAGTGTGGGTCAGGCTGGTTTAGGGTAGTGTGGGTTAGGCTGGTTGAGGGTAGTGTGGGTCAGGCTGGTTGAGTGTAGTGTGGGTCAGGCTGGTTGAGGGTAGTGTGGGTCAGGCTGGTTGAGTGTAGTGTGGGTCAGGCTGGTTAAGGGTAGGGGGTTAGGTTGGTTGAGGGTAATGTGGGTCAGGCTGGTTGAGGGTAGTGTGGGTCAGGCTGGTTGAGGGTAGTGTGGGTCAGGCTGGTTGAGGGTAGTGTGGGTCAGGCTGGTTGAGGGTAGTGTGGGTCAGGCTGGTTGAGGGTAGTGTGGGTCAGGCTGGTTGAGGGTAGTGTGGGTCAGGCTGGTTGAGGGTAGTGTGGGTCAGGCTGGTTGAGGGTAGTGTGGGTCAGGCTGGTTGAGGGTAGTGTGGGTCAGGCTGGTTGAGGGTAGTGTGGGTCAGGCTGGTTGAGGGTAGTGTGGGTCAGGCTGGTTTAGGGTAGTGTGGGTCAGGCTGGTTTAGGGTAGTGTGGGTCAGGCTGGTTGAGGGTAGTGTTGATCAGGCTGGTTGAGGGTAGGGGGGTCAGGCTGGTTGAGGGTAGTTTGGGTCAGGCTGGTTGAGGGTAGTGTGGGTCAGGCTGGTTTAGGGTAGTGTGGTCAGGCTGGTTTAGGGTAGTGTGGGTCAGGCTGGATTAGGGTAGTGTGGGTCAGGCTGGATTAGGGTAGTGTGGGTCAGGCTGGATTAGGGTAGTGTGGGTCAGGCTGGTGTAGGGTAGTGTGGGTCAGGCTGGTTTGGGGTAGTGTGGGTCAGGCTGGTTGAGGGTAGGGGGCTCAGGGTGGTTGATGGTAGGGGGCTCAGTCTGGTTGAGGGTAGTGTGGGTCAGGCTGGTTGAGGGTAGTGTGGATCAGGCTGTTTTAGGATAGTGTGGGTCAGGCTGGTTGAGGGTAGGGGGCTCAGGGTGGTTGAGGGTAGGGGGCTCAGTCTGGTTGAGGGTAGTGTGGGTCAGGCTGGTTGAGGGTAGTGTGGATCAGGCTGTTTTAGGATAGTGTGGGTCAGGCTGTTTTAGGATAGTGTGAGTTAGGTTGGTTGAGGGTAGTGTGGATCAGGCTGGTTGAGGGTAGTGTGGGTCAGGCTGGTTGAGGGTTGTGTGGGTCAGGCTGGTTGAGGGTAGTGTGGTTCAGGCTGATTGAGGGTAGTGTGGATCAGGCTGGTTGAGTGTAGTGTGGGTTACGCTGGTTGAGGGTAGTGTGGGTTAGGCTCCCGGCTGCCCTCAAGAGGGAGCTGGACAGATACTTAAAGTCGGTGCCGTATCAGCTGGGCTGTGGTTCGTATATTGGGCTACGTGCGGCCAGCAGTAACAGTCTAGTTGAACAGGCCGACATTGTTACTCTGAAGTCATTGCCTTCCTTTTCCGCTCTGTTAAGTTGTTAGAGTTAGTTTCATAGTCCAATTAAAGTTTTAATTCTTCCGGACTTCCAGGGCAGAACGGCTGAAATTTGTCGTCAGTGAACATCATATATTTTTTAGGCCGTCTGGAAGCCCTGGGTTAAGTCAGTCTGGAAATTTCTTGTATCCATAACAGACACCACAAATCACATTGCTGCGATTTATATCTGTGTCAGACATGGTCATTAGGAAGAGAATTAAAGCATTTCATATTGATATCCTCTGATTTTATTTTGTTGAGTATTACTCTGTGTCTGATTTGTTAGAAAATTAAAAACCTCTCTGTATATTGTCAAAACAATATACTGGAGTGAAAGATATGGGAGAAGATGCGAAATAAAGCCAGTAAAAAGCGGGCACAATTAGAGGATAATGTATTAACATCCGTGGATCCAGACTGTACCATATTGTACCAAAATATAACAGAAACACTTCCGTAAAGTCCTTCAGGAAACTCGACTAGTAGTTAACTCACTGGTCTGGAGTTTTACGACTCGTCGCCATGGGTTCAACCCCCACCCGTACCGTGGTTCGGCTAATACCTTCAAGTGCCAGATCAGCCAAGCTATGATGAATATATAAGCCAGCACTAACAGCCTGGTTGACCAGGCAGGCACCAGATAAGCTTATGGAAGAGAAGGAAACCTCTCGTCATCCATCAAAGGTATATCAGAAGTAAATTGGAGTGCCACTGACGGTGTGGTGAAACTAGGGAAACACAATGGCAAATCAGTTGACATCACAATCACCACACCATCGTGATGCACTGTAGGAAAATAAGACACTATTGTTCCCTTCATTGTCTCTTACAGAACAGTGTGAGAGTTAGAAATACCTAAGTGTTCCCTTCATTGTCTAGTACACAACAGTGTGGGAGGTTGAGATACTTGAGTGTTACAATGAACTTGCCATAGTTCACTACCAGAGAATATTAAAAGGTTAACCTATTAATTCTCTTCTAGCATCTAGCCTGTTTCTGGCTTATAACAAATTACTAGTCATAACTTAAAACCATTGGTGTAGCGGCAGTTACTTTCTCCAACAACACTTTTACCATGGGTTATTATAAGAAAGTTACAAGAGGGAGAATTAATAACAGCTACTAGAAGATTGAGAACTTTTATGAACCAAATAGGGTTAATATTATATACAAACTAAATGGTTCTGGAATTTTTAGTCTCCTACACACAATTAGGTACATAGTGTAATTAGTATATTAGGATATTATCTTGAACTGTGCCCTTTGGCTGAGGGTAGTGTGGGTCAGGCTGGCACAGGAATATGTGGGTCAGGCTGGTTGAGGGTAATGTGGGTCAGGCTGGCCAGGGGTAATGTGGGTCAGGCTGGTTGAGGGTAGTGTGGGTGAGGCTGGTTGAGAGTAATGTGGGTCAGGCTGGCTGAGAGTAAGGTGGGTCAGGCTGCCTGAGGGTAGTGTGGGTCAGGCTGGCACAGGAATGCGTGGGTCAGGCTGGTTGAGAGTAATGTGGGTCAGGCTGGTTGAGGGTAGTGTGGGTCAGGCTGGTTGAGGGTAGTGTGGGTCAGGCTGGTTGAGGGTAGTGTGGATCAGGCTGGTTGAGGGTAATGTGGATCAGGCTGGTTGAGGGTAGTGTGGGTCAGGCTGGTTGAGAGTAATGTGGGCAAGGGTGCTTGAGGGTAATGTGGGTCAGGCTGGTTGAAGGTAGTGTGGGTCAGGCTGGCTGAGAGTAGTGTGCGACGATCTGTATGAGAGTAGCGTGTGTCAGTCAGGCTGGCCGGGGGTAATGTGGGTCAGGCTGGCCGGGGGTAATGTGGGTCAGGCTGGTTGAGGGTAATGTGGGTCAGGCTGGTTGAGAGTAATGTGGGTCAGGCTGGCTGAATGTAGTGTGGGACGATCTGTATGATAGTAGCGTGTATCAATCAGGCTGGACGGTGGTAATGTGGGTCAGGCTGGTTGAGGGTAATGTGGGTCAGGCTGGTTGAGGGTGATGTGGGTCAGGCTGGTTGAGGGTGATGTGGGTCAGGCTGGCTGAGGGTAGTGTGGGTCAGGCTGGCACAGGGTAGTGTGGGTCAGGCTGGTTGAGGGTAGTGTGGGTCAGGCTGGTTGAGGGTAGTGTGGGTCAGACTGGTTGAGAGTAGTGTGGGTCAGACTGGTTGAGAGTAGTGTGGGTCAGACTGGTTGAGAGTAGCGTGGGTCAGACTGGTTGAGAGTAGTGTGGGTCAGACTGGTTGAGAGTAGCGTGGGTCAGACTGACTGAGGGTAATGTGGGTCAGGCTGGCTGAGGGTAGTGTGGGTCAGGCTGGTTGAGAGTAATGTGGGCCAGGGTGCTTGAGGGTAGTGTGGGTCAGGCTGGTTGAGGGTAGTGTAGGTCATGCTGGCTGAGGGTAATGGGGGTCAGACTGGTTGAGAGTAATGTGGGTCAGGCTGGTTGAAGGTAGTGTGGGTCAGGCTGGCTGAGAGTAGTGTGGGACGATCTGTATGAGAGTAGCGTGTGTCAGTCAGGCTGGCCGGTGGTAATGTGGGTCAGGCTGGTTGAGGGTAATGTGGGTCAGGCTGGTTGAGGGTGATGTGGGTCAGGCTGGTTGAGAGTAATGTGGGTCAGGATGGCTGAGGGTAGTGTGGGTCAGGCTGGCACAGGAATGTGTGGGTCTGGCTGGCACAGGAATGTGTGGGTCAGGCTGGCACAGGAATGTGTGGGTCAGGCTGGCACAGGAATGTGTGGGTCAGGCTGGTTGAGAGTAATGTGGGTCAGGCTGGCCGGGGGTAATGTGGGTCAGGCTGGTTGAGGGTAGTGTGGGTCAGGCTGGTTGAGAGTAATGTGGGTCAGGCTGGCTGAGGGTAGTGTGGGTCAGGCTGGCTGAGGGTAGTGTGGGTCAGGCTGGCTGAGGGTAGTGTGGGTCAGGCTGGCACAGGAATGTGTGGGTCAGGCTGGTTGAGGGTAGTGTGGGTCAGGCTGCTTGAGAGTAAGGTGGGTCAGGCTGGCTGAGGGTAGTGTGGGTCAGGCTGGCACAGGAATGTGTGGGTGAGGCTGGTTGAGAGTAATGTGGGTCAGGCTGGCCGGGGATAGTGTGGGTCAGGCTGGTTGAGGGTAATGTGGGTCAGGCTGGTTGAGGGTAGTGTGGCTCAGACTGGTTAAGGGTAGTTTGGGTCCGGCTGGTTGAGGGTAGGGGGGTCAGGCTGGTTGAGGGTAGTGTGGGTCAGGCTGGTTGAGGGTAGTGTGGGTCAGGCTGGTTGAGGGTAGTGTGGGTCAGGCTGGTTGAGGGTAGTGTGGGTCAGGCTGGTTGAGGGTCTTGTGTGTCAGGCTGGTTGAGGGTATTGTGTGTCAGGCTGGTTGAGGGTAGGGGGCTCAGGGTGGTTGAGGGTAGGGGGCTCAGGCTGGTTGAGGGTAGTGTGGGTTAGGCTGGTTGAGGGTAGGGAGGGTTAGGTAGGTTGAGGATAGTGTGGGTCAGGCTGGTTGAGGGTAGTGTGGGTCAGGCTTGTTGAGAGTAGGGTCAGGCTGGTTGAGGGTAGTGTGGGTCAGGCTGGTTTAGGGTTGTGTGGGTCAGGCTGGTTTAGGGTAGTGTGGATCAGGCTGGTTGAGTGTAGTGTGGGTCAGGCTGGTTTAGGGTAGTGTGGGTTAGGCTGGTTGAGGGTAGTGTTGGTCACGCTGGTTGAGTGTAGTGTGGGTCAGGCTCGTTGAGTGTAGTGTGGGTCAGGCTGGTTGAGGGTAGTGTGGGTCAGGCTGGTTGAGTGTAGTGTGGGTCAGGCTGGTTAAGGGTAGGGGGGTTAGGTTGGTTGAGGGTAGTGTGGGTCAGGCTGGTTGAGGGTAGTGTGGGTCAGGCTGGTTGAGGGTAGTGTGGGTCAGGCTGGTTGAGGGTAGTGTGGGTCAGGCTGGTTGAGGGTAGTGTGGGTCAGGCTGGTTGAGGGTAGTGTGGGTCAGGCTGGTTGAGGGTAGTGTGGGTCAGGCTTGTTGAGAGTAGGGTCAGGCTGGTTGAGGGTAGTGTGGGTTAGGCTGGTTGAGGGTAGGGAGGGTTAGGTTGGTTGAGGATAGTGTGGGTCAGGCTGGTTGAGGGTAGTGTGGGTCAGGCTGGTTTAGGGTAGTGTGGGTCAGGCTGGTTTAGGGTAGTATGGATCAGGCTGGTTGAGTGTAGTGTGGGTCAGGCTGGTTTAGGGTAGTGTGGGTTAGGCTGGTTGAGGGTAGTGTGGGTCAGGCTGGTTGAGTGTAGTGTGGGTCAGGCTGGTTGAGGGTAGTGTGGGTCAGGCTGGTTAAGGGTAGGGGGTTAGGTTGGTTGAGGGTAATGTGGGTCAGGCTGGTTGAGGGTAGTGTGGGTCAGGCTGGTTGAGGGTAGTGTGGGTCAGGCTGGTTGAGGGTAGTGTGGGTCAGGCTGGTTGAGGGTAGTGTGGGTCAGGCTGGTTGAGGGTAGTGTGGGTCAGGCTGGTTGAGGGTAGTGTGGGTCAGGCTGGTTGAGGGTAGTGTGGGTCAGGCTGGTTGAGGGTAGTGTGGGTCAGGCTGGTTGAGGGTAGTGTGGGTCAGGCTGGTTTAGGGTAGTGTGGGTCAGGCTGGTTTAGGGTAGTGTGGGTCAGGCTGGTTTAGGGTAGTGTGGGTCAGGCTGGTTGAGGGTAGTGTTGATCAGGCTGGTTGAGGGTAGGGGGGTCAGGCTGGTTGAGGGTAGTTTGGGTCAGGCTGGTTGAGGGTAGTGTGGGTCAGGCTGGTTTAGGGTAGTGTGGTCAGGCTGGTTTAGGGTAGTGTGGGTCAGGCTGGATTAGGGTAGTGTGGGTCAGGCTGGATTAGGGTAGTGTGGGTCAGGCTGGATTAGGGTAGTGTGGGTCAGGCTGGTGTAGGGTAGTGTGGGTCAGGCTGGTTTGGGGTAGTGTGGGTCAGGCTGGTTGAGGGTAGGGGGCTCAGGGTGGTTGAGGGTAGGGGGCTCAGTCTGGTTGAGGGTAGTGTGGGTCAGGCTGGTTGAGGGTAGTGTGGATCAGGCTGTTTTAGGGTAGTGTGGGTCAGGCTGGTTGAGGGTAGGGGGCTCAGGGTGGTTGAGGGTAGGGGGCTCAGTCTGGTTGAGGGTAGTGTGGGTCAGGCTGGTTGAGGGTAGTGTGGATCAGGCTGTTTTAGGATAGTGTGGGTCAGGCTGTTTTAGGATAGTGTGAGTTAGGTTGGTTGAGGGTAGTGTGGATCAGGCTGGTTGAGGGTAGTGTGGGTCAGGCTGGTTGAGGGTTGTGTGGGTCAGGCTGGTTGAGGGTAGTGTGGTTCAGGCTGATTGAGGGTAGTGTGGATCAGGCTGGTTGAGTGTAGTGTGGGTTACGCTGGTTGAGGGTAGTGTGGGTTAGGTTGGTTGAGGGTAGTGTGGGTCAGGCTGGTTGAGGGTAGTGTGGGTCAGGCTGGTTGAGGGTAGTGTGGGTCAGGCTGGTTGAGGGTAGGGTGGGTCAGGCTGGTTGAGGGTAAGTGTGGGTCAGGCTGGTTGAGGGTAGTGTGGTTCAGGCTGATTGAGGGTAGTGTGGATCAGGCTGGTTGAGTGTAGTGTGGGTCAGGCTGGTTGAGTGTAGTGTGGGTCAGGCTGGTTTAGGGTAATATGGGTCAGGCTGGTTGAGTGTAGTGTGGGTCAGGCTGGTTGAGTGTAGTGTGGGTCAGGCTGGTTGAGGGTAGTGTGGGTCAGGCTGGTTGAGGGTAGTGTGGGTCAGGCTGGTTGAGTGTAGTGTGGGTCAGGCTGGTTGAGGGTAGTATGGGTCAGGCTGGTTGAGTGTAGTGTGGGTCAGGCTGGTTGAGGGTAGTATGGATCAGGCTGGTTGAGGGTAGTGTGGGTCAGGCTGGTTGAGGGTAGTATGGGTCAGGCTGGTTGAGGGTAGTGTGGGTCAGGCTGGTTGAGTGTAGTGTGGGTCAGGCTGGTTGAGTGTAGTGTGGGTCAGGCTGGTTGAGTGTAGTGTGGGTCAGGCTGGTTGAGGGTAGTATGGGTCAGGCTGGTTGAGTGTAGTGTGGGTCAGGCTGGTTGAGTGTAGTGTGGGTCAGGCTGGTTGAGGGTAGTATGGGTCAGGCTGGTTGAGTGTAGTGTGGGTCAGGCTGGTTGAGTGTAGTGTGGGTCAGGCTGGTTGAGTGTAGAGTGGGTCAGGCTGGTTGAGGGTAGTATGGATCAGGCTGGTTGAGGGTAGTATGGGTCAGGCTGGTTGAGTGTAGTGTGGGTCAGGCTGGTTGAGTGTAGTGTGGGTCAGGCTGGTTGAGTGTAGTGTGGGTCAGGCTGGTTGAGTGTAGTGTGGGTCAGGCTGGTTGAGGGTAGTATGGGTCAGGCTGGTTGAGTGTAGTGTGGGTCAGGCTGGTTGAGTGTAGTGTGGGTCAGGCTGGTTGAGGGTAGTATGGGTCAGGCTGGTTGAGTGTAGTGTGGGTCAGGCTGGTTGAGTGTAGTGTGGGTCAGGCTGGTTGAGGGTAGTATGGATCAGGCTGGTTGAGGGTAGTGTGGGTCAGGCTGGTTGAGGGTAGTATGGGTCAGGCTGGTTGAGGGTAGGGGGGGTCAGGCTGGTTTAGGGTAGTGTGGGTCAGGCTGGTTTAGGGTAGTGTGGGTCAGGCTGGTTTAGGGTAGTGTGGGTCAGGCTGGTTTAGGGTAGTGTGGGTCAGGCTGGTTTAGGGTAGTGTGGGTCAGGCTGGTTTAGGGTAGTGTGGGTCAGGCTGGTTTAGGGTAGTGTGGGTCAGGCTGGTTTAGGGTAGTGTGGGTCAGGCTGGTTTAGGGTAGTGTGGGTCAGGCTGGTTTAGGGTAGTGTGGGTCAGGCTGGTTTAGGGTAGTGTGGGTCAGGCTGGTTTAGGGTAGTGTGGGTCAGGCTGGTTTAGGGTAGTGTGGGTCAGGCTGGTTTAGGGTAGTGTGGGTCAGGCTGGTTTAGGGTAGTGTGGGTCAGGCTGGTTTAGGGTAGTGTGGGTCAGGCTGGTTTAGGGTAGTGTGGGTCAGGCTGGTTTAGGGTAGTGTGGGTCAGGCTGGTTTAGGGTAGTGTGGGTCAGGCTGGTTTAGGGTAGTGTGGGTCAGGCTGGTTTAGGGTAGTGTGGGTCAGGCTGGTTTAGGGTAGTGTGGGTCAGGCTGGTTTAGGGCAGTGTGGGTCAGGCTGGTTTAGGGCAGTGTGGGTCAGGCTGGTTTAGGGTAGTGTGGGTCAGGCTGGTTTAGGGTAGTGTGGGTCAGGCTGGTTTAGGGTAGTGTGGGTCAGGCTGGTTTAGGGTAGTGTGGGTCAGGCTGGTTTAGGGTAGTGTGGGTCAGGCTGGTTTAGGGTAGTGTGGGTCAGGCTGGTTTAGGGTAGTGTGGGTCAGGCTGGTTTAGGGTAGTGTGGGTCAGGCTGGTTTAGGGTAGTGTGGGTCAGGCTGGTTGAGGGTAGTGTGGGTCAGGCTGGTTGAGTGTAGTGTGGGTCAGGCTGGTTGAGGGTAGTGTGGGTCAGGCTGGTTGAGTGTAGTGTGGGTCAGGCTGGTTAAGGGTAGGGGGGTTAGGTTGGTTGAGGGTAATGTGGGTCAGGCTGGTTGAGGGTAGTGTGGGTCAGGCTGGTTGAGAGTAGTGTGGGTCAGGCTGGTTGAGGGTAGTGTGGGTCAGGCTGGTTGAGGGTAGTGTGGGTCAGGCTGGTTGAGGGTAGTGTGGGTCAGGCTGGTTGAGGGTAGTGTGGGTCAGGCTGGTTGAGGGTAGTGTGGGTCAGGCTGGTTGAGGGTAGTGTGGGTCAGGCTGGTTGAGGGTAGTGTGGGTCAGGCGGGTTGAGGGCAGTGTGGGTCAGGCTGGTTGAGGGTAGTGTGGGTCAGGCTGGTTTAGGGTAGTGTGGGTCAGGCTGGTTTAGGGTAGTGTGGGTCAGGCTGGTTGAGGGTAGTGTTGATCAGGCTGGTTGAGGGTAGGGGGGTCAGGCTGGTTGAGGGTAGTTTGGGTCAGGCTGGTTGAGGGTAGTGTGGGTCAGGCTGGTTTAGGGTAGTGTGGTCAGGCTGGTTTAGGGTAGTGTGGGTCAGGCTGGATTAGGGTAGTGTGGGTCAGGCTGTATTAGGGTAGTGTGGGTCAGGCTGGTGTAGGGTAGTGTGGGTCAGGCTGGTTTGGGGTAGTGTGGGTCAGTCTGGTTGAGGGTAGGGGGCTCAGGGTGGTTGAGGGTAGGGGGCTCAGTCTGGTTGAGGGTAGTGTGGGTCAGGCTGGTTGAGGGTAGTGTGGATCAGGCTGTTTTAGGATAGTGTGGGTCAGGCTGGTTGAGGGTAGGGGGCTCAGGGTGGTTGAGGGTAGGGGGCTCAGTCTGGTTGAGGGTAGTGTGGGTCAGGCTGGTTGAGGGTAGTGTGGATCAGGCTGTTTTAGGATAGTGTGGGTCAGGCTGTTTTAGGATAGTGTGAGTTAGGTTGGTTGAGGGTAGTGTGGATCAGGCTGGTTGAGGGTAGTGTGGGTCAGGCTGGTTGAGGGTTGTGTGGGTCAGGCTGGTTGAGGGTAGTGTGGTTCAGGCTGATTGAGGGTAGTGTGGATCAGGCTGGTTGAGTGTAGTGTGGGTTACGCTGGTTGAGGGTAGTGTGGGTTAGGTTGGTTGAGGGTAGTGTGGGTCAGGCTGGTTGAGGGTAGTGTGGGTCAGGCTGGTTGAGGGTAGTGTGGGTCAGGCTGGTTGAGGGTAGGGTGGGTCAGGCTGGTTGAGGGTAAGTGTGGGTCAGGCTGGTTGAGGGTAGTGTGGTTCAGGCTGATTGAGGGTAGTGTGGATCAGGCTGGTTGAGTGTAGTGTGGGTCAGGCTGGTTGAGTGTAGTGTGGGTCAGGCTGGTTGAGGGTAATATGGGTCAGGCTGGTTGAGTGTAGTGTGGGTCAGGCTGGTTGAGTGTAGTGTGGGTCAGGCTGGTTGAGGGTAGTGTGGGTCAGGCTGGTTGAGGGTAGTGTGGGTCAGGCTGGTTGAGTGTAGTGTGGGTCAGGCTGGTTGAGTGTAGTGTGGGTCAGGCTGGTTGAGGGTAGTATGGATCAGGCTGGTTGAGGGTAGTGTGGGTCAGGCTGGTTGAGGGTAGTATGGGTCAGGCTGGTTGAGGGTAGTGTGGGTCAGGCTGGTTGAGTGTAGTGTGGGTCAGGCTGGTTGAGTGTAGTGTGGGTCAGGCTGGTTGAGTGTAGTGTGGGTCAGGCTGGTTGAGGGTAGTATGGGTCAGGCTGGTTGAGTGTAGTGTGGGTCAGGCTGGTTGAGTGTAGTGTGGGTCAGGCTGGTTGAGGGTAGTATGGGTCAGGCTGGTTGAGTGTAGTGTGGGTCAGGCTGGTTGAGTGTAGTGTGGGTCAGGCTGGTTGAGTGTAGTGTGGGTCAGGCTGGTTGAGGGTAGTATGGATCAGGCTGGTTGAGGGTAGTATGGGTCAGGCTGGTTGAGTGTAGTGTGGGTCAGGCTGGTTGAGTGTAGTGTGGGTCAGGCTGGTTGAGTGTAGTGTGGGTCAGGCTGGTTGAGTGTAGTGTGGGTCAGGCTGGTTGAGGGTAGTATGGGTCAGGCTGGTTGAGTGTAGTGTGGGTCAGGCTGGTTGAGTGTAGTGTGGGTCAGGCTGGTTGAGGGTAGTATGGGTCAGGCTGGTTGAGTGTAGTGTGGGTCAGGCTGGTTGAGTGTAATGTGGGTCAGGCTGGTTGAGGGTAGTATGGATCAGGCTGGTTGAGGGTAGTGTGGGTCAGGCTGGTTGAGGGTAGTATGGGTCAGGCTGGTTGAGGGTAGGGGGGGTCAGGCTGGTTTAGGGTAGTGTGGGTCAGGCTGGTTTAGGGTAGTGTGGGTCAGGCTGGTTTAGGGTAGTGTGGGTCAGGCTGGTTTAGGGTAGTGTGGGTCAGGCTGGTTTAGGGTAGTGTGGGTCAGGCTGGTTTAGGGTAGTGTGGGTCAGGCTGGTTTAGGGTAGTGTGGGTCAGGCTGGTTTAGGGTAGTGTGGGTCAGGCTGGTTTAGGGTAGTGTGGGTCAGGCTGGTTTAGGGTAGTGTGGGTCAGGCTGGTTTAGGGTAGTGTGGGTCAGGCTGGTTTAGGGTAGTGTGGGTCAGGCTGGTTTAGGGTAGTGTGGGTCAGGCTGGTTTAGGGTAGTGTGGGTCAGGCTGGTTTAGGGTAGTGTGGGTCAGGCTGGTTTAGGGCAGTGTGGGTCAGGCTGGTTTAGGGCAGTGTGGGTCAGGCTGGTTTAGGGTAGTGTGGGTCAGGCTGGTTTAGGGTAGTGTGGGTCAGGCTGGTTTAGGATAGTGTGGGTCAGGCTGGTTTAGGGTAGTGTTGGTCAGGCTGGTTTAGGGTAGTGTGGGTCAGGCTGGTTTAGGGTAGTGTGGGTCAGGCTGGTTTAGGGTAGTGTGGGTCAGGCTGGTTTAGGGTAGTGTGGGTCAGGCTGGTTTAGGGTAGTGTGGGTCAGGCTGGTTTAGGGTAGTGTGGGTCAGGCTGGTTTAGGGTAGTGTGGGTCAGGATGGTTTAGGGTAGTGTGGGTCAGGCTGGTTTAGGGTAGTGTGGGTCAGGCGGGTTGAGGGTAGTGTTGGTCAGGCTGGTTTAGGGCAGTGTGGGTCAGGCTGGTTTAGGGCAGTCTGGGTCAGGCGGGGGTAGGGTAGTGTGGGTCAGGCTGGTTTAGGGTAGTGTGGGTCAGGCTGGTTTAGGGTAGTGTGGGTCAGGCTGGTTTAGGGTAGTGTGGGTCAGGCTGGTTTAGGGTAGTGTGGGTCAGGCTGGTTTAGGGTAGTGTGGGTCAGGCTGGTTTAGGGTAGTGTGGGTCAGGCTGGTTTAGGGTAGTGTGGGTCAGGCTGGTTGAGGGTAGTGTGGGTCAGGCTGGTTGAGTGTAGTGTGGGTCAGGCTGGTTGAGGGTAGTGTGGGTCAGGCTGGTTGAGTGTAGTGTGGGTCAGGCTGGTTAAGGGTAGGGGGGTTAGGTTGGTTGAGGGTAATGTGGGTCAGGCTGGTTGAGGGTAGTGTGGGTCAGGCTGGTTGAGGGTAGTGTGGGTCAGGCTGGTTGAGGGTAGTGTGGGTCAGGCTGGTTGAGGGTAGTGTGGGTCAGGCTGGTTGAGGGTAGTGTGGGTCAGGCTGGTTGAGGGTAGTGTGGGTCAGGCTGGTTGAGGGTAGTGTGGGTCAGGCTGGTTGAGGGTAGTGTGGGTCAGGCTGGTTGAGGGTAGTGTGGGTCAGGCGGGTTGAGGGCAGTGTGGGTCAGGCTGGTTGAGGGTAGTGTGGGTCAGGCTGGTTTAGGGTAGTGTGGGTCAGGCTGGTTTAGGGTAGTGTGGGTCAGGCTGGTTGAGGGTAGTGTTGATCAGGCTGGTTGAGGGTAGGGGGGTCAGGCTGGTTGAGGGTAGTTTGGGTCAGGCTGGTTGAGGGTAGTGTGGGTCAGGCTGGTTTAGGGTAGTGTGGTCAGGCTGGTTTAGGGTAGTGTGGGTCAGGCTGGATTAGGGTAGTGTGGGTCAGGCTGGATTAGGGTAGTGTGGGTCAGGCTGGTGTAGGGTAGTGTGGGTCAGGCTGGTTTGGGGTAGTGTGGGTCAGGCTGGTTGAGGGTAGGGGGCTCAGGGTGGTTGAGGGTAGGGGGCTCAGTCTGGTTGAGGGTAGTGTGGGTCAGGCTGGTTGAGGGTAGTGTGGATCAGGCTGTTTTAGGATAGTGTGGGTCAGGCTGGTTGAGGGTAGGGGGCTCAGGGTGGTTGAGGGTAGGGGGCTCAGTCTGGTTGAGGGTAGTGTGGGTCAGGCTGGTTGAGGGTAGTGTGGATCAGGCTGTTTTAGGATAGTGTGGGTCAGGCTGTTTTAGGATAGTGTGAGTTAGGTTGGTTGAGGGTAGTGTGGATCAGGCTGGTTGAGGGTAGTGTGGGTCAGGCTGGTTGAGGGTTGTGTGGGTCAGGCTGGTTGAGGGTAGTGTGGTTCAGGCTGATTGAGGGTAGTGTGGATCAGGCTGGTTGAGTGTAGTGTGGGTTACGCTGGTTGAGGGTAGTGTGGGTTAGGTTGGTTGAGGGTAGTGTGGGTCAGGCTGGTTGAGGGTAGTGTGGGTCAGGCTGGTTGAGGGTAGTGTGGGTCAGGCTGGTTGAGGGTAGGGTGGGTCAGGCTGGTTGAGGGTAAGTGTGGGTCAGGCTGGTTGAGGGTAGTGTGGTTCAGGCTGATTGAGGGTAGTGTGGATCAGGCTGGTTGAGTGTAGTGTGGGTCAGGCTGGTTGAGTGTAGTGTGGGTCAGGCTGGTTGAGGGTAATATGGGTCAGGCTGGTTGAGTGTAGTGTGGGTCAGGCTGGTTGAGTGTAGTGTGGGTCAGGCTGGTTGAGGGTAGTGTGGGTCAGGCTGGTTGAGGGTAGTGTGGGTCAGGCTGGTTGAGTGTAGTGTGGGTCAGGCTGGTTGAGTGTAGTGTGGGTCAGGCTGGTTGAGGGTAGTATGGATCAGGCTGGTTGAGGGTAGTGTGGGTCAGGCTGGTTGAGGGTAGTATGGGTCAGGCTGGTTGAGGGTAGTGTGGGTCAGGCTGGTTGAGTGTAGTGTGGGTCAGGCTGGTTGAGTGTAGTGTGGGTCAGGCTGGTTGAGTGTAGTGTGGGTCAGGCTGGTTGAGGGTAGTATGGGTCAGGCTGGTTGAGTGTAGTGTGGGTCAGGCTGGTTGAGTGTAGTGTGGGTCAGGCTGGTTGAGGGTAGTATGGGTCAGGCTGGTTGAGTGTAGTGTGGGTCAGGCTGGTTGAGTGTAGTGTGGGTCAGGCTGGTTGAGTGTAGTGTGGGTCAGGCTGGTTGAGGGTAGTATGGATCAGGCTGGTTGAGGGTAGTATGGGTCAGGCTGGTTGAGTGTAGTGTGGGTCAGGCTGGTTGAGTGTAGTGTGGGTCAGGCTGGTTGAGTGTAGTGTGGGTCAGGCTGGTTGAGTGTAGTGTGGGTCAGGCTGGTTGAGGGTAGTATGGGTCAGGCTGGTTGAGTGTAGTGTGGGTCAGGCTGGTTGAGTGTAGTGTGGGTCAGGCTGGTTGAGGGTAGTATGGGTCAGGCTGGTTGAGTGTAGTGTGGGTCAGGCTGGTTGAGTGTAATGTGGGTCAGGCTGGTTGAGGGTAGTATGGATCAGGCTGGTTGAGGGTAGTGTGGGTCAGGCTGGTTGAGGGTAGTATGGGTCAGGCTGGTTGAGGGTAGGGGGGGTCAGGCTGGTTTAGGGTAGTGTGGGTCAGGCTGGTTTAGGGTAGTGTGGGTCAGGCTGGTTTAGGGTAGTGTGGGTCAGGCTGGTTTAGGGTAGTGTGGGTCAGGCTGGTTTAGGGTAGTGTGGGTCAGGCTGGTTTAGGGTAGTGTGGGTCAGGCTGGTTTAGGGTAGTGTGGGTCAGGCTGGTTTAGGGTAGTGTGGGTCAGGCTGGTTTAGGGTAGTGTGGGTCAGGCTGGTTTAGGGTAGTGTGGGTCAGGCTGGTTTAGGGTAGTGTGGGTCAGGCTGGTTTAGGGTAGTGTGGGTCAGGCTGGTTTAGGGTAGTGTGGGTCAGGCTGGTTTAGGGTAGTGTGGGTCAGGCTGGTTTAGGGCAGTGTGGGTCAGGCTGGTTTAGGGCAGTGTGGGTCAGGCTGGTTTAGGGTAGTGTGGGTCAGGCTGGTTTAGGGTAGTGTGGGTCAGGCTGGTTTAGGGTAGTGTGGGTCAGGCTGGTTTAGGGTAGTGTGGGTCAGGCTGGTTTAGGGTAGTGTGGGTCAGGCTGGTTTAGGGTAGTGTGGGTCAGGCTGGTTTAGGGTAGTGTGGGTCAGGCTGGTTTAGGGTAGTGTGGGTCAGGCTGGTTTAGGGTAGTGTGGGTCAGGCTGGTTTAGGGTAGTGTGGGTCAGGCTGGTTTAGGGTAGTGTGGGTCAGGCTGGTTTAGGGTAGTGTGGGTCAGGCTGGTTTAGGGTAGTGTGGGTCAGGCTGGTTTAGGGTAGTGTGGGTCAGGCTGGTTTAGGGTAGTGTGGGTCAGGCTGGTTTAGGGTAGTGTGGGTCAGGCTGGTTTAGGGTAGTGTGGGTCAGGCTGGTTTAGGGTAGTGTGGGTCAGGCTGGTTTAGGGTAGTGTGGGTCAGGCTGGTTTAGGGTAGTGTGGGTCAGGCTGGTTTAGGGTAGTGTGGGTCAGGATGGTTTAGGGTAGTGTGGGTCAGGCTGGTTTAGGGTAGTGTGGGTCAGGCTGGTTTAGGGTAGTGTGGGTCAGGCTGGTTTAGGGTAGTGTGGGTCAGGCTGGTTTAGGGTAGTGTGGGTCAGGATGGTTTAGGGTAGTGTGGGTCAGGCTGGTTTAGGGTAGTGTGGGTCAGGATGGTTTAGGGTAGTGTGGGTCAGGCTGGTTTAGGGTAGTGTGGGTCAGGCTGGTTTAGGGTAGTGTGGGTCAGGCTGGTTTAGGGTAGTGTGGGTCAGGCTGGTTTAGGGTAGTGTGGGTCAGGCTGGTTTAGGGTAGTGTGGGTCAGGCCGAATTGAATTGTTACTAAATATCACTGTGATTTTTATTTGTTCGACCATCAATCCTCTCCTGGTCTATGCAGATTATATCACAAAATGGCAGAGCAACTATTTTCGACTTTACTTTTTACCATGAAATGCAATTGTAGGAGCAATTTCAATTTAACCTGTGAAAATTGACGTATTTTAGCTCCACTTTCATAGCTGTGTCACGCGAATATATTACATTACTGATCTCCTACCTGAGATCATGTACTCAGGTACCCACTTAATAACATATAGTGTTGATATTTTATTAGTTTACACTTCAATATGGAGGGAGGTTGGGGCTTATCTCAGAGTTTTGAATGTCGTTCACGGAAAATTCATATGGAATGAGTCTTTAGTTCAGTGACGGCTCACTTAACTACAGTAGCAGTGTGACCTTTTAACATTTCACTCATTTCGTTGTTGCTATTTGTGATAGTTTTATCTCCTTTAAGCAAGGAAACAATACCAGACGTGGATCTTGCTTTGAATTATGGAATGGTAGAAAGTACTTGGCGTTACAATTTTAACGAAGTCGTCTCTACCTCTCTTTTTTCATGTTTTTTTTTTTTTTATTTTTTGGCTGTCTGACAGCGAAAAAAAGGTGTGTGTGTGTGTGCGCGCGCGCGCGCGCACACACACTATAGAGAAAATATAACACTTTCAACAAACAAAATATACCGCCTTCAACAAACTATACCGCCTTCAACAAACAAAATATACCGCCTTCAACAAACTATACCGCCTTCAACAAACAAAATATACCGCCTTCAACAAACAAAATATACCGCCTTCAACAAACTATACCGCCTTCAACAAACAAAATATACCGCCTTCAACAAACAAAATATACCGCCTTCAACAAACAAAATATACCGCCTTCAACAAACAAAATGTACCGCCTTCAACAAACTATACCGCCTTCAACAAACAAAATATACCGCCTTCAACAAACAAAATATACCGCCTTCAACAAACAAAATATACCGCCTTCAACAAACTATACCGCCTTCAACAAACAAAATATACCGCCTTCAACAAACAAAATATACCGCCTTCAACAAACAAAATATACCGCCTTCAACAAACAAAATATACCGCCTTCAACAAACTATACCGCCTTCAACAAACAAAATATACCGCCTTCAACAAACAAAATATACCGCCTTCAACAAACTATACCGCCTTCAACAAACTATACCGTCTTCAACAAACAAACTATACCGCCTTCAACAAACTATACTGCCTTCAACAAACAAAATATACCGCCTTCAACAAAGAAACTATACCGCCTTCAACAAACTATACCGCCTTCAACAAACAAAATATACCGCCTTCAGCAAACAAAAGATACCGCCTTCAACAAACAAAATATACTGCCTTCAACAAATAAAATATACGATCTTCAGCAAACAAAATATACCGCCTTCAACAAACAAAATATACTGCCTTCACCAAAGTACTCCACCTCCAACGAACAAAATACACCTCCAACAAAATATTCCACCTTCAACAAACAAAATAAACCACCCCAACAAACAAAATACACTGTCTCCAACAAACAGAATATACCACATACAAAAAAAACAAAGTACACCACCTCCAGGAAACAAAATATACGACATATAACAAACAAAATATACCGCCTCAACAAACAAAATACTTCATTTCCAACAAACAAAATAAACCACCCCCAAAAAGAACATGCACCAGCTCCAACAAACAAAATATACCGCCTCCAACGAAATATACCCCCTCAGAAAAGAAAATACTTCACCTACAACAAACAAAATACATCGCCTCCAGCAAACAAAAATACACCACCTCCAAAAAAATGTGTATACTGCCTCTAACAAAATACTCCAGCTCAAACAAACAAAATACACCACCTCCAATAAAATATTCCACTTCCAACAAACCAAATATATCACCTTCAACAAACAAAATATATCGCCTTCAACAAACAAAATATATCACCTTCAACAAACAAAATATATCACCTTCAACAAACAAAATATATCGCCTTCAACAAACAAAATATATCGCCTTCAACAAACAAAATATATCACCTTCAACAAACAAAATATATCGCCTTCAACAAACAAAATATATCACCTTCAACAAACAAAATATATCACCTCCAACAAACGAAATACACCACCTCCAGCAAACGAAATACACCACCTCCAACAAACAAAATATACGGCCTCCAGAGACGTAGCCATGTGTAAAATGAAGTGCACAGGCATGTTTGAAGAACCATCGTCACAAACTATTGACGAATACAGACATGTTTGTAGACTCGTCAAAGTAATGCACTGAATAATACAGACATGTCTGTACACTGAAGGTAATGCACTGAATAATACAGACACGTCTGTAGACTCATCAAAGTAATGGACTGAGGAATACAGACATATATGTATACTCAAGGTAATGCACTGAACAATACAGACGTGTTTGGAAAACAATCGTCATGCGCGATGTGTGGAGAAACAAGTGTGTGGAAAATCAAACAATACTCGTATACTATTCACAAACAATACTTGTATAATATTCAGGAACACATTTTATCATGCCATGGACTGGAGCAAAGCAGAAAAAATTGTTAAAGAACCAGTCACACCCAGGAGAATGTTTTGAAGCAGCAGCCATTCAAAGATCAAAGAGCAGAGCAAAGGATTTCTCCAGCTTGCACCACCTGTGATCTCACACAGCCTGGATAAAAAAAATTATCCACGCATGTAATTTAGAATTGACCCCACCTGAGATTACCCAAGTAGTGTAATCCCTAGCCTCCCCGAACCATTTATTCCCTCCCTCATTTCCTCTTTCTTTACAGTCGTCCCTCTTCCCTCTGCTCTGGTTAGGAGTTTGCATGAAATTTATGTCTCGTTTCTTCTTGAAAATTTTTTCCATCGCTCAGGCTTTGATGTAGCTGTAGTTACCAGCAAAGTAATCAGAGATATCATACACCATCCAGGAAAATAATAAAATATATCCGAGACCATCCACACCCTACACAACACTCGTACAGTAAATGCATGCCTTGGGGGTGATGTGACAAGGTCTACATTGGAGAAACTGGCAGAAGTTATTCCACACGCCTACAAGAACACAAGTAAACATACAGAATTAACCCACCGGTGATGTTAGCATATACCACAATTCTCACGCCTACCTCGTAGCGAGGGAATTATCTGAACCATTTACAAGAAAATGCTAAAATTAAATGCTGATATCTGGAGCTTTGAAGTAACAAACTGTCCATCACCATTAATTACAACAACAAACTGGGCCAGTACACCTGTTGTGTTCCTCTTATGCTCCTCTTCTGATCTTTCAGTCGGCCTCAGTGATCCCAACTGTGATGATGACTTCACTTGATGCACCTCTCCCCTGGCTCCAGTATTTAGATCTCCATCTCTCACATGTGATTTTATTTTATTATGACACAGGGACTGAGCACTTATAAAGACTGAGGGACTGTACAAATCAAAATAACTCTCCACTTTCATTGTCTCAAGTATCAAATCTCTGTATTGGGTTTAAAAAGTCAATGGTTGTCAAAAACGTCTTCACAGTTAAAGAAACCCAGTTGTTACACATGAGGTGTGGTCTGGGACCATGTGTCATGGGTGATGATCAATGAAATACACTGTAGGTGCTAAACACTTGCCAATTTTGAAATATATCCCACATGACAAAAACCAGCAAGAGAAATTATGAAAATTTTTCTAACCCATACTGAAATCCACTTTAGTAAAATGTTCACAGGAGGTAAGAAGCATCCAAACAGGAGTATTAAGTTGGGAGAAACATAAAAAGGAAGAAGCACTCTAGGAGGTCTACTAGTCTATAATGAAATTGAGAACACTTGTACAGTTTCCACAATTGTATTGCAAACTTATCTTTGGTCTGGTAATTTTCTGCTGGAATATGTTTCTTCAACGAAAATTTGGTGATGGGAATTCGAGAAACTGAATTTTTTCGTGTCGATTAAACCTGAGTCATTGATTTTTTCTAGTGTAATGGCGAGTGCTTTGTGTGCCACTGAAACTCCAGTCAGTTTGATGGTGTGGTTGAAATGTTTCATATGATAGAGGACGAAAGACTTGTCTTGACCGCACTTTTATGTTCAACTAACCATTTGTTCAAATAATGTGCTGTCCGTCCCATGGACAGTGAGTTACAATTATTTCAAGAGATGTTATAGGCACCTGGTATTTCCCAAGAGATAGTGTTTTAAAACTGTTGAGAGAAGCATTTATAAGCTTGTTATAAATAGGAGATTTTATTCAATCTCTGTGCTAGTCCTCAGTGAAATGTAATGATTAATTGCATCTTTGTGTTTTTCCAGGTATTAGCTACTAATTTATAGAAATTCTTATTAATATTCCTGTCTGAACCCATTAGGAAAGACTGACATCTTAAATTGTCTGACAGTGTCCTTTCCTCGATCAGTTGAATTCATGAAACTGTACGATCAGTGAGGCGTTACCTTGTTATTGCAAGGAGCTCATCCACTTTATATAAAGTGTAAAATTTGATCAACGTGAAAGCCAGGCTTGCTTTTAATAATCCATAAATAACCCGCACGTAGGAGAATGAAACTTATGACGACGTTTCAGTCCAACTTGGACCATTAACTAGTCAGACTGAAGCGCGAAGGGAAGGGAGCCAGTATATATTCGCGAGGGGGGGGGGACGGGTGAAGTAGAACGAGAGGAGGTAGTATAATTATAGTAGTGGTAGAGGTGGTGGTGGTGGTGGTAGTGTAAGTAGTGCAACAGTGGCAAAGGTGGCAGTAAGAAGGGAGTAGTGATAGTGACACAAGAGTCAGAAAGTAGAGTGTTAGCGAAGCAGTAGTAATAGCAACAGTAGAAGTAGTAGTAGTAGTAATAGCAGCACCTAATGGCCCAGGAAGGTAGTACAACACCTCAGTGGGTAAAACTCGTAAGACAGGACCCATCTAGGCAGAAGAAAGAAAATGCAAAGAAAATATAGGAAAGGGGAAGAGATAGGATGAGGATGAGATAAAGATCAAGTGACGAGTGTTCTGAAGTTTGAAACATTTAACAATGTAATGAGAACTGAAGACATCTCCTGTGTGCGGGTTATTTGTGTATTGTTCCAGTCAACACTAAAGGTTTGAAGCCTGTCGGAAAAGGCATTTTCCAGGAAATACTCTAAATCCAACGATTCCATGATTTTTTAACAATTTCACTAAAAAAATAAAACTTACACCCGAACAATCAAAACTCATAGGATGTCATTCTTCTTATAGACTGCATCAGTATTAAAATATTTTGAAATTGATAAAACGAAACATTCTTTACTGAATGTAAATAAAAATCACTATTTATTTAATATAATTGGAAAATTGTGACTTATGCAAGGCGATAACAGTTAAAAGTTGGATTTCTGGAAAACGCATCTGCGCTGAAAATTTGAAGCCATCCTCCGGTTATTGCATGGATTCCAGCGATACCAAGTTTTATACAAAAAAATTAGTGCACTGACGAATTTTCCCGAACACAAACTAAACTTAATAGGCGCTATCCTGGCCGTGTGATGCATCAACGATTAAATATTGAAGCCATTCAGAAGATTAAACGGGAATCAAAATTTCGCAACATGTTACTCATTAAAAATGGCAGACGTACACCAACACATTTTAATTTCGCTCTCCACCATCGTCGAATAGGGAAACACTACACAAATAACCAGCACATAGAAGAGATGAGCTTACGGCGACGTTTCGGTCCGACTTGCACCATTTACAAAGTCACACTAACAGAAAGGAGAAAAGGGGGAAGTATATATAGGCCAGCAGACATTAATGGGAACAAGAGAGGTAGTAGTGGAGGTAGTAGTAGTCGTAGTAGTGGAGGCAGTCAAATGCTAAGAAAGTGGAGCACTGCAAGGGAGCTAGGGACCCATTGAGGGTAGGAGCAAGAACACAGAGGATGGGGGGGAGATAATAATAGAACAAATACCCAAGGCAGAAGAAAGAAAACACAAAGGCAAAAGAGGAAAGAGGGAAAGGGAAGTGGGAGAAGGGGAGAAAAGAATCAGGATGCTGGGACTAGGTTCAACAACTTTGGTCATAGGACACTTGTGCAAACAAATTGTTCCCAGTAGTATTTGGTTCTTTTTAGCATACACAAGTGTTGAAAATTTTGAAGGTGATCTGATGGAGTCTTCTCGTGTTACGAATTAAAAACGACAAGTTGGAGGAAGAAAAAAAAAGGATTTTTTTTTTTGGTAGCTAATTAAAGGTCTTCCTTCAGGGATATATAATAAATATAAACAAATGGATTATAATGCGATCCTTTATTGACAATGTTTCGCCCACACAGTGGACTTTATCAAGTCACAAACACATCTTATTTTTCCATCGTGTCGGTATTTTATACCATTTTTCTCTATACATAATAAAACTTGCCCTGCGCCTGTGTCTTTTCTTCATCACTATTGAAGTTATCACCTTTGTATTCAATTGATACTGAGACGAGAACAGGAATATCCTACTCTGCTCAGTGAACATTGTCTTGTGTAGTTTGTGAGGCAGTGTTTCATCAACATTGTTACGTGCGGGATATTTATGGATTACTAAAATAAAGCTTGGCTTTCACTTTGATCCATGTAAACTTCAAAATTTGAACTTTATTATGAAAATAATGATATGTTAATATCCCTGGTAGAAACATGCAGCACACACCTCTGACTACCATATTATAGTGTTATATATAACTTTTATAAACACTGAAGCTATATTAATGTTTTAGAATTAACAAATACTAGATACTCCAGAATTTAACATATTATTTTACTCTCATGAAGTTTTCAGTCTTTAATATTTATATTTTGAGGGTCACAACATGATGTTAAGGAAGTGCAGGGGTTGCGATTTTTTTTGTTTAAATGGTAATTTTTTATTTTGTTTTAAGAACTTAGTGTATGATTTAAGGAATATTTTGGCGTTTAAAATTTCTACGATTTTTCTAGGTCGAGTTATCGGAAATTTTGTACTTTGCTAGATAACAATATTTTGCGTTTATAATATTATATTTAATGTAATTCTTGTATATTGTGCACAATTCGTCCATTATTTTTTTCTTGTTTTAATATTTATCAAGATTATGTTTAGAAGAAAAATCTTAGCCATTTGAAGACTCAAAAAACATTTTTAATTTTTCTGCGATAATCTCAGTTTCAATATTTATGGAACAATCATTAAAATTCTTTCCGATAGTATAGAAAAAGTTATTTTATATAGTCTATACCTTTATTTTGATCATAACTCTCAAAGTACATTATTGTTTACTATTTGAAATTTTGAAAAAAATCTGAGTTTTGAAAGATTACAAAAAACCGGGGATGTATTTTCATACTTTCAAGACCTTGGAAAATTCCATTATCCCATTTTAAATCGTGTTCATTCATATGCAACATTTTTATTATGTACAAACGTGCGAAAATTATCAGTAAAATAAAACCTTACTGTATTTTTACAGGGAATTTTATAAACACGGTAAAAATACATGTGATTAAAAATTCTTCCCAATAGATTCCCGATGATTCCCTGTGAAAAAAATATAATAAAGTTTATTATGGTCAAAGTGGGAAAAGTCTTGAACTAAGATTACAACAATATAAATATAACATTAGAACTGGACGAGAGTCTAATGCTCTGATTATTCATGTGAGAGAGTTTAACTACACGACTGATTTTTCCAGAAGCCGAGAATGTTGTATCAGTCAGTTCTGTAGCTGAAAGAAATATAATTGAATCAAGTTTCATAAAAAATAGTACTAATTTCAATATGAATATTAGTTAAGGATTATATAAGTTAGATTCATTCATGATAAGCAGAATTTGCGAGGAATTTAAGCTATACTCGACATGTCCTTAAACAAAATTTCTTGACATGTGACCTGACCAGATCTTCACCACATTCCCACGCTCCGTGCGACGGATTGTGTCAGGTCATAAGTGTTGTAAGTCTTCTGTTCTTTAATTTTTGTTATTCCTTAATATTGTGAGAAATCTCGAAAGAGCTTGGAATTTGACTATTATTTTCCATCGCGCATGCGCGCACACACACATACACACACACACACACACACACACACACACACACACACACACACACACACACACACACACACACACAGGAAGTGGAATAGCCTACCACGTGTAGTGGAGGCAGGAACCATACATAGTTTTAAGAAGAGGTATGACAAAGCTCAGGAAGCAGAGAGGGAGAGGACCTAGTGGCGATCAGTGAAGAGGCGGGGCCAGGAGCTGAGTCTCGATCCCTGCAACCGCAATTGAGTACACACACACAGGACCAGTGAAGAGGCGGGCCCAGGAGCTGTGTCTCGACCCCTGTAACCACAACTAGGTGAGTACACACAATTTCATTGAAAACAATTGAAAGAATCGGACAATTTAACTGTCACAAGACTGGACCAGTGTTGTGACAATTATCCAACATTATTCTCTCTTTCATACTTCAACACCCGTTTTTTCTCTTCCTCCTCCGCCTCCTTCACCAATACAACTTCTTCCTCACTTTCTCCTCTACTTCCTCTTCTTTTTCGTCCCCTTCACCCTCTTCGTTCCTGCCTCTCCTGTTCCTTCCATACCTCGTCTTTCTCTGACATCTAATTTTCATCATCTTCCTTCTCCACTGTTTTCTCATCTTTGTCCTTCTCTTCCTCCATCATCTCTTTCCATCTCACTCTCATTCTTTTCTTCATTCTCCATATAATCTTCCACGACCTCCTCCTCTTCCTCCTTCAATATCTGCCAAACCTTTTCTTCCTCCATCTTCTGCTCCTTCTCGTCGTGCTGCTTTCCTCTTCCGCCTCCCTTCCCCTACTTCTCCCCCTCCACCTCCCCCCCCCCGTCACTTTCATCACGTTCCAACAATGTTTCACTCCTGCTCCCAGTATTCATAACACAATGTTTTTCACACACCGAGGAAAAAGAAGCATTCCAACTGTGAAGCAACAAATGGAAACCTGCACCAGACGTGATTCTGGCACAGCAGGTGGCTGTAACCCACTGGCACAGCAGGCTGCTGCGATCCACTGGCACAGCAGGCTGCTGCGACCCACTGGCACAGCAGGCTGCTGCGACCCACTGGCACAGCAGGCTGCTGCGACCCACTGGCACAGCAGGCTGCTGCAACCCACTGGCACAGCAGGCTGCTGCGACCCACTGGCACAGCAGGTGGCTGCGACCCACTCTCACAGCAGGTGGCTGCGACCCACTCTCACAGCAGGCGGCTGGGACCGCAGTCGGCTGGGACCGCAACAGCTGGGCGGCAGATTGGATATTTCCGCATATTAAATCTCCGCTGTGGAAGAAGAGATCGATGACGTTGTTTATACTTGGATTAAGCTGCCTCAGAGTGGCTGGGTTGTAGTCCTGCTTAAACCTTCTCACTCCTCTCGTTCTTCCTCTTTTTCTTCTTCTCTACCTTCGCTTCTTACTCCTCCCCCATCCCTTTCCCCCCTCTTCCTTTAGTTCTCCATTTCTGGCTTCTCTAGTTCTCACTCATCTGATACACCCTTGAGTTCCGAGAGTTGTTCTACTCCCAGAGCTGGGTCATGGGCCAGGTTCGTCTCGGTCTGTTCAAGTTCTGTCTCATTTCCTTCTTTTTCAACTGCTTGTACTCTACCTCTTCAGAATTTGCACACATATCGAAGATCCACAGAAAACCCAAATTCTCCTCATTAGATGTTAATTCTCTCTAAAGACGTAACTGTGCCAGGCTACAAGGAAACCTTTGCCCTCGCAGGCCAGCCTGAAGTCCACCTTTTTTTTTGACTACCTGGTCAACCAGGCTGTTGATGTAAGTAGCCCGCAGGCCCACATCACAACCAAGCTGATCAGGCACTTTCAGTCGAGGGCAACAAAGAATCCTTTTAAAAACTATCTTTTCTCTGGCAATATTTCTTATATCTGATGGCAACAGAATGAATAATATTCTATCACGAATGTTGATATTGTGTTCTCTAAATGTGGCTATTCAACTCCTGATTTGCACTGGGTTTATTTTGCACTTCCTCCAAATATCTCTCACTCTGGAACGCTATGTCAATACGCAGAATGGGAAAAAGTGTAGAATAAACCTAGTAAAAATCAGGAGTTCAGTGAGCATAATTAGAGAACATAGTGTCAACATCCGTGATCAGGGATCTCTCTCTCTTCTTTTCCAGGTAGTATTGTTTCTCGAATTTTGAGTCACTCACTAGTTAAGATGCTGAATTTATTCAAAGCAAGTGGCTAACTTCGGTACGTCTACCTGTTCTCATATCTCTCTCCTGTCTTGAAAAGACAATGCAAGCACAAAAAATATTCCAGGCGTGAGAACATAAGTGATTTGCATGATATCATCCTTGTCGTGGTTTCGCTTATTTTCAAGAGTCTCAGTATCAATCATGTCATTTTCTCGGCTTTTGCTGCATTTATCATAAATTGTTCCCTAAACGATATTCTTTTTACACGTATTTTTTTTTTCGTTCTCCAAGATGGTTTGCTGTGATCTGTATCCTTTACACATCTGAGTCCTGTGTTCGTTCTATATGAAAGCAATTGGAATTTTAACAACTAAACATCATGTTATTGTACAATGGTCTCTGGAAGACCTTAGGTTGATACGTTTGTAGTTTTTGTCTTCTAGTGAGGCGACTTTCATACTTATTTGACATTTAAAAAGGATGACACGAAGCTGTGGTTAGTGTTTTTATCCACGTCTGTTGTAATGATGATGATGATGATGAGAAAAAGTAAAGGTGCCAGAACTATGTCTTGTGGCAGTGAGCTTTTTATTCTGTTATGGTTAAAAGTTGTTTTATTCACTTTCCTTCTGAGTTGTTTTTGTTAGAAATCTGATTATCCATTTATCTGTTTTTTCCTGTTATACCTGTGCACTTCATTTTATGAGTTATTACTCTGTGGTCGCATTTGTTAAACGCCATTGCAGAATCCGATTGGATCACATTGTAATTTAAAGATTAAACCTCGGCTATTTAGTAGGTGAAGTTTAAAGGATCGGTAAAGCCTAGTAGGTTTTTAGAACTCCCAAACATAAAACATTTCTAAATATACAATCCGATGCAAGGAACAGAAAACATGTGATTAGAGTCCAAGCTGTTGCTTTCTATTCCTATGAATGGTGAAACTATCACCTCGTCTCTAGGACTTCATGAACGAAGAGAATACACAATATTGTATTTTCACCTGTCAAACTGTTCACAAAACTGCTTGTTTACCAAGCTTGTTGATTTTACATCAGAATTTAGAAATGATAAATTTTTATAATTATATGTGAAGCGCTATGTTATATCGGCCATCTGTAAATGGTTACAGGAATCATCGCCCGAGGGTCTCCTAAACCGGAAAAGATCTACCTGGAGGGCATTCGGGGGATCAACGCCCCCGCGGCCCGGTCCACGACCAGGCCTCCCGGTCTATCAGGTGTCAGCATAGTTGCTGAATCCCCTTATATGTGTTGTATAGCATATCATAGTACCATCCATGTGTTTATATAGAAGATCCCTTTTAGGCCTGTGACTGTTTGTGTGACGTCACGGGATGCGCATGTGTACGTTCGTACCTCTGCCTCCTTCTCAGTCGGCGCATAGACATCCAGGCTAGAACACGGCAAGGCTGGGCTCCATCTCTCATTACCACAGTCTGACAATATAGCGTTACCATCCAACAAGTGTGTCTATCTTCAACCCTCGATATCTCCTTTTAAGAACCCCTACGATACAGGGCCTGATCAACGAGGCTGTTACTACTGGCCGCACGCAATCCAGCGTACGAACCACAGCCCGGCTGATCCGGCACCCTCTTTAGGTTTCTGTCCAGCTCCCTCTTGAAGACAACCAGGGGTCTTCCCGTAATGCCCCATATTGCTGGTGGGAGGCTGTTGAACAGTTTTGGGCCCCGGGCACTTATTGTGTTTTCTCTTAGTGTACCAGTGACGCCCCTACTTTTCACTGGGGGTACGTTGCATCGCCTGCCAAGTCTTTTGCTTTCGTATGGAGAGATTGCTGTGTGCATATTAGGGACCAGTCCCTCCAGAATCTTCCAGGTGTAGATTATAATATATCTCTCTCGCCTGCGCTCTAGTGAGTACAAGTCAAGTGCTTCCAGGCGCTCCCAGTAGTTAAGGTGTTTGATTGGACTTATACGTGCAGTAAAGGTTCTCTGTACATTCTCTAGTTCTGCAATTTCACCTGCCTTGAATGGGGATGTTAATATACAGCAGTATTCCTGCCTAGAGAGAATAAGTGATTTAAAAAGGATCATCATTGGCTTAGCATCTCTTGTCTTGAATGTTCTCATTATCCATCCTATCAGTTTCCTCGTAGATGTGATAGTGGCATTGTTGTTGTCCTTGAAGGTGAGGTCTTCGGACATTACCACACCCAGCTCCTTCACATTACTTTTCCTCTCTATTGTGTGATTGGAGTTTGTAGTATACTCAGCCCTAGTTATTATTTCCTCCAGTTTTCCATAGCGGAGTAGTTGGAATTTGTCTTCATTGAACATCATATTGTTCTCTGTTGCCCATTGGAAAACTTGGTTTATATTTTCTTGGAGCTTTGTCGTGTCCTGAATGGACGACACACTCATACAGATCCTAGTATCGTCTGCAAAAGATGATACAGTGCTGTTGTTTACATCTCTGTCTATGTCTGATACGAGATTAAGGAACAGGATAGGTGCGAGTACTGTGCCTTGTGGGACAGAGCTCTTCACTATGGCAGCATCTGATTTAACTCTGTTTACCACTACTGTTTGTGTGCGATTGGTTTGAAAGTTGAAGATCCATCTGCCTACTTTGCCGGTTATCCCTTTAGCACGCATTTTGTGTGCTATTACACCATGGTCGCACTTGTCAAAGGTTTGCAAAGTCTGTGTATACTACATCCGCATTCTGTTTGTTTTCCAGTGCATCTAGGACCATATCATAGTGGTCAAGCAGTTGCGAAAGGCAGGAGTGACCTGCTCTGAAACCATGTTGCCCTGGGTTGTGCAATTTTTGGGAGTCCAAAACAGGAAATTGAAATGCATGCAGAATGCCAGCAAAAAATTGCATGATTTACCTGTCATATTTCGTGTGTATGAGAGACAGGAAAGACCAGTAATCCTGCGAGAGTGCGAAACATTTATCAAGCTTTCGTTTCACACTCGTGCCAGGAGGGTAAGATGCCTCTGGATGGTTGGTGTCTAAATGGCTACCATCTAATGGTACACCATACGAAGCTGTTCTTGATTCTATGTTATTTAATGTATTAATGCTTTTACAAATGCTATATTCCGCGTGAACACACAGCTGTAAGCTATGCTGTTGACATGATCCACATTATAAGACTTGGCATGATCAACCAAGACTCATAGTGTCAGCATCAACATGTAATATATTAACTAGTTAATGACTAGCCACTACAACTTAACTGCAGTATAAACTGAACTGCAATAACCTGCTCTTGTGGATATTCTGGTGTCTAAGTTTCCTTTATTAAATACACTATATTCGACAAGAAAACCAAAATTAACCTAAAGGAGTTTAATGTTGTTGTTGGCTACTACCCAATGTATGTTTCTAATGTAAGAAGAATAGGAACTAGAAATGTTTCTGTTGCTGTGCAGTCTGCGAGATACAGTATTTCCTGAGGCTGCAACATCCCCTCAGTGAAAAGCTGGAGTACCATAAGTACACCATAAATGTCAGGGGCTCAAGAACGTTTAAATATCTCCCAGCATACATAAGGCGAAAATAGACTAGTAGCTGTCTTCTAGTGGGAGCTGGACAGGCACCTACAGTACCTGACTAGCCGAGCTGTGGTTCGTACCTCGGTTTGCGTACGGTCGGCAGTAACAGCCTGGTTGATCAGGCCCTGATTCACAGCGAGGCCTGGTCACAGACCTGGCTGCGGGGGCGTTGACCCCGAAACCTTCTCCAGGTACACTCGAAGTATACATCAGTCTTAGCTTCCAAAAAATACAATATACAACAATACCACTCAATTCTTTTATTAAAATTGGTACAGACACAGCTAAATAACACTCCAGACCTTTCCTTGAGAAAGCCATAACAACGTAGAAATATTTAAATGAATCAGAAGAGACATTCTCAAGTTATCGTGTGAAAACTTATATCCCCATTTGTATAAATAAATCTGGCAAATTGGCAGCTACAGAGCCCAATAGCAATTCGAATCTTCCTCTAATTGTGCCAATGACATCTCTATTGGATTTATTCCATCCTTCCTCTCGTATTTCTCGCTCTAGTAAGTTGTTCTGGTAGTGTACTTGAACCTCGAGTGTTTTCCATACGTATATTACCAGGTACCTTTATCTTCTTCATTATAGAGAGTATATTCCAAGATCTTTGAGGCGTTCCGGTAGTTAAGATGTTTTATTGATTCTTATTGTGTACTTACCCGGATTAAATTCCCATAGTTACATTTATTTAAGCTTTGTTCCGAAGAGGACCTCAGGTGGAGTTCAAAATATTGAGACTCCCAATTTTCCTTATTTTCGTCGCATGTGGAAGTTCCTCTCTCACTGATGAGTGTTCATTATACTGTGGCACCGCAACCTCACCTTTCTACTCAATCTGTTTTCGATTCTCTCCCTTTTCTTCGTTTAACTGTTTTCGATTCTCTCCCTTTTCTTCGTTTAACTTCTTAGTATTCTCAGCTCCTCAGAAAACAATAATATATATAAGATTCAGTAATATGGCAAGTCTTTTCTTTATACCAGGAATATCAAGCACTGAGGTACCAAGCCTCCTAGTACTCCATTTCTCATCTGCGCACTCTCATACTTTATCCCCCTTCATCAGCGCTATATAGCCCTTGTGGTTTAGCGCTTCTTTTTTATTATAATAATATCCCCTCTCATTACCAACTGCTCTCTCTCTCTCTCTCTCTCTCTCTCTCATTTTCTCTCTTTTTCTTTCTCTCTTTCTC